>NC_072854.1:82739425-83042455 GCF_028858705.1 Grus americana
GGGCAGCCAACTCCCGTTGGCACGCCTGGCATTCAGAAAGGCTGCTCCCGTGAAGTGCAACCTGCCTTCTCTTCTGCCATTGCCTTCTTCTCTACATCGCTTTCAGGGATGTAGACCCCTCTGTCATCTCTTCCGGGCCTTCAAGGAAGCCCTGGAGGCTCAGCATCATTTTTTGGGGCAGGTTCTGGCTTTCATTTAATTACTGTATGGTGGCAAGATCGAAAGCTAAAGCTGAGTCCTGCTGCTGCCGATAGTTTCACACAGTACTTTTCCTCCACAGTAATTGCTCTCCTGCTAGGATCCATGAACTTGAGAACAAAGTACATTTTATTATTTACAAGGGTTAGATGACAAATACAAACAGATGGTGCAAAGATGACTCCTAATGCATAGTGATCAAGGAATTTAATATTCATGGGTAAAGGCCTGGAAGATTAAGTAAACAGATTCAAATATGCAGGGGAAAGTATCTCCTAACAATGCATAAAGTCAGCATGGCCTTTTGTGCCCTGTTACCGCTTGGGTCAGGGCGATTAACATAAAGAGAAAGACTGGCCAAATTTTCCAGTCTTCTTCAAGCACTCAGCTCGAGCAGCAACTTTGTAAGGAAGCCCTCGGAAGGGGCTTTTGCGAGACCGAGAAAAAAACTTCTATTTTGCTGTTGAAGATGGCTGCAAAGCCCGAGCGTGCTCCAGTCTGCTGCTGCTGCCCTTACGTAAAGCAGTCTTACCTGAATGATGCTGCTGTTTTAACTGGGACTGGTTGGATGACTTACGATTACTCACCTGAGCAAGGGTTGTGGCACTGGAGTCTCACCACACCGCTTTGCCATTAATGATGCTTCTCATGGCAGAAGCTGGGATTTCACTGGTGCTGCTTTCACGTGTAGTCATCTTGTAGAGGCAGGTTCAACACTGATGAATATTACGAGTCAGGTCCTCAGTGTGAATCATCCTGTCCTTCCAGATGACTTTTTCTTTCTGCTGTTTACATCAGAGGCAGGGAATTTTGATGCTTTTTTGTGCCTGTGACTAAAGGAGTGTTTCATATGAGAAGCGATTTCCAAACTCACTTAAGTCATCCCTCTATATATTTCCTTTTGTTGTTGTTGCTGCTCTCGTTTTGAGCGTGGGCAGCTAGCGAGATATTTCTAAGGCATTGCTGACTGAGTGCTCAACGTACGGAAAAAAAGAAAAGCAGGGGGAAGAGTTTATTGATGTATGTTGCTGGATTGTGCCCAAAAGTTTGCTCTGCAACTTTGATCAGTCTTCCATTGTTCAGATCAGGTTGTTGAACAAACAACTGGGGTTTGGTCACCCCGTCAGCTTACGCGATCGCTCAGCCCTGGGAAGGTGTGCGCATGGAGTCAGAGGCTGTGGCAAGAGCAGGGCAGCAGCTCTGAGGAATCTGCCTCCCTGCCTTCTCTTACAAAAGCTCCTCGCCAGTGCAGTATAGGGTCAGGGTGCCACGGCCCACAGACGAATGGGAGAAGCTAGGAGATGGGGTAGGGCTGGAGAAGGCTCGAGCTCCAAGCTGCAGCATGCAAAGGGTGGTGGAAAGCTGCCCATACGTGGAGGAGAGCTCTCGCTCTCCACCACTACAGCTCCAGGAAGAAAAATGACACCCCAAACTCAAGAAAAGGCACCACTGTTTGGCTGCTCTATTTTCATCCTCCTTCTGTAGCTGTAGCCACCACAGCTATTCCTATGGCTGCCTCCCAAATCGCTGAAGACATCAGACGTCTCTGGATGCTCTTTCTTAGGATCTTGCTGCTCTGCCATGCTTTCTCCACAGCACCTGGCAGTGCCCTGGAAATGGTATCAGGTACTTGACTCCTTGTGAAGGATGCCATGTGACGAAAGGCGTGTTTATTGCCATGACTCCAACTCTCAGATTTCCAGGGGGCCACCGTGCTGCACAAGGACGTCACGCTGCTCACAGCTGCAGGGGCAGAGCATCTCCACGTCTGGTATCTGCTCGGAAATTTGTCTGGCTCTGTGAATGCATTTGGTTGATATGGCTATGCAAGCTGGAACGTGGCCCAAGATATATGGCAGAGAAACCTGCCTTGTGAATAAAAGCCTTTGTTAAGATGGATCCCATCTGTACATGATTTCATCAGCTCCACAAAATGTACAGGACATTCATATGGTGAAATAGGCAGAGCTCCTGTTCCGAGAGAGAAAACCCTTCTGTCTGCTTTTCCACGGGAATCTGTTGCCACGCAAGGAGGTGAAACCTTCTGTGACGCTGTTGCCGCTCTTAACCGCAGGATGGGACAAGCATCGGGACTGTGCTCACACCGTCATAAAAATAACATGCACGGAGAAGCATCAAAAGCACACCCAAAATAAATTGGCATTGCCCTCTTCTTTCCCTCCTCTTCCTTAAATATGGAGATGCTTAAAGCAGTGTAAATACAATTCAGGCCAGCTAACGAGCAGTCCACAGTGCTGAAACACTCCTGCCGTCCAAGCCAGCTCCCTGCCAGCGATTTCATTTACCATATGTTTGGTGTGGTTTTTGGCGGAGTCAGCCCGAGGATTTTTTTTTTTGGGCAGTCCTGTAAAACAGTTTTTCCCTGCCTCCACCCAAACGTGAGCAAGTCCTGTCTGCCACCGTCACGCCGTTGCGCAGGGTCAGCCTGGCTGTTTTGGGCAGAATTAGTCAGAGGGGCCTCTGGAAAAAAGCCCAAAGAGGGCTGATTCATTTTCCGTAAGTGTTTGTGTTAAGGACACCGTAGGAAGACGACTTCTTCAGCATCATGCCCAGCCGCTATTTTAGCTACTTTTCCCACCGTGCAGCAATACCCTCAGCAATCACCGCTCTTGTTCTTGCTGGAGAGGCAGCCTGAGGAGGCTACAAGGGCAGTAAAGGTAGATCCCCACAGAAGCGGGAGCCCCAGCAGAGTCAGCAGCACCCGGCAGCAGGCCACCGATATGCTTTCCCACAGCTGCCTCATTTTTTCTGGTTTGGTTTCTGTTTCTTTGCTGCAAGCGTCTGTTAGGTTTACAGAGGAAGCCGCCAAGGTGCGAGCCAGGGCAGCCCCCGATGCTGGCCTGCCCGTGCAGCCTGAGAGCCCTGCTCGGGGCTGTGGCGGCCGTCCCAATCTCCCCGTGGGTGCCAGCTCAGCAGCCCGGTGACAACCCTGATGGGTAAGAAGGCTCACGGCTTTCCCGGGGAAGGAAAAGGGAGGGTTGGGTACACACCGGGAAGGATTAGCTCACATGGGTGCCAGTAAGGAGCAAACTTGGCAGGGTTAGGACACTTTTCTCCAGGCGTCGGATCCGGTGTCAGGGATGGCTTGCCATGGCCTGGCCGCACTTCATGTTTCTGCTGCCTGCCAGCTTGGGCAAAACCAGAGCAAACTGCAGCGTGGGGCCGGTTGCTCTGGAAAGCCAGCGCTGGTGCTGAGGTCTCTTAGCAGACCAGCTGCAGCAGTCCAGTAGTCGGGATGGAGGTTCTGGGCAATGCAGGAGGACCACGTGGGGATATAGTGTCCCTTCTCCCGGTACACACCACCCAGACATACCGTCTGGCTGGTGCCACCCGGCTAGGGCCCAGGACAAGTCTAGCCAACCAAAAGAAGAAGAAAATGGAAATTAAACACACCTCCCTGCACTTTTTAAAGCAGATGCCATAAGCTGGGAAGGTCTGGCTGCTTCTTTCCTTCCTGTCCCGTGCTCAGAGTACGTATTCCCAGGGGAACAGCAGTATTTCACAGAGACAAGGGAAATACTCCTCCCAGCAGAGGAGCTTTGCAAAAGAGTCACAGGGTGCCTGTTCACCGGGCACTGTTCTCTAGACTTGCTGACCTTAGGGAACAGCTTTGCCAGGTGAGCCCTCCAAGCAAATATTAAAAGAAAAAACAGTAGCCTGCAGGGCTGCGATTCCTCCCTCCCTTCTTTCTGCTGAATTAATTGCTAGAAAGACAGCGCAGCTGCACGGCAGCCAGGGACTCCATCCCCTCTGGAGGAAGGCATTAGCGTTTGGCCTTACCTCTACATTTCTGTTCTCTGAACCAGTGTGTCTGACCGTCCTGATTCACCCTGGAACCGGGACATGGAATTTGGCTTGATATCCATTGGAAGGAAATGTAAATATTCATGCCTATAGCAGTTTCTTTTGCAAGCACGCTATCCCAGCGAGCGAGCGCCTGTCCCAGCTGGGAGGCTTGCTGCGTGCAGCGTGGGCAGGAGCATCTCTTCCCCTGCCTGCCTCGTCCTGCCCGGCTCAGACCCAGCCCGGGGCTGCTCCTGGAGCTGTCAGACCTTCCTGCCGTAGGGCTGCCGCAGGAGCTGGGGAGCTGCCTGCACCCCCACAGGAGGGGCTGGCCCCCAGCCCGTATGGGGCAGGGCGGGGGCTGCCCCCCGGCACCTGGGGGGCCAATTCTGGCTGAGTCAGCCAGAAGAGCGCTGAGGCTCCCCTGGGCACCAGCCCCTGCTTCCCCCCCCCGCCCCCGCCATCGCTCTTCCCTAAAGACACAAGCTGGCCTTTAATCAGAGTTAGCTACGCACTGCTAACTGTCAACATCGCTTTTGTTCCACTAATGGATGTTTGCTGTTGCAAGGCTGGAGCGCGTTAACCCCAGGCGGTGACTCAGCGTGCACATCCCTACCCCTGAGTGGCGGGGAGCTGCGAGCAGGGAGGGGAGCGGGGTGGGATGGGATGGGGTGGCGGGGGCTGCCACATGCATGGCTGCAGGGTTTCCTTCTTCCCTTTTCTCTTTGCGGGTGAAACCGTTGCAAATTTCACAGACCTTTCTAGCGTAGGCAAAGAAGGAGGAAATTAATTCTGAGCAAGGGAATTAACATCGGTAAATTTCTAAATTCTAGCCACTGCTCTGCCACCCCTGCAGAAGCAGCGGCAGAAAAGAAGCGGAAAGCGGCCGGACGAGGGCAGGGATCTCTGCAGAGAGAACCCAGCGCATAAAAAGCAAAAAGAACAAAGGGAGAGACGCTGGGGAAATATGACGGAGCAGATGCATCGCTTATCTGCTCCCGCATCAAATAAAATTCCTAAGTGTAAACCAAAAGCAATGACTAACCCAAAGCTAAGAAATGGCCTACGGAAGGGGTTGTGCTGCTGTAATCAAAGGGCCGAGGTTAAACCATTTTAGTTAAAGCATCGCACACGTGGGCTGCTGATAGAAGAAAAAAAATCTAGCTTTATGGCTTCCAGTGAAGTATCGCAAACACGGCGCCTTTCTGGTGCAAAGTGCTGATCCTGTACAAACGCGTGCTTCCATTTGTTCAGAAATTGTTGACGAGTTAATGCCGTACTGGCTGCCTTTATGCTGGATAAGGCACGGTCTGTCTTCCAACAGGTGGTTTAATGCCAGCAAAAAAAAAAATATCGAGAGCCAGAATAAGCACATGGTACATAATTTTGGTTCTTCCAACAGAAATGTGACTGGGAGTTCACAAATAATCCAGTTCAATCTTATCCTGGGTACTGCCGCTTGTCTGACTTTCACTTAAATGAAAGCTATTTTAGCTTAATTGGCTATTTTAGTTAAATATATGTCAGAGCAAATGTTTCCAGCTCTTTAGCCCCAATATAACTAATTTTCCAGGGCAGTGCATATGCCAAGAGAAATGGTGCTCGTGAGCCTTAGGGTGCTGACACATTTGTTTGGCAAACACCTGTCCTGGTCTTAGGTGCCACAGGGCCCGCGTGGTGCGCAGGGTGAGCACCCTGGGGTGCTGGGGCCAGGCGAGGGCTTTGGGCAGGGGCAGGTCAGATGGGAGCAGCAGGCACCGTCCAGCCGCTGAGTCGGTGTGGAAACCTCCTCCCACAGGTTTATTACTGCAAGGTGTGTGCTTGCCTGCACACTCACGCTAACCTACCCTCACCTGGGGTTTGAACTAGCACGTCTGGCAGAATATTTCAGATGACGGAGTACGTGTTCGCTTCTGCCACCTCCAGGAGAGGAGCAGCGCAGACAGATGTAGGCGGCAACATCTTCAAATTACAGCTTAATCCACACCAGCCCATGAGTCAGGGCTGTGACTCACGGGCAGAGACAACTTGGCGTGAGGGGCAGCTGCCTGCCCTGCCCGCACCGCCTGGACACAAGCTGCACCAGCCCGTGCGCTGCTTTTGCATCGAGCCGCTTCGTCACCGGCCCCGCAGGGCGAACCGGCGGCCAGCTGCGCTCGCACGAGAGCAAGCCGCCGCAGTCCGGGGCACCGCAGCCCTCCACCTCAGCCAGGGGCTCCCGGGGCAACGCAGGTTGCGCGGGGCATGTGTCGCTTCAGCGTCCAGCCCCCTGTGAATTACTCGCAGTGTGGCCCGGAGACCCATGTGTCCTCTAAATCCTCTGAACTGTGCTTCCAGGGCAAAAGGAGAACGGAAACTTGCTTTTTTACACAACGGGGTTGACACAAATGAGTATTTAGATGGTAAAAATTAAGCCCCGCGCGTCCCGCAGCTTCTCATGGTTTTGCTTTTTCTTTCTCTCTGAGAGAGATCAGCCTTTGATCGCTGGAGATCAAGAATATTTCCACCCGTACAGGGTAAGTCTGTTGGTTACAAGGCATTCAGAGGAAATGGGGTTCCTGTGAAGGCCTGATTTTAGGTGCACCAATGATTTTAGGTGCACCAATGATTTTAGGTGCATCAACATTTCAGGCGTTAAAGGCGAGTCTGCATTTTAAATCTGTTGCGTGCAGCACACTGCTCCAAAAAACTCTCTACCTTAGGCCAGTCCCAAGGCTTGAATAGTAATAAAGGAGTTTCCCTACATGAACAACACGTACTGTCTCATGTCTTATGCCTGCCTCGAATTTGAAATGGCCTGGTGCGGCCATCGGAAATCTCATGTCACTGTAACTCCAGATCAACCACAGGTAAATGCTGTGGATTATACCATTCTGCTGGGACACGCTTACAACTGGCTTCAGCACAGCTTTCCCGTGAGGAGCTGAGTTGATCTGGGCTGAGTGCAACTGGACTTTGAGGACTCTACATGTGCCGGTTCGGCTGCACAGGGGCAGAGCTGTTCGTCTCACTGTTTCCACACTGCTGCTTTATTTTTAACCGCCAGGACTGAGTTTCCCAAAAGGACTGCATCGTCACAGGCAACAGGATATTAAATTTAAGCGACAGATTTCTGCAGTGGTCACTTTTTTCCAAAATCCGTGGAGACCACGGCACTGCCAGAGGGAACACGCTGGGAACGGGTGCTCCATGCAGCCCATCTCTGCCTGCGGCGCTGCCCCGCGGGGCCAGCGTCCCCCCTGCGTCCTGCCCGGGGAGGAGGAGGGCAAACCCGCTCAAGCAGCCTCTCTGGAGCTTTGTCTGCCTTATGAAAAGGGGATAGTTGGAAAGTTTCTTCTGCATTTCGTCCTTTGAAAGGACATGTTTAGTGTCACTGCCTTACTTCGGATACCTGTCATACACGGGGTTGGAAGCAGCGCTAAGTGAGACAGCAACGTTCAGTTTGTGTCTTTGAGGAAACCTGCCTTTAATTCCTGACATTGCCGTGCTCTCCCTCTCAGAGCCCCGACTTGCAAACCTCTCCATGGCTGCCTGCATCTCTGCACTTTACGGGCACCATTGCCTTTACCCAGCCCCTGCCTTCCCGGGCTGTGCCTATGCGGGAGCGAGCCTGCGGCCGGGGCATTTCTCAAGGCGTTCTTGCCCCTTCCCCCAGGAATTCGCCCCAAGCTGGTTATCGCTTCTTTGAAGTCTGACATACAGAAAGTGCATTTATTTAGAAGCGGGAAGGTACGAAAATGCTAATGGTGAGCAAACTGACTGGAGAGGGAAACATTTCCAGTTCTCCTTTTTGGGTGTTTTCCCAGCTCACAGAAGTGCCTCTTTGTGCTGGAGACTGCCTGTGATGACAGATCGGTAACAACCCCCAGACGGCCCCCATCGCATCTCCCTCCAGCAGTCGCTGGAGGCGGGGTGGGGGGGGTGGCTGTGGGGGTGTCATCTCTCTGCACAACACAACTCCACACCACACCACACCACACACCCTGGCTTTAACAAGAGTGATGCTGCCCCTGTGTTTCCATGGCATGCAGCGAGCAACTGGCATCACCACACTTTCGTTACCTCTTTTTTACACTCTAAGATGAATGTCCCTTCCTCTTTTCCTCCCTCCCCCCTCCAAAGGTTCGCCAAATTTGGGAACGAGCGGTGAAGGGAGTTGTGCCCTTCCCACCACTCTTGCCTACCCTTGGCGGGGTGCAGGCAGCAGCCGTGGGGTGGGCAGCCACCGGCTGTGCCTGGGGTTTGCTTCTCTGGGGTCACCAGGCCTCCTTCCACACAGCTGCTTCTCTCAAGCCGTTTCCGAAGTTTCAGGCGGGCTCAGAGGCATTGCAACCAAAGCACCCGGGAGATGTTGCAATGGGGCATTTTGTTATACAGTGAAAACCACCTTTCTTCTGCCCTTTTCGAACCTCTCGCTCGTGCCCACCCCAGCCATGGGGCTGTGCGGCAGCTTACATCTGGGACCAAGTTAAAAATAATGTATTTTTGGGTTATTTTTTAGCCAAATCATTTACTTGATCCCCTTGAAAGCACAGCGTAGGGAGAGAGCGGGAGTGGGGCACCCATGGCGTGGGGCACCCATGGCATAGCCCCCAGAGGAGCCATGGGGAGTCTGGGGGAGCTCATCTCTGCTCCCACGGAAACCCACAGAGAAGGGCAGTCCTCAGAGGTTTTAGGGCAGGCTGCGGGAGGCTGAGATCACACCCATTAATTGTTCCCTTCGCCTGCTCTTCCCTCGCCTAATTACAGGTTGTCTAGACTGAGAAGTACAGGTTTTGCTCTTGGAGCATGAGCAGAATAAGGTGCAACACGCTGCCCTCCACGTAGTGGAAAAGGGACGTCAGTGACTGCTGAAGGAGGCTTTCTCTTTTGGCTCGGGCTGGCTTTGCCTCGGGCTGCCATCTCCCCGCGCAGGGAGAGGACGGGGCAGTCCCTGCCCGCGCAGTGCCCGCTGCACAGGTAGGGCTTTGATGGCCAGGGCAATGAAAAATGGCTCCATGTGGATCGGAAAGCGGTGGTATTAAATGCAAGTCACTTCGAAGCCGCTGTCGGTTGGTAAGAAAATAATTTAAAATTAAACCAGTTCTGAAACTATCTACCGCAAGTGGTTACAAGCCTGGGTGTTGTAAAACTGGACCGTTTCCTCTTTTCCTCGCAACGATCGTGTCCTTGATTCCTCCTTTAGGCTGCTTTGGCAATTCTTGCACAGTAATAAAAAGGCATGACACAGCATATGTTTTGCGGCTCACCTTGCCAAACAAAATTACAACGTTAGTGTAGCTTCTTTGCCTTTGCATAATGAACTCTACAAAGGAGCTGGAGAGAGGGTGAGCATCTGTGCCAAGATAAAAGCAAAAACAAGGAGTACAAAGGTCTGGTTTAAAGCAGTCTGCGTTTAAAGTAATTCTTTTTAAAATTACTTATCTTGAAACTGTTACAGACAGTTAGGGAAAGTCATACAGTTTCTAAACGTCTGTTATGTTTTAAGTCTGCAGCTACGCTGCTAAGATTTAAAAAAAAAAAAAGATGCAACTGTGAGAGCTCACAAACGTGGCACAGCAGAGCATCATCTGCACAACACGTGCTGGGGCCGGGAGGAAGCAGGCTGCAAAGGACCTGCTTATTCCCCGCTCCTCAGGCTCCCTGCGCATCATTTGCAGCTTTAATGGCATTCGGGACAGTCTTTGTGTTATGGTAAATCGCACTAACTGCCAACGACAGGAATTTGGTGTGTGGGGAGGAGGTGGGTTGGGGGGGAGGTGTGCCCAGTCGTGCAGCCTTTTTCATCACCTCACTGTCATCCCTGTCCCTCCGGGATTTGAAAGGAGAGGGCGGACCTTGCTGGGCAGTCCGAGGGAAGGGAAGGATTTCCCTGTACAGAGGATGATGACAGGGAAAAGGGGAAATCCTTCAATCTGTGGAATCTGCCAAATCTGTTCCAGGAAAAAGGCAAAAAGCTGCCCCAACAAGCCCACTGCGCTTATGCCTGCTACAAACCCCTGTTAACAGCTGAATTAGGATTCAGGCAGCCTGAGTGGTTCAAATACTGAAAATACTGACCAGATCCTATTTCATTCATGCCAAAACCAAAACTCCCAGCAAAAGATCTGGCCCTTAGTTTCTGGAAGTCCAACGAAGTAAATTAAGGGGTGGGGGGGAGGGGAAGAAATGGATAAGGAAAGTTTTGCTATCAGCTATGGCAGCTGGCAGCAGCGAGGTCGCCCAGGTAGAACAGAGATCCAGCACTCCCTTGCTTTTAGGCAGACATGAAACCTTGTCATCCTTTGCTATCACATCCAACACCCCGTTGTGCAAAGTGCTGTACAGCCACAGAGACGGTGTCAGTCTGCCCAAAGTCCTTACAAAGACCTTTGCACAACGTCTCTGCAGCCAAAACTTATTAAAAGCTTGCTTATCAGAAATGAGGTCCAGTCATTTGCTGGGCATTAGATATGTTCATGCATTAAACACACTCACCTGCTTCTCCTAACCCTTGTTTGTCTAAATCACCTTCACGTTCACTGTGATACACTATGGGTGAGATTTGATGATAGCATTTGCTAGCCATCTAAGAGTTGAGCCAACAACTCTTCTTTTGGTAAAAAAAAGGCATCAACCAAGATAAGTGAGTTGTTATTAGATATCAAAGACAAGAGAAATCTCCAAATACAGTGCAAAAATGAGAGGTTGAAGAACAGCAAGAGGTGGAATCAGTGTGGAGGGAAAAGGGACCGAATCTGTGAAGCACCCTTATGTGTCTGACAGTACCTGTCTTGCACAAACCACCCCGAGATGCCCTTCCAGCTCTCCATAGGCATAATTCCCCTGGGATACTTCAGAACCAGCTTTGTTCCCAGGCCATCCCCTCACGGTCCACATGCCCTTGGAGGCTGAGGGAGCACCTCCACGACCCTGGCCCTGGAGCAGCGCACCCAGCAGGTGGCTAGCCCCCGGCAGGCATCTCTGAAAAGAGTCAGAGACGCTTCACGCTGAGACATGCTCAGCTCATTTCCTGCGCAAAGCAAAGGAGACCCAACCACCAACCCACAGCCTTCAGCCCAGCACGGCTCTGCAGGTGAGCGCATCCCCCTCGGAGGCAGGGGTGGCTTTGAGGATGCTCTCGTGTGACCGCATAGGATTCATGGGTCAACTTCAATGCTTCTGGGCATCAGCCTCCCATTTTGGATGATCACTGCTAATTTTATGGCGGTGGGTGTTTGGCAGCGGTGGCTCTGAGCCAGCCTGGGGGTGCTGCTGGGTCCGGCGTGCCCTGCCCACAGCGCTGAGTGCAGGGCTGGCTCCTGAGCTGCAGCTAATAGCGTAAAGCTTCCGATAAATCAAGTGTTTCACAAAAGCGTGAGTGACTGATTTCACAATGATGTGATTAAAATTACCAAGGGAAAAACATTTCAAATGCTCGATAATTTACACCAACCACCTGTAGTGTTAAAGTACCTTTCCTCATTCCACTCCCTTAACTTTAAGGGATTCTTGCCGTGTTCTTGAAGCCATTTCCTTCCTCACTTCAGCTCTCATTGCTGCTGAACACTCTGGTAATAAATAAAAGTACTGTAAGGCTGAAGATTGT
Source organism: Grus americana (assembly GCF_028858705.1). Classification (NCBI taxonomy): domain Eukaryota; kingdom Metazoa; phylum Chordata; class Aves; order Gruiformes; family Gruidae; genus Grus; species Grus americana. Next base: position 82,751,016 of record NC_072854.1, read on the forward strand.
GCTGGGGATGAAAAATGCAATGCCATTTATTATAAAATAATCTATGCAGGCAGCTGATCTTAACATGCGCTCCGCGTCCTTCAGAATAAAGACAATTTGCAAAGTTCTATTGCAAAATTGGCTTTATATTCCAGCTTACTTTTTATGATTCTTATTTTTAAGAAAGCGTTTTCAAATGCATTTTCAGTTAGGTCTTTCCACGCTGCCTTTTCACTCCATCAGTGTTAGCAAAGTCAGGCCTCCCCTTCATGGTTTAGTTTTGAAAGGTTTTAAATGTAGATTTGGAACTCATATCACACATTACTGAGGAGCAGGAACTGTTTGATTGTTTATTTTGTTTATATATCTATTAACTAGGAAATATTTCCTCTCCGGTATGTTTCCTACAAGGTCAGCTCTTTGGCGAACTAATTCTTCAGCATGGACAAGAACTGAATTATTGGAATAAAAAATTAGTAGGGAAGAGTTAAGGTAAACTGTCCTTCCAGCTACTTCTGCAAAAGCGCTAATAGCATGCTGAGTCCTGGGGCCGACGTGCGGCTTTTTAGCCCTCTCCCAGCAAGGTCGGCGGGAGAGCTGAGCAGTGGGGGCTAGGTGCAGGGTTTTGGGCAACCGGGTATTCTCAGAGGAGCAGTGGAAATCCTACCTGTTACAGCATGCTTTTGCCTGAGGTGAGTTTCTTTTAATAGATGTTTTGTTTTAGGAAGCTTGAAATGATGAGCTGGCACTGCTACTTTTGATTTTACTTCAGGGAAGATGAGCTATAGGTTCAGGGGGTTCTCTGCTTGCCAGCAGTGTGATTTCTTTTAACCAGAATACCATTTGGTTACTGTAAATGTGCCAGTTGTCTAAGCCTCTAGGTATGTGTTTAGAAAATAAATACATTACCCATCCATGTCTTTATGGGGAAGCCTTTCAAATCTTCCCACCTTTTTTTCACAGCTTTTTTGAAACGTTGTAAAGTCTGATCCAAATTCCAAGAGCATGACCAGGAGTATTCTCCGACTGATGACAATTGATTCTGAATTAGACCATAAAAGAAGGATGCACTGTGACATCACTTTGTAAATTTGTTTTTTTTCTTTTTAATGAGAAAATCAGCTTTCTGAGACCCATCTGAGTAGGAGAGTATGTAGCATTTAGTGCCATAGCTCACCCAGTCAACGACTTGTGCTTAGTTTATTCTCCTTGAGGTCTGAAGGTCTCTGCACTTTCCCAAGGAGCTTCCTATGACTCAAAGAGCAACCATCGGAGGATGCATCAGATCAACAATTTCTAGATAAAGAACAGAAATCAGACTGCCTGCAATGATACCAGCTATCGATATATCATCATCACTCTTCTGTAACAGCAGAAGAGTGTTTTCTTTTTATACAATTCTTTCAAGAGAGGAGTCAGTTATAAGGTTGTATTCATATGGTGGTTTGGAGCGTTAAAGTCAACAGCTCCTTTAGAAACCACCCCAGCCTCTGGGCAGACATCCATAGGAGCTTTGAGAGCTCTCTTTGGTTCTGTGTGCCACATAAAGAAACATCATTTATACTGAATTAATTAGCTGCTGCTTCACCCTAACACCAAGACTTGATGTAGTGAAGCAAAACTACAGTGAAGTAATGAAATCAATAACGTTATTAAAACAGCTCACAGCAGAGTTACCAGCCACCTTGCCAACAATACTCACAGGCAAGTATCTCAGTACCTAAAGGGACGTCTGCAGGAACATGCCAGAGCCACAGATGACAGCCAAATCCAACCTGCCTTCACCCCGCTCAGGTGAGCTTTTCCAGAAAAGCACAGGGGCAGGCGCCCGGTGACAGCCCCAGGCTGGAAGAAGATCAGCTCAGGTGGCACGGCAGCAAAGAACAGAGGACAAGCAACTCCCAAAATGAAGTTTTGCACAAGAAAGCTCTTCTAGTGCTAATGCAGGTAAACTGAGACATTACCAGGAACATGCACGCTGTGCACTGGAAAAAGCTGGCTGGAAAAAAATTAATCTGGTCTTGAAGGCCAGATGCATCTTGGTTGGCTGTTGAGAAGCTGGAGGCACTGGCTCATCATGAGGACTCCTTGATACTGCAATGATGGCAAAACGGCTCTGCTTGGCCCTTAGTCTACACGTTTAAAAACACACTTTAATGTCAATGCATAATTGAATAAAGAAGACTCTAACTCTATGCTTACTACAGATGGAATTTTGAAATGTTTGTAAGGTCTAAGCCCCTCATTGTACAAAGACCATAAAAAAGTCCTAAGACAGACAGACAGAACTGACAAGTATTTCAGTAACATGCTTGTACTGCTCATGTTTTACACAAATAACACAAATATTTCCACCACTATTAGCCCCATCTCCTGGAAACTAATGACAAGTTCATAGGCAGGGGCAGATAATTGTGAAAGGTAATACTAATTTTTCCTGACACAACTAAGTGCTAAATATGCAAGGGCTTCTCTTTCTAGGTCTATCCTAGTACGCTGTCTGTGCCCTTCCCTGAACTGACTGCAGCTGCCACCTCTCTAACTTCTTCCTGACTAGCTACTCTGCAAAATTTTATTCTAACTAATACAGGGGAACTGGTTTTGCAGGTGAAGGTGAAAAGCAACTGGGGTGAGAGTGACCCTGAAGTGGTAGCGGTCATGATTTCTAGAAAAGGAGGCAGGGGAAAAAAAAAAAACAAAGACAAAACAGTGGACTTCTTTGAGGAAACAGATTTTAGCTAACTCACAGTGTTAGCACACACAAGCCCAGAGGAACAAATCCAAGGCAGAAAGGACATTTGGAGAGCTGGCAGTGCTCTAAGGAAGTTGTATGAAAGGCACGGTCACAAAAGATGCGGTACAGAACTACTTGTGAGCTGCTCAGTACTGGGGCAACTTAGCACAAGCACTAAGGGAAGCTAGTAAGGTATCAACTGGCTAAATCACGAGGTCTTCATTACTTTCAGAAGTGCAGAGGAAGCACACAGAAAGTGGAACTAGGTCATGTTACTAAGTATAAAAGAATAGCATAAGCATGGAGGAACAACATGAAAAAGATGTAAGTGATGCAACAAGCAGTGGGCGTGAAGCACGTGCACTAGTAGCAACAGGAGGGCCAAAGGAAGAGCTGGGTTTCACGAGGAGAAGGAGATACTGAGTGATGATCCCAAACATGCAAAAGAGTTTGATACTGTTTTCCTCCAGTCTTTGCTCAAAGATGCCCCGTTTAACACAACCAGCATAAACAGTCTGGGGGTACGAATACCGGCTGCAAGAAAGAACAAGGAGATCGGACATTGCCTAAGTCAGACATATTCGAACTGACAAGCCCTAAAGCCTTCTGCCTTACTGGGGAAAGCAGCTGAAGCCCACTCGGCGCCATCAGCACAGAAGTCAGGGGTGGGGGCATGTGTTTCTGCACACTGGGAAAGGCAAACCTAGCACCTACCATGAAAGGAGGGGGACAGGAGGAGCCAGGAATCAGAGAACCAGGCAAATTAATTTCAATTCCTGGAAAAATACTGGAAGTGGTAATTGGATAAAGTATTTTCCAGTGCCTAGAAGACAACAAGCAGATGAGGAACAGCGAGCACTGATTTCACAAGAACAAGTCACATCAAATCAATCTAATTTCCTTCTACAGTAGGTCTTAGATCTTGATTTTAATAAGGCTTTTGCCATCGTCTCACCTGACACTTTCATAAACCACGTAAAGAAACACTGCTTAGAAGAAACTGCTATTAGAGGAGTGTACAGCTGGTTGGAAAACCAGACTAAGAGCAGTTATAAATGCTTCACTGTCAAACTGGCAGTACGTATCAAATGAAGTCTGAAGCCATCTGTTTTATGTCTGGCAGTGTACAGTATTTTCATTAATATCTTTGGAAAAAAAAACAAACCAAGAGTAGGGAACACTTATTAAATTAGCACAGGACACCATGAAGAACAAGCGCTTTGGAGAACAGGAGGAGAATGCAAAACAATCTTGACAAATGGGGAAGAAGGACGGAAAGAGAAGCGCCATTCAGTAGGGACGAAGCGGAGCTCTGCGTTTGTGTAGGTGTCATCAAGGACTACAAGACCAGCTGGGGAACAACCAGCACAGCAGCAGTTCTGCAGAAGAAGATCTAGGGATGACAGCTCAACATGAATGAGCATGGTCATGCTGCAGTAAAAAAATGAAAGTGCTCTAATGAGGTGTACAAACAGAAGTGCAGTCTGTGACGAACAGGAAACCATTCTTCCCCTCTTGTCTATGCTGTCAAGGCTTTATTTGAAGTGTCATCTGTGCAGTTTTGGCCACTGCAGTTCCGAGAGACTGAGCTGATTGCAGAAGGTGCAAAGGAGAGCAATGGCAATGGTCCAGAAAAGGTGTCGAGTGGGAAAGGGTGAATAATCTAAACCTGAAAAACCGTATTGAGAAGATCGTCTGTACCAAAATGTGGGGGCAAGGAAGACATGGTAGTGGTCATCTAATATGTAAACCAGGAAGGGAATAATCTTATTTCTAAGTCCATTTTGGGTACTAGGGTAACAGTCTTAAATTAGAGCACAGGAGGTATGCTAAAAACCCTCCCAAGACCAAGGACAGGTAAGCGCTGGAGTAGGTTGCCCAGAGAGTTGAAGAATACCCAGCGTTAGAGGTTTTTGAGCAGTAATGCAAAAAGCATTAGTCAGGCTATTCCACCTGGGGCTTGGGGAGGAGCAGCCGGGCCAGTGATCCTGCCAGCCCCACCTCTGACAATTTCCAGGACTGGATAAGCTTTGTGATTCAACTCACAGCCTGCATCTGAACATCTCAAACACTGGAGGCCATTTCTCGGTGAGGACAACTGAACCAAGCAGAGCAATTGTATCTTTAGCTAATGGAATAGCTTTGGTTAGAAAAAAGAGGGCAACAGAAAGACATAAAACCAGCATGAATTGAGTCAGCTTAATACAATGGGGTGATGTTAGAATTTGCTTGCAGCCTACTTTGTGGTGTCCCACCGACAAAAGTGGCATCTCGTTGCAAGCCTTTGGGAATCTGCTGCTACAGGTTTCCTCTTGCAGCTTACTGAGCAACACCATGGCTGAATGAATACCCTCACACTCACTTTTTCTCCTCTTTCACCTTGATGGCAACCTCCTCTCTAGTCTCCTGTAGGGACTGTCCTGGTGTGGCAAATGCTGCGTTTGTTGACTTTAGTAGAAATCCTTGCCTCAAATGCCTCTTTTGACTGTAATATCGCAAACACCTGCAGTTCTCTGCCTTTCCTTAGGTATCTAGAAATGCAGCTCTGTTGTCTTCCAATTCATGTTAGCCCTCCCCTTAAAGTCCTCTGGGGTTTTATATCATGCGGTTTTGTAGCCCTCTCTGCCCATTAACCTCTTCCCCTCTAGCTTTGGTCTCTTCCCAGGACTCGCTCTTTGCCACCTTAGACTTCCACACTTCATCACACAAAATATGTGTCAGACATTTGCCTGGCTGCCCGCAAAGCCTCGCACTTGACACAGGAAAGGGAAACTCCCTCTCAGCTCAAGTCCAATGCGCAGCAGCAGCTCTGGTAGTCCTCAGCTATCCCATTTGAATCCCATCTCTCGTCCAGAGACATTTCCTTTCTCACTTCACCAGATTAATTAATTCCTCTTTTCTCATGACCCAGCCTCCTACTGGTACGGCAGAGACCAAACTAGTGCCTCCTGACCTTAAACGCCCGAAGGTTATCTAAGAATGGGGGCTTCTGGCACAGGTAAAAGCACACCACATTATTAAATAAATGCTGCAGGCTGGATCCCTTGAACTTATACCTTAGATGAGATCATGCAGTGTGTAAAGCACGCAGGCTCGGGTATGTTCATTTGTTTTACCATTTATTGGGTTCTCGTTAACTCTCTGTACTGATCGGACGCTAAGTTCGTCAATGCAATATGCGTTGTTATGTATGTCAGATATGTAAAACATTGCCTAGCCATATTTTTGTTAGATGAGATTTCACACCCCCAGACTTGTTGGTGTGGCTAGGTGTAAGTGCAAATTAGGTGCAAGAGGTGTATTCCTGTGCTGACACAAGCGTCCCTGGGGTTGTGTCTGCTTGTGTCAGTGGGGGACCAGGCTGGCGGTGAGCAGTCGGGGGGCTGGATCAGCACGTGTGCAAGGACACGGATGAGAAGCGTGTGCATGAATGGGCAAGGAACTTCTCTTAAGGCCAGTCACCAGAAGGAAATTAGGACCCAATTTATTATATGGCAGCTGGAATCCCCTCTGCACCTCTGCGTTTGTGGAGGCAGAGGTGGGTGAGCTGCAGCTCAGAGCAGACGCATGCAAAGGTGAGGGTTGATCTGGTCGCTGCGTGGTGCGAGTGGCACTTGTCTCTAACCACACACAAAGGACCTTTTACCTTTCCTTCCAGCTCTCCCACTTCCTCTGCCAGAAAGGACTTAAAAATGCAAGAAGAGCAGCCACTGGAAGCCATCATGTTTTGGGGAAATCCCACAGGCAAATTTGAGACCACAGCACAAATATTTCAAACCGGACCCACCTGAGACGATCTTGCGAGCAAAACACCCAACACCAAATTCTGTAAGTGTTACGATGGAAATGACAAAGCAGGGAAACAGCTGCAGAGATGGCACAGATGGACACTAGCTGCAGATCACACAGGTGAGCAGAACGTTACATATTGTACACAGGAAATGCTCAGTTTTTCTTTTCAGTATTAATAAAAGAAATCAGTACTACCAGTGATTCCCTCTGTGAATTTTGGGCAATATATGAGAGAGCAACATGCGGCTCACCAGCATCAAGCAGCCTTGCTCCTCCTGCAAGAAGGGACAAAACTTCCACCATCTTCAGGGGCACCGTCCAGCCAGATCTCTGTACTTGTTCCTCACAGCTTAATTTGAAATCTAAAATAAGGCATGGCTTGTGATTTTATTGACAACTATCATTCCTATTAGCATCTGTACATCTTCAGGGCTTCACCGGAAGAGCTGGGCTTGGACCTGTGCTAGAGGGACCTGTTCATCAGCCCGCCCCAGGCGACTGTGGGAGGCTCTGCGGTGAAGGCCACCCTTGGGCATCGCGCTGCGTGCGGTGAAGGGCTCGGGCGGGAAAGCCAGAGCAGGCAACAGGGAGCCAACTCCCAGAGCACGGCAGGCTCCCAGCCTCCATGGACGGCATTGGGTAGGTGCTGCCAGGGCCTGGCGAGTGGCAGGGGAGCGTCTGCGCGTCGGCCTCCAGCCAGCGCCCGGGGAGCGGGGCGATGTGCCCCGCAGTAACTGCTGCAGTGTCCCCAGCCAGGAAGCTCCAGCAGAAGAAATGTTATGACAGTGCAAACAGTTGCCTCCGTTGCAAGCATGATAGGAAGTGACACTGCAAACAGAAATGTAAGCTGCCAAGGCCACAGCTATATGCTTGTCTTTTAACCAAAAGCAGTCCCGCAGCTCTCTGCTCCCCAAAGTCTGAAGGCATCTGCACACAACCAATGTCCTAAATGATAAAAGCCACATAACCTGCCTGCAAATGCCCAAGAAAGCCACCCCAAAAGCTCCGACCCTGTCTACATGTGCATGTCAGCCCTAATTGCAGCCAGCAAATATAAAAGCCTTCAGTGCCAGCGCAGGCATTGCTGCAGTGGAAAATGTTAGAGGGGATCAGGAGAAGCCCCAAAGAAATAAAATCATAGCTAAAGGAAGTTATACCCAGGAGCACAACATTTGGCTTATAAGTGTTGTGGTCTGAAGCATAAACCCAAACAGTACTGAATGTTTGGAAAACTGTATGCTAACTGTAATGAAAATAATCATCTTGCTGAAGTATTCTTTACCAAGGGCAACCCTCAAAGACATGTGTTGATTAAGGCAAAATCCATGGATGCTGGCCCAGCGCTGGAAGAGCTTCTAAGGATGAATGCTGGCTCTGTGCCCACTAACTTGGCATCCGAGGTGGCTAACCCTGCCGAGCAAAGCAGGGCCACCACACAGTCATGAGCAAAGCGGGGCCACCACACAGGCACATGGGTGCCTGCTCTGCACACCAGCCTTGCAGGGGGCACAGCTGGGCCAGATTCGGTGGAGGAGGTCTTAGGCTGTGAGAGAGGTATCACCCCCCGTATGGGTTGCTTGTTGCATTGCAGCCTGGCTTGGGCATCTCCGTCTCACATCGGAGAGCAAGATCAGCCAACCCTTCAACTCACCGGCTGCCCCACCAAACCCTTTCCAGGACAGGCTTTTGTATTCCTCTCTGGCTGCACAGAGAAGGGCAGATGGGGAAAAAAGAAATGTTTTAGTGGTGCTTTTCCTCCCAGCTCCCTAGTCCCACACCCCTGGGATGGAGGAAACCTGGACATGTTGCTCAACAGCCTGTGAGGGAAGTTGGGAGCAATTCCTGCAGGTATCTGCTCCAGTGCATAGAGGCAGAGACCCCAGTGGGCTTTTGTACCTCTGCCTGTAGCAGGGGGAAGGAAAACGTGCCCTACCTCTGCCACGAGACTGAAGGAGAAGGGACCACTAAGCTTTGCTTTCCTTTCTGCATGCTGCTGGGGCACCGAGATGCCAGCGGAGCCAGCAAGGGGGTGCAAATGTCTGACAAAGGCGACAATAGATAACAGATGGTTTTAGAGGCTACTGGGGAGATAGAAAGTGGAACATTATGGAAGGAGGGATGGGGGGAAGACAAGGAGCAAAAAGCTCTGGAGAAAAAGGCAGGGAAATAAAAGAAGACAGGAGAAGGAAGGAAGGAAGGAAGGAAGGAAGGAAGGAAGGAAGGAAGGAAGGAAGGATAAGGAATTTTATAGTCTGGGTCTTTGGAGACCATTTTTGTTGGCTGTGCCTAACAGGGTCCTGGTCTTTGCTAGGCATCACCATAATAGACTTATAGAAGAAAAAGGTAAAGGGTAAAACAGATATACAGTCCAGAGGAAAGGAAAATTCAAAGTCTGAGAGAAAGGGAAAAGAAAACAAGAGAGGGACATATTGAAGCTGGCTGGACTGTCTTTTTTAGCGTTTGATAAAGTTACACCCTACAGATGCTAGAAATTTAAGAAGCACAAAAGCTTGGGTTAGTGCAAAATCCTGTGGCAATGAAGATTGCATTTTGAGGGGAGCAGATGTGGTTCCCAGACATCCTACACCCTGGGAGCTGACTGAGACCATTTCCTTGGGCTGGTCCACAGCCGAGCACCCTCCCGAGCCCGGGCCTGCCCCAATGCAGCCAGCAGTGCACCCATGAGGGGCATGCGTTCAGCTCAAAGCCATGCTGTGTGGAGACACAAGGCCAGAAGACATCAGACCACGAATCAGAAGATGTCACAGCTGGGCCGACTCAAGCCCCTCATGCAGATCTGAAGCCAGGATCCAGCCCCAACCACTGCCAAGACCTGTCAGAGCACCCTGTGGGTCTCAGGAAAGGCAACAATGCCTGTTCATTGCTTTGCAACAAATGGAAAAATCCTCAGGTCATCTGCTCATGGTATTGCTGTCTCAAAGGCTGGTAGCAGCAACGACCGCTTAATGAAGTTAAAGGAAAACAGACCTTGTGTGAATACGCCATGACTCTGAAAACGCTGCCGCAGAAAAAAAAAAGGTGTCAATGCTCAATTTTGACTGCAAAAAAAAGCCTTTCACAGGTGTGTGTGCACACTTGGATATGTGCAGAGGAAGTTTTAAATGCTGCTCGCTGACCTCCCGCTGCCAGAAAGGTCTGCGAGGTGTCCAACCTCCTGTGCAGCACACGCACGTGGACGACCGGGCAGGTCACTCCCACCGCGTGGGTCTGTGTGAGCCCCCAAGAGGTCACTTCCAGCTCTGGCAACACCAGATTTGCTCCATCCACAGCAGCCCAAGAGGATGGACCCACCATACCCATATGCCCGAGCACCCCAACCCACAGCGCCGAGGGGCCGGGGGTGGATGGCACCTGAGGGTGGTGTCACGAGCCGGCTGGGGGGCAGCGGACAGGGGACCCCTGTACTGGGGAAGGTTATGCTGAGCTCGTTTGGAACTATGTCCAGCTCATCATCGCTGTGTTTCTGAATGCCTCCCACTGTGTGCTCAGCAGTTGTTTGTGTGGCTGGCTCCACTGGTGTGTTGCATTTATGAGCCACCTCTAAATCAAATGGAGGCATAAAGACAACATTGATAACTGTGCAGCTGAAAATGCAGGCTGCAATATGCAAACAAAATATGCTGAAGCGTCATAATGGCTGAGCAATCGATACAGAAGAAGAGCATGTACGAATGTGACCAAAGAAGGTAAAAAACTTTTTTGAGTGCTGTTTGTTGCAGACGGAAGAAACTCTATTAGGCAACCGAGCATGTGAAAACCTTGAGCTAGTTAACAACACGCAGAGCATTACATGTGCGCTGGGAGGGAATGTGGTCTGGCCATTGCCACAGTTCAAGAGAGTGCCCTTTCATGTATTTCCCAGGAGCATGGACAATTACTTGAATTTGTATGAGAACTTCAGGCTGCGTCCTGCAGGAAAAGAGAGGGCACAAGGGAACCAGATGGCTGAAGTGACCCGTGACTGCTGTTCCCAGATGAAGCAGGAGCAGACAAGGAAGGATCTGGTGGAGGGAGGGAAAAGCCAGCTTTAGGCAGGTCCCACCATGCTCTGGACTGCCACTTTTTCCTCTCTCACCACGCTCCCTCTCTCCTCTGACCTAGCTTTCCACCAGCCTCATTCCTCCACCACCTCATCCCTCACAGCAGTAGTTTTCTAACGCTGGTAAGAAACAGCATACAAACGTGCTCCCTGAGGTACGGGAGCAGAAACCTCCCCACCACTCAGTGCTGTTTCCCCGCGCAGCCACCCCCTCGCATCCCTCTGCAGAGCTGCAGGGTCTCTGGCAGCGGGAGGCTGGCTTCTGACGTCTGCCCTTCACTTCCAATCCCCTGTTTACGAAAGTCGATAAAAAAACCCCAAGGCTAAGGATTGAAACTCTGACACTGAGGGAGAGAGTTATTCATCCTCCGGAGCTGGTAAGTCTGCCCACCAGCCTACGTTGTACCAGCAGCATCAAAGACGGGCAGCAGATCTGACAGGCTCAGCTCAGACACCTGGCCGTTCCTGCAGGGAAAGCATAGGGTGTAAATATGCCTACAGGAGGGTGTCGGTGGCAGGGACACTGGCTAGCACCTATACCTGCCCCAAGGCAGCCTCTGTTGTTATTCCAGTGCTACAGAAATGATGTAACAGCACCGGTTTTGTTGCAATGCTGGAATCCGGCAGCATTTTCCACCCGGCAGGCTGCGTAGGACACCCATCTCTGAGGCAGTGATCCCTGCAGGCGGGGGGTCCTCTTCGGTTTCTGCTGCCAGCGCAAGAAAATGGAGAGGGCAACTAAGAGGAGGTAAAAGACAGTCAAAGCGCTGCTGAAAAATATCAGTAGTAGTAACTCTTAGGACTAACCTTAGGTGTCAGAGGAGTCGATGCCTCTCTTTTGAACGTACGAGCCATTTTGTGGGTATAACAGCAACGCACTCCATAATCCCTTCCATATTTGGCTTTATTGGCTTATTGTGCAGAGCCATTAGAATCAGGATCATCTCTTATGAAGCTGTTAATGGGATGCAAATTGCATGAAAGATTTCTCTGCATCAATAGAAAACAACCTAGTAATAAGTTCTTGCATAAAAATCTGCATAAAAATCTGCTACAAAAGACATACTTTGAAAGAAGCAAAAATCCTGTGTGACTGAGGAAGAAATACACTCACCACGGGCAAATGAATATCGGGTTTGGAACTAGGGGTGACCTATCTCAGAGCTGCTTGGATCCCAAAGCACAGATGTGCCTTTAACTACCGAGGTACCACAAAGATGTGGTTCACACAATGTCATGGCTAGAGCCAGGTAAAAAAGTGTAATGGATATTTTATGCACTGAAAAATGCAGTTTCAGGCTGACCAAGCCTGAATCTGTGCTGAATTCAGCAAAGAGGCATGGACAAAATATATATGTTGTTTGAATAAAATTATAAGTCTAAGCAGCTTGCTCTATGTGATGCACTTCTGCTTTTCATGATGAAGTGATGCTTCAAGACTGGAGGTAGAAACACCTAAAACTAGCATGAAGTGCCAAGCAATAAATCAAAAGAAATGTTCTGCTTAATCTGCCATATTACTTGTGGTTTTGTTTGGGTTTTTTTTTTTTTTTTCCTTTTTGGTGTTGACATCAGTGTGACCGTGATTTCAGGCCGTTATTATGAACCTGTTATTAGTGTTCAGCCCGTGCCACCTAGCACGGCTGCCTTGCTCGCGTGGCGTAAGTGTCAGAGTCCCCAGCATCGCCACGCACCGTGCATCTCCCACATTGTGCCATGGACGTGCCTGTTCTGTCTCCGGCCCTGTGCAGCCACTAGTGCCCGGCACCGGAGCTGTGGGAAACACCAGGCCAGGCAGAGCTGCGTGTGTGAACCCCCTCCGCCTTGTCTTGGTGGCAGTGAGCAGCCCTGGGGACACCTGCTATGCAAAGCCTGGAAGACAGAGAGGAAAAGCAGCATTGCTGCAATTCCTTGTCTTTTTTCCGCCCAAATCACCCATGCAGACAGGAGACAAGAGTTCCCCTCCAGGGACACTAGTCTGTCTCAAGCATGAAAGACCAGGCTTTTCCTGAAATAACATCCAGCTCTTGCTTTGCAGCCTGCTGGGCTCAGCTGATATACATGGAGGAGCCTAAATAAAGAAGTGCTGAACTCATTGCCCAAGCTTTTCCTCACTGCTATCTGCATTCTTTTGCATTCATTAAAAAACAAACAAACCTGTTTCCTGATAGTAGGGAGGAAAATCACAGGGCTGGGTTGTTTGGGGGTTTTTTTCACTTGCAAAAGGCACTTGAATATTATAGAAAGAAGCAGCTCTGCAGGATCTAGACAGAGAGACTCAAGTGGCTGGTAATAGACAGAGGTTATGGGAAAGCAGAACAAACAAGAAATCCACTATCTTCATCTCTCAGGGATGGGAGGAGGGAAAGAGGGATGGGAAAAGAAAAAAAGCCTTGGCACTGCTCTACCAGCCAGACCCTGGAGAGGAACCAACATGCTCTCTCTGGCCCAGAGACCTGCCTCGGGTGGGCTGGGTAGATGTCAGCCAGAAGGGCTGGGGGACACAGTCCCCCTTTTTTTGCAGCAACAATTAGATCTCTGAGAGAGAGCTAAAAGAAATGACGAGTATGGAAACCCACAGCAAACAGCAAAAGCTGCCTCCAGATGAAGACAGGGTACAAAGATAGCGCTGGAGGCTGCGGCGCTCCTTGGCGCGGGGCTGGCCAGCGGCGGGAAGTGCCTCACATCCTCTTCTCCGCATTGTTCTTCCAGCTCCTCCGGTGGCTGGGAAAATTTCTTCCAGCGATTTACCCCGTCCTCACCCTGCAGCTGGCCGGCCTGCCGCTATTGATTCACTTCCCCAGGCATTTCTCTTACTGTCATGCTCTTGTGGCATCAAAGCAGTCACTGGGCTCAGGGAGGGGGGCGGCCGCAGCCTGCGCGCTGCCGGAGGAAACTTTTCCTGCATACCAACATTTTTTAACCGTAGGGAATGGCAGCGGCGAGAGTGGGGGTACATCAACGCTCAGCCGAGGTACAGGTGGATTTAGGAGGCATTACAGTTGCTTTATGTGAGAGGAGACACATTTTAGTACCCAGCGCTGCTCTATTATGTGTAAGGCTGCTTTCCCTCCCTCTCAGCACAAAATAAAAAAATCGTCGTACAAAGAGCTCTGGTTTTAGATGTATAATTGGATCAAATTGTGTGTAATGACCTTGTTTGGTCTCTTGTGCCTTTGTTTTCCACTCCAGCTTGCACCAGAGCAGGTAGCGTGTTTACACTGCAGTCAGGGTGACCTGACTTGGAGCCATCCCGGTTTTATTCTTCTCTTCATGGAAAGAGCGGGTCCTTGGGAGAGGGCTGACGTCCGACAGGACAAGGCTGGGTCTTGTCGCCAGAGAGCTATGGATGATTGCTAACATGTCGTGTCAAGATAAGTACAGGCGATGGTGTGGCAGACCGGAGGCTTCGAGAGAACGCCGTGCAAGCACAGAGCTTTAACGCCAAGGTTACAGTTAAACCTCACCTGGGGCTGTCTGTTTAAGTAAAGCAAGTCTTGTTTAGCCGCAGGAAAGAACATCATGTAATAGAAATCTAATTATGTTGAACAGTACCTGATGTAAAGGTTATAGTTTATGGATTAACAGCAAGACCTGACGCTGTGAACTGGGAACTCATCTGGAACTGTCTGAAGGGGAAAAGGGCACACTGGTAGTTAATAATTTTGGGCACCAACGGGATGCAGTTGTGGAAAGACAAGCACAATCCCAGGATGCACAGGAGAGTGCATCCAGCAGAGGAGGTGAAATGCAGAGATGCTGACGTGCACAGATAGGTGCTGGGATGCTGAGGGCCATGGGGAGTCTCCCAGGGGGCCTCTCCCCCTTCATCACCGTGTACAGGAGAGTGCTACCAAAACAGAGTAACGTTCCTCTGTATGGCACAAGAGAAACTGGATTTGCTCATGGCTGTAAAGCAAAAGGTTTCTGTCTGGCAGAGCAGTGATGTTCTGGACCAGCCCAACAGTCAGAGCACCGGGTGCAAGATCCTCAGTGAGTTTCATGACAGCCAGGTCAGATCAGGACAAGAGCAGCGAGAGGCAGCGTCTGCCATGGGAGAAGCCAGGATTCAGAGGATGTTCTTCCTTATCCCGTGAGCCTAGGGAAAAAATAGAAGCTGAATGGAAAATTTGTGTAGCTGTTTGAACTGGTAGGGGAAAAAAGCCCCTACTAACGTGCCACTGCAACTCTTCTCATGCTGGAAGTACCCAGCCTTTGATCCCAGGCCTTTAATGCACTCAATAAAAAGCATGATGGCTGCAAATCCTCTCTTGTGTTATTGCTTACTTGGCTTAAAGGCGCATGGCGCTGTCAAGGGCATCTCCTGATGGCTGCAAGGGGAAATGAAGAGTGAAAGAAAATGAAAGATTTCATGGCAAAGACCACCGAGTGCTGTGAAGGGTAGGCGGGCAGGAGGCACCGGTGCTGGGTGCGGGGAGAGCGTGGAGGTGACCTTGCGTGGCATGTTTAAAAATAGCAGATGCCACCGTGCTTCCCACTCCGCAGGCTTCACGCTCCCTTCTCTGTTACAACCCGACACATCCCCTACAGCACTACATAAATTGTAAGTAATTTAAAAACACAACTAATTGCTTTGGAGACATGTTTAAGTACCTAAGTCTTCAGCAGCTACAGGACGCTTACCGACGCCGTGGGTGTTGTAATGCAAGAGCAGAAGGTCTCCCGGTGGGTGCCTGTGCCGGAGGAGCCGGCAGCCGCAGCACCAGCGGCACAGGGAGGTCACCCGTCAGCAATCCCCACAATCAACCTCTTGTGTCGGACGTGTGAGAAAGCTCTCCCTTTCCTGTCGCACGCTGCCGGAGAGCCATGGCAGCTGCAGGCCCCCTCCGATGCCCCAGCGAGCCTGAATAGACAGAGCCGCCCCAGAAACACCCAGATGTGCGCCGGGTTACTGGGGATTTACTGGCACACCATGTGCCAGAGCAGCATCGGGCCAGGACAATGCTGTTTAGTTAATTTGCTTTTTGTGATCTAATTTCCTTACTTTAACTCTTTTTGTCCCCCCAACATCTTGAAAGGAAAGAAAGAAGCAATCCAAGGTGCCAACATCTCTGACTCCTTTAAAGGGTCTCTGCTTGGTGTTCACTCCCTGACCTGCGCTCCTTACTGTAAAATCTCCCCATTACTGTGATTTAATGCACATGCCAAAACAAGCTGCCAATTACACTGGCGTTAATGCAAGGTGGCTCCAAAGATACTGCCCTGCGAGCAGAATCTGGCCCTCCGTAGCAAAGAAGTTGCTGTGCAAGCTCAGAGACGTGCGGTAGCTGCCTGACTTGCAGCATCTCAGACATTTTAAGCATCTCGTTCCCTTGCTCCGGAGCAGCATTGAGCAGGAGCAGCCCTCTGCAAGCCACGTGTCTCTGCAACATGGCCCGCACCTGACCCAGTCACTGGGAGGCAGCTCCTGTGACTTTTTGCGGGGACCGCAGAAGTCCCAGCGTAGCCGGGCTGTGAGCAGTGTGGACCACTCCGACAGCGAGAGTTCATGAAGGACCCATTTATTTCCCCTTTACTTAGAGGCCCTGGCTGAGCTATGGAAGGTGACTTCAGGAGAGTGGTAGAGTGTGGCTTTTTGACACAAAGCACACTGCATCCATCCAATTTACTGGTCCTCTGGTTTAGAGGATTTACAGGGGATGTGTCGGGTTGTAACCCTCCTCTGAGGGTTGAGGGATTCTCCCATGAAGTGAAATTTTTATGGCTCAGCCACATTTTGCAACAAGCCTCCAGCTTGTCTAAGATGCCCCTGTCAAGTTCCATTTTTCAGGCTTTTTGTGCAAAACTGGTACTTAATGGAGGAGCCTCTCCAGTGCGCGTACAAGCAAAGAGTAAAGACACAACATACAATCCATAAATAGAGACACTTTAGAGGCTCTTTAAACATTCACGCTTTTTACATAATTGATGACTTTCCATAATAGATATGGATGATAAACAGCTTTAAATAAAATGAAAATTTATCATTGTCATATAATTTATCAGCATTATGTTAAACTGGAAAGTGTGGGGAAAGTATTACTATGTACTCAAATGAAATCGGTGGAAGTGAGAATAATTCAGGAGCCACGTTGTTGCAGTCATCAAGGTTTTTAATGAGATCGCCAATAGCCAAGAAGCCACACTAGAACCTGGGAGTCAGAGGAAGAATTTGTAGCATCCAGGTACAAACCCCTGGCCTTGAAGAGGGCAAGCGAATGGATAAAGTAGGGGTGCAGGCTACATCAGAGAGAGGAACAGGCAATACATCAGACCCTTGGACGTCTTTCTCCATGCCCACTGCATGGGCTATACTGAGAGGCAAGGGGGAACAGTGGGCAAGCTATTGCATATCCATCGTATGTCATTTGGGGGAGGCTCTGTGGCTCCAAAGGGCCAAAAGCGAGTCCGTTCTCCTGGGTGGGTCATATCGTTTAGTGCTCATCTTCTCTAACGTAGGCAGTCACGGCTAACCAAACCTCCCAGGCTCCCTCTATGCTCCGTGGAAGAGATGGGCACTTCCAGCAAGAGATTTGTCCCACTGAACATATAAACAAGTTGTGCTTTGTGAGATGCCTCTTCCTCCTCATGCCCTGTGAGAAGAGCAAGGATGATTAGCCTGGATAGCTGTGTGACTTTCAAACTCCCATAGCCAGCTGAGATGAATCCCACCTCTGAAAAAGACAGGGCTTTCTCAAGGGATTTTAAGTCACTCCAAATTCCTTCAAAGCGGGGAGGCTCCCATGTCACGGAAGTAAACAAAATTTCATACTTGCAATGGCAATGGGTGTCACGAGACACTTCAACATCTCAGCCACCAGCTCCTGAGGAACCTCCTGCACCCCGAAGCTTCACGTTCCCCATGATTTTTCAAAAATAATTGACAGAGGCTCAGCAGGTCAGCTAACTCTCCCAGGGTCCACCCTACCACAGCCTGCTCATGCAGATAGGTTTGATTTTTCCAAGTATTCCCCTATCAGCTCTTGGCTGATATCTTTGTTGACAAGGTCACCGAAAAGACAGACCAACCAACCAAACATAACAGACCTGCCTTCAAAAAAAAGTTAGGAACCGTTAAAAAAAAAGGGGGAGGGAGGGCTACTCGCCTGCAGCATTTTTAAACCTGTGGATGGGAAGCAAGGTTTTCATGTCCCGTGAAGTACAAGCTGTGCTTGCGAGACGAGGAGTAGCAAGTGCTTCGCCTTGCCAAAGGCCAGCCAGACTGCGAACGGCAACCTGGCCAGCCGCTTCTGCGGGTGTCTCAGCCTCCCGGGCACATCCGCAGCTGTGTGAGCCGCCAGGACCCTCTGGCTCTTCCCCTTTGACTTTGGGGGAGCTATTTCGGCTCGTCAACCCCTCCCTCACTGCTGGCTCCTCTACCATGGCCAGCAGCAGCAGAGCTTTTACTGACCAGCCCCAGTGTGAGACTGGAAGAAAAGCTATTTGTACCTGGAGGTAGCTGGGGTTACCATCAATCCGCACAGCTCTAACAGAGAGCAAAGTGTCCCAAACAAACTTCTGTTGCTCTCTTTTTTTTTTTCCTTTTTCTTTTTTTTTCTTTTTTTTTTTGTCTTTTAACTGAATTTGCAAAGCCTGCCCCTGACCTCCGTTGGACTTTGCTGCTCTGGCTCCTCCCAGCCGGGCAGCCCGTGCGGCATCCTGCTGACTCCGCTTTGGCGGGGGTTCCTGCCAGCAGGTCCTCGGCAGGACTGGGGCCGAGAGGACAAAACAGCCAGCCCAGCAGGCCTGGCTCCGAGCACCAGCCCTGAACTCTTGTGCAATCTTCCTTGAAACGAATTCAAGTTGGCCGGGAGCAGAGCATTTGCGCATGGCCTGAAAGCTGGATCGAGTACCATAAACAAAAGGAAACAAAAAGAGAAGGAGAGCGCTGGGTCCCACGGCGAGGAGGAACGTAGGCATCTGACCCAGGCCAAGCTGTGCTGAGCACTGTGACGAATGCCCGGAGGCTGAGGGGACGTGTATGCGAGGGGACCAGCCAGTGGGGCACCAGGGGCTGGGACAGCCCCCCCGCCGTGGGGGGGAGCATGGGGCGGAGGTGCTCATGGCCCCGTCGGCTCCATACCAAGGAGCTGCAAGTACAGGGACACGGAAGAATGGGGTGAGGGGACAAGAAGGGACTTAGAATGAGACCACGGAAATAAATTCCTCAGGGGACAATTCAAGCTGGGAGGTGAGGAACAGGGACACCCCTGCACCTCCAAACAGAGGAGGACACGCACATAAGAATCGGCTGCAGACGGTAACTTCCATGCAGGACAAGGAGTGCTCACACCATTTTTGTGAAGGTGGTGGAGGGAAGGGGACTGCTCTACATGAGGTGCCCTCAGGAATGTAACTCGGGCCAACTGAGTTATTTTGACTGCGCAGGAAGTATTTGCTCCATCCAGCTCAGGCACCCGGGTATGAGGCAGCCTGCGACTGTGCTGGTGATGCTCCTCAAGGGGACAGGACCGAGACCACCCTGGTCACGTTGGCCTGACAGTTTGCCCTTTCGGAGTTGCACTGAGAAGTTCCTTCACCCAAACCTCTTGCCGGCTCCTCTGCAGGGAGCATGGCCAAGGAAAAGGCTCCGTGTGGCCAGTGTGTTTCTATGCCTCAGCAGTCCTACTTGGCCAGAACTGCCCCTCCAGGCCGTTAGTAGTTAGTGTAAAACAGAGCGTCCCTCCAGCTGTGCTCTCCCGTGCCAGCCGCTGAGCTCACGCTCACTGGCCCGGAGCTGGAGCAGCACAGAGCTGTCGGGAAGCCACCGCTGCCACAGCCCACGGAGCCTCAGCCCCACACCAGGGAGGCTCTCTCCACCCAGAGATACTTTGGCCGTGTCTGGCAGACCCAGGACGATATGAGGCAGACGGCAGCAGAGAGGAGGAAAGCAGTAAATGATTAAAGGATTAAGACTGACCGATGGAGAAAGTGAAAAGAGCTCAGTTCTCCTGGAGGAGACAGGAGCCCACGAGCAGCTGGCACGTTGGGAAGCAAGCCTAGAGACAAACTGTTGAAGCCAAATGCAGGGCGAGATGCACTTCTAACAGCAAAGTGCATTAGGCAGTGATGGAGTTTCCCAAAGGAAGCCCCATCACTTGAATCACTGGAAACAAGGCTGGACAAAATACTGGATAGTGTCCAAGAGGGGATAACTCTTCATCAGCAAGGAGAGAGCGATGAATAAGATGAATACCTGGGCCTTTTCCATCTCCATGAATCTATCTAATACACTCAGTCTTTTTTCAACATCTGAAAAAAACCATAAGTGCCTTTCCTGTGCCATCAGCACATCTCAGCATGGAGCTGGGACGGGCAGAGGCCCGGATGGAAGCACACTGCCATCCCCTTTGGTGCCCAGGAGCAGAGAAGGTGAGCGGCTCTTGCCTCCCTCGTGCGGAGGGGCAGCCCTGCAAGCAGGCAGGGTGTGGGAGCAGTGCCCTGGTTTCTCTGCCCCTCAGAGAAACCAGTGGCGTGTCAGCTGGGGCGAGCAGGTGAGGTTTGCGGCTGTAGGGGGGTGAAGCTGTCGGGGTACACCAATTTTTGTTTGTTGGTGCCCTCTTCTTCCTGTGAAATCTCGGTGCCTCTGGAAATCTGTGCTTCCCTGTGGAAGTCCCCCCTCCAGCCCCGCTCCCTTCCCCAGGGCACGCTCACACACCCCCCTCCCGGCGGAGGGCAGTCCCCATCCTGGGAAAGCCACTCACAGCATCACGGCCTCTTTCCTGATGGCTGATTCTGTAATTATTTGGTTGCTGTTAATTGCTAATTAATTCTCTGTGTTATTAGCAGGTGGACCGGGGTAGCATGGCTGCCGCAAGGCATGGCGCCTGGTAAAATCATGTATCTCGTCATGGGGAAGGGCACTACCGAATTTTTTAGGCCATTGCCTGCTTAACCATTAACAACGGGTGAAATCCCAGGTCCTCACACAACGAGGCGAGTCCTCTTGGCGCTGTTAGAAAATCCTATTTCTAGTGGGTTATGAAACAGAGGTTTTGATGTGCTGCCAGGTTGGATGTGGAGCTCTGGGAGCTGAACACTTGCTGCACTGTCAGCCGCCGGCCGAGTGCCGCTTACATAAAGCTTGCCTAGCAGCCCTGCTTTGTCGTCTACGTCCATCTGTCTGTCCATCCATGTGAGCGGTGGAAAAAACGAGCGACCCGATGAGGAACCGGACTGGCCAGCTCTTCCCATGCTGACAAACATCCAGTGGTCTGCACCCAGCCCCGAGCTGGGGAGCTTTTCCATCGCTGAGCAACCCCTCCTGCAAAGCCCACCATTCCCTTTGGGCCCCTTCCCCGGGTCTGCGGCGACAGAAGGAAGCGAGCATCACATCCTGCGGCCCGTGCCAAGGAAAACAGGAGCGCTGCTGCAAGGGAAGCAGGCTGAGGGAGCAGGGAGGAACCCCCCTGCCCCGGCTGGCCCCGGCCTCCCCGCCAAGGGCTGCCCATCTCCTGGCAGGGGGCGATGCTCAGCTCCTGGTACCCCTCGGGGCTCCCTTGCGAATGGGGCATGGCTCCGTTATTTGGCTGGCAAAGTGACCAGGTGGAGAGAGGAAAATGCCCAGGGGAGAAGATGTCCAGAAGCAGAAAGCTGGTCAGAGCTTTGAGGGGAAAGGCAGAAAATTCAGCGGTTTCTCGAGCACATCTTTCTCCCCACCCTCCAGGGCCAGCAGCAACTAAAAACAATCCTAAACAAAGTCCTTCCTTAACAGAGGGGGCTTCCCTCCCACACCGCCCTGCAGCAGCCCTACGGCCCCCCCCGCACCTCCGCACCCCAGGCTGGGCGGTCCCAGCTCCTCCATTTAGGAGGGCTGGTGGGGGCTGCTCCCTGCTCCCAGGCCCTTTAAATCAGCGCCCGCGCCAAGGCGATTTCTCCGTGGGGTTTCTAAGGAAGCTAACGATGAGGGCAGTTGGAAACCACAGCTCTGCGAGTGCTGATTACAGCCTACTGAGGAAAAGGAGATTTTTATCTTGCAGGAATTCAATTATGAGAAGCAAAAAAAAAAATAATGCAGAGCGTCTGGCTTGGTTTGCTCAAGCTTGCTGCACTTTGGGGGCTTTAATTTAACAAGAAAGGTGTGCAAGCATTACCTAAACCATCATGCTTGCTGGTGTATGTATGGTGGTGTTTTTTTAAAAGGAAAAAGAAAAAAACCCACCCCCAAAGTCACCCTGCTGGCAGCTGAATGCAGCAGGGATGATGTCATTGGAACAGTTGGAGGAGAAAAGAGAAAAACAAGTCTGTGTGTGCTAATCCTGTTTGCTGCCCTAAAGGCAATGGAAAGCCGCCAAGGCGAGGAGTTCTGGGAAACCATATAAGGGTGCCAAACAAGCGCCGCCGCCAACACGGGGAACTGACATCTTTGTTCTCCCTAGCTCGGCAGCCAGCCAAAGGCCTCATTTCGGCGCTGCGGCATGATTACACTGGACATCTGCCAGCTGAGCGCTCTGAGCCCCTTTTCTTCTCCATAAGCTTTTTGCCAAACATGTAGCAGTTGCCATGGCAGTTTCAAGTAAAGTAAAAAAAAAAAAAAAAACCAAACAAAAAAACCCCGCGTACATATAGATAGAGAGGGAGATAAAAAAAACAACAACAAGAAAGCGGAGGCACGCCTTACTCCAGATGCGCCACATGTGCGGATATAAAAAGCAAGCAAGCCTATTAATCAAAGGTTTCGGGGACGGAGGGAGGGCGAGCGGCACAGGCTGAAAGGTGACGTGAGGATAAAACAATAAGTGCACACAGGCACACGCACACCGCAGCGGCCGGGCAGGCGGTGGTGGGCTGACCCAGTGGTCTCCTCCCCTGCCTGCGCACGAAATTGCAGGCAAGCGGGATTTAAAATAGAACAACATGGTGGCACTTTCACTATTGCTTGCCTGCCTGTCTTTTTTTTTTTTTTCATGTTAAAAAAAAATAGAAGCAGCTGTTCTGAGGATGAGAAGGGGGTTATTTATAAGCTCTGCATAGCAGAGGGAAGCAGGCAACCCAGATCTGGTCACGTCTCAAGGCGGAAAATCCCGTTTTGGCCCATGGTCCAGGCCAAATTGTATTATTTCAAGTTGTGCCTTAAACAGTTAACAAGCAACCACCCGGTAGTCCCATGTTTATAACAAGTATTTCATTTAACTAGGCAAGCGCTGCCAGACCCCGATGGGCAGATCTACGCACATAATAGAAGAGGTGTGGTCCCCGCTCACTTTCTTTTTCCACACGGAGAGGCACGGGCTAGTTTCATTTTACAAAGCAGATATATATGAAAAGTTCACTGCCCAGCGAGCTGGAGTTCATCCCACTATTTATAATCGGGTTTCTTCTTCCCACACCCACCCCGCAGGCCACGGGACAGCCGCTGGGCGATGGCGGCCACGTTCGCAGCCAGACCGGCAGCCGATACAGCCACGGCGTGTTTGCGGGTGAGGTTGCAGTGAAAGAACAGATAAGGCTGCCGGGGATGGGATGGAACGCCCAACCCGTCCCCGGGGCACCTTCCTCTTTAAATTCCTGGTGGGGTCCCCTGCCTGCCCCAAGGACTGGGGTCATTTACAGAGCACAGGGCATCACTGCACTCCGAGGGCATCCCCAAAACGCAGGAACTGCTGGATCAAACCTTGTCCCGCACCCTGTGAGCAGCAGTGAGCGGCTGCAGTCACTCAGGGACCGCCTCACCTTGAGCAAGCAGGCCCTGGGAAGGCAAACAGCCCCCAAAAGGCGCAGTGAGAGAGTTGGGTTTGGCCCCGGGAGCCTGCAGCGGCTCCTCTGATGGCTCCACTGAAGCATCGCGGGCACGGAGATGAAGTTGGCTGAAAAACAGCAAAGGGGAGCTGCGGTCGCGGGCGGTAGTGAAGGAGACTGGACTCTCACCCTGCCTCGCTGCTGCCTTCCTGCATAGCCATAAGTCACTTACCTATGGCTTGCTTCAGCTTCCCATTTGTAAAAAAGAGCATGGTTTTCCTTACATATCTCAGAGATGGGCTAAGCATCTTAAATCATTAATGTCTGCAAAGTGCTTTCATTTCCTCAGATGGAAGCTCTTACTGATGTGTGAAGTATTATTAGGATTATTATTGCTAATAAACACGGAAGGCAGAGCAGTTTTATTTCTTGCTGGGGCTTATGTGGGGCACAAGAATGCAGAGGGTGAGGAAGATGCTAATTTGCCCCACGGCCTTGGAAAAACGACCCCCTCGCCAATGCTAAGCTCAAAGCCAGTGTCTATGAAACATGGGGCGAAGCCCCCGGGGTCCCAGTGGGTCGCCAGCCCACTGGAGACCACCCCGTGAGCGCTGGCCTCCCAGCAGCCTCCACAGAGCCAGTGGCAGGAGCTCTGGGCCACCAGTGGGCAGAGTCCCGCTCTGCAGCACCTTCCTGCCCTCCTCCACGTTTAGTGGGTGGTCCAGAAGGGGGAACCTGTGAGGAAGGTGATTTTTGCCTTTCTTTAGATGATAGGGTCCTCCCTGGGGTACACCTCAACATCTAAAGCAAGAGCAGGCATCATGGCATCATACTTAGCGGTCTGAGTGGACGCTCCCCCCAATTTTGCAGAGAAACTGAGACACCGTGTTTGCTGAGCCAAAAAAAGCTGTTTTCCTACCTGGGGGGAGGGAAGATGAGAGGCACCTCTGCAGAGCGATTCACCCCATGGGCTGGCGCTGGTCCCTACACTCGCCCAGTGTCCACTGAGGCTCCTCAGGCACCCAGGCATCCCTCACCCCAAAAGTGATGAGCCATCAGGGATTTTCCCAAGGTGACACGGCAAGCGGTGGGGGAAGTCGTCACCCGCTGTCTTGGTGCTCAGGTGGGCTGTGCGGGGCTCCAAGCTGTGGCTCAGCTCCTGTCCAAATGATAACCCCCCACTGCGTGGTAGTTACTAACCAGAGGGTTGTAACCTACCAAAAACTTTGCCAGCACATTTTCATATATTAGAGCCTGGCTGTAAAAAAGAAATTTCAGGGAGGGGGATTAACGTTACTTGGTTCTGGCCAAGTTAATAAAATATGGTCTGAGTTACTGCCAGGCTACTTAATTCATTTTTATTCAAAGCGGCTGGGTAATTTCCCTGAGGTTGGCTCAGCAGGAAGCAGAGTCAGCTCCGGCTTTGTCTGCTCCTGCATGTCACCTTCCTGGCTGGCAACAGTGGCTGTGTCCCCGCAGGGCCAGGAGAGTGGGGAGCAGGGGGACTCCGCTCCAGCAATGCAGCACACGTCGGGGTCTGTGGGGTGACATCCATCTCGGCACGGACCAGGAGGGAGCCTGGGCTGGGGGGATGTGCTTGTGCAGGCTGGTGGCTGCACGTGATGCTATGGATGGCACCAAAGGTGGTCTTCTCATGGCTGCCATTCCTGCAGGTTGGTCCAGGATGACCAGGCTAGCCATCAGCCCTATCAGCACTGAAAAGCATCGAACTGTCACCTTGTGCCCCAAAAGCCAAGCGCCAGCCGAGCTGGGGAAGCCAGTCAGAGGTGTCCTGGCACTGGGGCATGGCAGCAGGGGTATGTGCGGCCTCCTGCAGTTCCTTCCTGCCCTGTGGAAGGGCTGAACATCCTTCCTCAAGGGGTGAGCCACACCACCTCCCTGCAGCGAGCCTGCGGTGCCCTGCACAGCCAGCTGCTTCAAAGAAAACCCTCTGCATCTCACCACCTCGCACTTCAGCTTCAGTGGAAGTGACATTTGCAAAGGCGTTGCCGTGCCTGTGCAAGCTCTCCCTGGCATCCTCCAGCTGATTATTTCCCCCCCTTGTTTCTAAACCCGATTTAATTCCTTTACCCACCTGCGTAGCAGAACTAATCATTGGCAGGCATTACGCTGCCTGGCACTCAACATCAGCATACAGGCGCATTCCTGCTTGCGCTCTGAATCATCATGAGGCTACCGAGCTTTAAATGGGAAGCAGAACGCGCTGCTTTCTAGATAGACAAATGAAATTTTACCCAGTCCTCTTGCTTCAGAAACAAGCTCTGAATCATGCAGAGGGCGAGGTGCCAGGAGCAGCTCCGCTCTCATCCTGGCTCCACCGCCTACTTGCTGTGTGGCCTTCAGAAAAAATCTGAGGGGGTAAATCCTGCTCTTTCCTCCTCCCTGCCAGCAGCCCCAGGGCAGGGGAGAGGCGCGGGGCTGCAGGGCTTCATGCATGGGGGCACAGAGGAAGGGAATGCTTCCCATAAGCTGTGATACCACACTCCCCAGCAAAATATGGCTCTTCTGCTTTCTCTGCCTTTCACCCTCCTCCCGGGCTCCTGGCAGAGGAGGATGCTCCTGGTGCCGGAGGGTGCTGAGCAGTGGGACTGGGAGCCACAAAATGAACTCTGTGAGGCTGCACGCAGCAGCGTCTGAGCTCAGAAGTGGAGATCCTCCTGCTGCATTAATAAAAGCTCAGATTCCTAGGTAAATAGAGTGCATTAATATTTATTTTAGGAAGCTTGGAATCATGATTTAATACTGAAGAAAGGGCTATTCTTACATGGCATTCACAGAGCTTCTTCTAATACAATATTTCCGAACTTCAGACGTGGTAACCCAGTAAGCTCCATTACCACGCTAATACTATATAAAAATGATCCTTTATTATAAATCATACCGTACACCAAAAAGGATATAAATAGAGCCCCAGTGCGGCATTGGCATGCCTCATATTTCTCCTGGTTCATATTAAATGAGCCACTAAATTACAGTGTCCTTCTTTATAATATCATCCTCCAAAGCCAAGCATTTTTTGTGTTACACAGGGCTGCTGTAACAAGAGAAATTAGTATGGCTGGTTTAATTCAGCCAGGTCTGCCATGCATGTTATAGGAGATAGTGTTAAAGTGGGCCAGAACGAGCAATTTCATTGTCCTTTCAAAAAACCTACCACTTGGAACGTGTGATTTGAGCGGGGCTTTGCTAAGGCCTGACACACAGCCTCTCCGGAGGGGTTTAGCTGCCCTCTCAGCTCCGGCAGCAGAGAGGTGAGGTCGGAGGAGAGGACATCCCACCCCGTCCTGCTGCTGCCGCTCCAAGGGTGCACAGTCCTCAGATGCCCTCCCAGGAGCCTGGGGGAGCTTGATGGCTCCCCAGGGAGAGGGAGAGCTGCTAATGGGGCAGAGGGGGGGATGCCGCAGGGGCGGGGGGAGCCGTCTTCAGATTGGGGTCCTGGTTTTGGTCTGCTGCTGGTTCTTCTGCTAACAGCATTGGAGTTATTGGTGATTTAGGTGAATACAGATGCAGGTAGATTCAGGCCCTCACTGAGCGATGCTGGCAATTATTTAACTTCCCCGCGTCTCACCTGCAGAAATGGGGAGGTATTTTGCCCACAGGATTGGTGCCTGCCTGTTTGTAAAGCAGCCCAAGCTTCTCCCTGACAGCCAGCGCTACAGAAATGCATGGGGTTATTGTCTGTACGGCAAAATACAAATATAGCATTCAGACTAGGGGGATCCAGCTTGACTGTCATCTCTAATGATGGTATCTAACCGCACCAAAGAAGAAAACCCTCCTACAGTCCTAGGAGCTTCACATGCCTTCAGGGACACTTAAAGTAATTCAGGTCAAAAATGTAGGTTGTTTTATTTAGCGGACAAAGAGGTGAGGAAAGAAGGAGAGGGAAAGAGGAAACAGGCTGCTGCAAAAATACAATCTCCATGAAGAGCTTTTCAGGATTTCCCCCCAAAATTTAAAGTGAAATGGAACTGCCTGAGTTTCAACATTTCCTTGCAGGCCTTGCTGGGTCCCAGCTCATGCTGGTGGGGACCCAAGCCAGTTCCCCGCAGGGCAGAGATCAGGGTTAGCACACGGATTTCATGTCTGGATGTAAGGACAGAGGGTATTTTGGAGCAGTGTCCTGGTAAAAAGGGGCTACCAAACCCGCCCAGGGGCAGCAGCTGAGCCAGAGACATCCAGGGGGCCCAGGGGTAGCAGAACTGGTTGGTGAGGAGTGCACCTAAGTCAAAGCCACCCAAGCGTTCGTTATCTGCAAAGCTGAAATGCTTCAAGGAAATTTTCAAGCCAAATTGTCTGTGGCGAGGAAATGCGTCCCCTTACGCGTGTTGGGAGGCTGCAGGCTCTGTGGTCTGTGAGGATGCCTAGCAAAGTAAACTATGCCATGAATAATCAATGAAAACTAAAGGTTTCTATTACCTGCAGTGCTCCATGACTGTGTGAGATAATATAAAAATGGCAAGCAGCCTCCTGGAAGTGAAATAAAACCTCTACAGTGCAGCCCTTGGCATCATACCCCCTCAGCAAAAATCCTGAAGCAAATTAGGGTTATGCAAGCTGTGAAATACCCAGCCTTAGCGCTGAATTGAGGAAGCTGCCAGGACTACGTCTTGCTGCTTCCAAAAGTATCCAGCTCCTCTTGGCAGGGCAGGTTATAAATCCCCTGAAGTTTAACACACAGACCCCAGCGACGGGGAGGTAAAAGGACCAAACCCCAGCCAGACGGCTGGGCTGAAGCAGGGCAGTGCTAAGGGAGCTCCATCCTTTCCTCCCCAAAAGAGGGGTCATCTGGTGGAGAATGAAGCACTCGACCGGCACCGGCTGCTACCGACGGGCACGCTCAAGCACCCTTCCAGCATGGCCCCACTTCAACTTGTGCGTCCGTGGCTGGCGGCTCCTTAGCAGATGCACAGACATCTGTACACACACACATCTGTACACACACACATCTATACGCACACACACATCGGTCAAAATAGCGTTGCTGTCGGGCAGAGCATCGCATTAAGCAGCACTTGCAGGACAAGGGAAGAAAAGGAGAGACCAGAACCAAAATCTTTGTCCCCTTCCATCTCTGTCCTCCCCACCTCAGCCCCTGAAGAATGGCTCTCGTAGTGCTGTGCCATCAGAGAGTTGTTAATTTTGAGGGCTTGGGTTTAAAATTGGTCTTGCACAATAGATATGAAGGCAGGCACATGTGAAGTAGTAATTGGCTCATAAGGGGAAGGCTGAAATCTGATGTCTTTAGCTATTCCCAGGGCAGAAAGGGGCATGACCTGCACAGCCTGCACCACAGTCCTGACTCCCTTAAAGCCTGGAGAGTTTTGGTTGGTCCCTGACAGTGATAAAGGAGCACACAGGAAAATCTGATGGTGTTTGGATCTTGTAATTCAATACAAAACCATTTCTGTCATTTAAGAAAAATTTATTAAAAAAGAAAAAGAAAAACAGATGATGAAGTAGCATTTATCACAAGGAGACAGTGATATGCTGCAATATCCCTGGGCAAAGGTTACATTAAAGGGTGGTGCTATCATCATTAAGGTGGTGAGCTAGCATCTCTTACAAGCCCAAGTTTTGTCTTTCCACCTCAAAAATCTACATGCAAAAGCAGAAAGTTAGCTGCAACATTGATAAAGGAGGTCTGGTCCCAAAGTGGAGGTTTTGGTCAAATTTAAAGTAAATCGAATATAACACCTTAAAAATAGCACTGTTCAGCAAAGCCCAAGAAGTCTCAGTGATTTCTTTTCTACTTTGTAACGAGAAAGACAAGCAGGGGAGAGAGGAGGAGCAGGAGAGAGATTAAACCAGCTTTAATTTTAGGACTCATCTCATCAAGAGATAGTATGTGACACCAAAAATGAGTCCAATTAAAAATGTTTATAACTTGAAATTGCTTAATTAGCACCTTCAGAAGTTTCCGGATGTTTCTCCGCTAACTTCCCCTCTCCCAATGGGCATACACGTGGTGGCGGCAGGTCCTGGAGCAGGGTGGGTCAGAGCTGCTCCAGCCATACCCCAAACCTGGATTTTAGTCCCTTGAGGGCATATCGACCTGGAGGGTCTTCAGAGGCTTCCAGGAGTGCCGGAGGACCCCTTCCACAGCCTCTGATGTTGTGAGCAAACGAACGAGATGTGAGACCCAACCTACCCCATCACCCCGGGCTGAGGAGCCCACCCCGCAGGGGCACGTGCTTTCCCTCCCGGCACCCCACGCCGGTGCTGCCTTTCTCCTCCGTGTTGCGTTTTCCACCGGCAGGCACGAGGCTGGTCTCAGCCATGCAGCACCTGTGCCACCCGGGCCCGTGTACAGGGGAAGAGGCAGAAGCCTTCCCCCCATCCTCCCATCTATTTTACAGCCTAGAGAAAACAGAGAGTTAATGAGAGATGCCTCATTAGGACTGCGCATTCTGCTTCCTGCTAAGAAACTCACCCCCAAAAGGGTTCCCTCCCCAAGCTGCTGCCTGTGCCAGGGCCAGAGATGCTCCCACAGACACAGGCTGGGGACTCCCGGTCAGAGGAACAAACCTTGCCCAGCTTCTGTGTTTCGGTTGCCATGGGAATACGCTCATCTCCGTTGGAGGAGTTTGGGGAGCACGGAGGTTCGGGAAAACAACGCGGAGAAGCGCGGGGATACGGCACGCTGTGGCAGTCACAAGGTGGGGAGCCTGGCTAACCCAGGAGGTGAAGCAGGTTTTGGAGGTTTTGGGTTCTGCCCCTCTAGAAGCCACAGCCAGCCACATTGTGGTTTTTGGCATCAGGTCACCACAGCCCCCGAACTGGCGGTGGCTGCTCAGCTGCTACGGGGCAGAAGCACCATTGTGGGGACCTTGCACAGAGGAGTGACTGCAAACAGCAACCCATTTTTAAATTGTTTTTTCCCAAGTCTTTCAGAGATGGAGGAGGATTCAGGAGTATAAATAAGACAATTTCACAGCACACATGAGATTTCCTCTGGCATAATGTCGAGAGCTAGCTGAATTTCAAGGAGCCCTGACTCTTCCTCCCCCCATCATCCTTAGCCCTTTTGGGAAGTTCACACAGAACATCATTTTTGTTCACTTCAATTTGCCAACAACATAAAATTTGAAGATGCAGAGTCAGAACTAACACCTCATCTTGCTGACTGAACATCCATCTAAAATGAGATCAAGAGTAAGTAAAAAATGTCCATGCTGGATTGAACAAAAGACCCCACCTATTAGTCTCTTTCTAACAGCTTTTGGCCCTGTATATGCATTGCATCATGTATATAGGATTGTGTTCTGAGGTCCTGAAAATAATAAATAATAATATACTTATTCATTATAAATTTCTGTTTATAGGCTACACCTACACAAGATACGGTGCCAAGCCATTAGACATCAAAGTCTTCATGGTGCAGGCAACCTACAAAGGGGAAGTAAACATCATTTTTCCAGGAGCTTATTTCACTATAACAACAATAATCATGATTTTACGTAGTGCCTTTGATCCAGATTGCCAAAGCACTTTGTTCTCCGATTGAGAAGTTACATACAAGATAGGATTCAATTTGCCCATCATTGGTGTGTATTGGAAGGGTCAGTCTCCAACAATATTCAGCAACTCAAACAACAGTTTATGCACGTAAAATCAAAGGGAAATTTTAAGTTTGGGGAAGGAAATGTATGATTGTCTTGGAGAGGATTTTGCTAATGTCAGTGGAGCTAATGGTCTTAATAACGTGAAAAGTGTTTTAGGATCTTCAGTAACGCTGTGTAGCTGGGACACCACTGCAAGCGTACTTGTAAGGAAAGTACCTCTGGTGGCAAGAGAGCATCAGTACCCACCTGGGGGAGAAGTGTGCTCACCCAGGCTGGACCGCTACCCCCATTTGACATCCAAAGTGACCTGCAGCATGGTTCCCACTAAGGACATGCCAGTAGAGGAGATGAGGACAATGCCAGTAAGACCTTGGCCCTCCTGGTCGGAAGCCCTCCCGGAGTTCCCTCTACAAGAAAGAGGCAAGGGAAGGTGGAAAGGATAGTTAAAACTAAGGAGGAACCAAAGTACAATTCAACAAAATGGATCTAAATCAAGTAATTACAGGATCTGCAGCACAATACACAGGAACTGCAGATCTTTTTGACTACTACTGAGGCTTCCGATCTCCTGGAAGTTCGTGGCTTACCTTTGAAATCACATCTGTGGTGATGTCAACTGGGGAGAGTGAAGGCTTCTGGCAACCAAGCCAGGGACTGTCGTGTAACCTCACCACTTTATATTTCCCCTACATTAATCCTCAGACATCAGTGAAAAATTAGCACAGCCTTGGCTCAGGACAGGGATATTAAGCAGGAAAACTTGAGAGATCAGGAACAAGTTGGTTCTCAGCAGAAAGGCAACCTCACATCCTCAGTAAGTCACAGGACAGAGACTAAACACTCTGGCCTTCCTGATAATCACATCATGACCAAGACAGTTCCTTTGATGGGTCCTTCTGAAATATAAATTAACTTAATCGCTTCTGTACTTGGGAAACAAGAGACATTAGAGTGTTTTGGCTGACGCAGTCCCAGAGGGTAAAGGCTGTATCTGTCTTAGCAAGCAGAGCAGCACAAGAGCAGTGCCGGTGTGCTGTCAGTCGGTTTTACTTGTGACTGGCCCCAGCCTGGAGCTGTGGCCTGAGCACTCGTGGCTGGAGCACCTCAGGCGCTCACCTGCATCTCCTCTCCTAGCACAGCGTCACCCGAGGGGACCCCAGCTTGCATGCCCTGATCCTCTTCCATGGTGCGAATCGTCAAACCGCAATTATATGGCATGACCAGCAGATCTTTCTTTCATCAAAACTAACATGCTAGTGAAAGGCACCTTATGTGTCCAGGTCCTTCCTCCCCAGCCCCAGCTTCACTTCTATTCCTCCTAAAGCCAGGTTCCTACACAGACCACCCTTCTCTGGCTGCAAGGTTTAAGCCTTCATGTGCAACAAGGGAGCAGAGTAGCAGTTTCTACAGTTTGCAGAGGAGAACAAACACCCCAAGCCAGACTCATTGTGGCCAAATGAAGCAAGCGAAGCAAAGGCTACCTCAGCCCTGCACTACTCTGGATGTGGACCCTGGTTCTGGACCAGTGCAAACTCCTATAGCACCCACAGCACCAAGAGCCGTGTCCTGTGACAGCGGGGCTTTCCTCAAGCATTTGGCCTTACGCCTCCGTAAATGCCATCAGTGCAAATAAGAGCTATACTTTGGGTTCAAACCAGTGAAGCTGTACTGAAAAAAACCCCTTTGCTGCAAGATTCGAGAGATTACCAGTCTGCAGGCTGAACAATAGCTCCTATTTTGCTGCATGCTGTTGTTCTCTTCTGGAAGTGGTTAACTTCAAGATGATGCAAATACTATTGTCAGCCCCTTTGACTCTCCCTGCTGACAATCTTAGCATTCAGCTAATGTCCCTCTCCCACAAATCCACGCTGCCTCTCAAAGAGCCAAGAGTGCTCGTTGTCCCCTTCCCAGCTGCCAAAACCCTCCAGCTGCCTCCTAATTACCCCTATAATGTGCTTCTGCATATCCAATACACAGTTCTGCAGCACACTGAAAATTTAAGGACAACATAAAATAAAGAAATATCGAATTAAGGAGCACAAGGGGTGCTGGAGCAACCACATTGTTAATTTTCATGTTTAATTCACTGATAACATCTATTTTTAATCCAAAACTGCTGTACAATAAAGTGCCACACTTGAGCACAGCTGAATGTCAGGGATTCATTGTTTCAGGTCAGAAGAGACCATTATGATCATCAAGTGTAACCTATTGCATAAGAGATCCAGGGTACCTCCCCGCATCGTTTCTGATGCTGGCCCATAACTTGGATTTGAGCTGCCGTGCCTCTGTTAGAAAGTCACCTAGTCTTGGCTTATAGACTGCAAGGTCTGGAGACTCTACCAGGATGTTAGAAAAGCCTTTTCTTTGGTTAGTTACCCTCATATAACAAGTGCACCCTTTTTTATCCTCTGCATCTGGCTTGTCTCTGCTTCTAGCCACTGGATTGCACAATGGTGGGGTTTTTTTCCTAAATGGAAGTCCCCAGTCAGAAACCTTTTTCCTACTGCAGCAATTCTATGCTGTTATCAAGCTGCCTAATAATCTCTAAATCATGTGAAATAGATCAGTCCCCTGTAGTCTCCCATCAGAGGGAGTGCTTTGTGGCCCTCATACATTCTCACAGTTCCCCTCTGAATGCTTTCGTTTAGCCAACCTTACCTTGGAGCGGGGGGTCTTTGCACAAAGCCCTGTTCTTCCTCAAAAGTCATCAGACCATCAGGATAGACAGTCCTTAGATAGACTAAGTGTCCTTAGTACTTGACTGCCCTCGGCAACGGTCTGCTCTTGTATATAAACAGAGAAGAAATGTCCATGCCACTCAAAGGTCTGGCCATCCTCTAATTATTTTGCCCCAGCTGTTCTGGTGGGTTGAGCAGGGTGGCTGGGTGAACAGGGACAGCCACCTCGCTGGCGGGAGATGGAAGAAGGCAGTTTGCATGTGTGGGTCACAGCTCCTGCTTGCCTCCAGCTATTACTAATAGGCACAGTGTGAGCCTTGTGCTCCTTCTTGCTCTCCTCCCTGCCAGCATGCAGGTCCACCTGCCTGCCTGAAAGGTGCTGGCTCTTCCCAGTTGCACAAAATATTTCCTCTGTCTGCGTGCAGGTCCTAGTATATCCGGCAACACTTCAGGAGCAGGCTCTTTGCATGTATTTCTTTATTTTTGACACATCTGATCCTACTGCCATGCTCAGTGTGGAGTGGGCGAAGAAACGTGCAAAGACGGTAATTACCCGCAGAACAAAAAACCAAAGCAACAACTGGAGGAATGGCTCTAGGGGTTGGACATCAGGTTGGCCAGGCATCTGAGAGAGAGGTTTCCATTTGCCAGAACTGTTCACCCATCCCTACTTGTAATGCTGTCTGGTTTCCACGAGTCTTTTCTCAAACCTGAAAATGCAGAATGAGCCCCATGGATAAAGGGGGGAACTGGAGTTTCCATCCTTAGAGCCCCATGGATAAACATCAAGCAGCAGGTACAGTATTGCTGACTTAGCAACCTTTTATGGGTTGTGCTCATTCTGCTATGGGACATCATTAGACGAGGTCGAGATATTTTGTTTGCATAGCTTTTTAACCTTTTCCTTCCCAAAACAGTGTTTGTATTTATTTTGGCACCTTGAATGTTTTGAAGAGAGGATTGATTTGGATTCGCTAAAGCATTTTTTCCCCTTAATCCCATTAAGTCACTCTCTAATTCTTTCCAGGGCTCCCTTCTGCGGAGCTATTTCCTCTTGGAATCATTTACTTTCTGTGGATTGGGGGAATTAATGAGGCAGATGCCGCTCTCATTCTCATCACTGCAAGCCCAAAACAACTTCAGCAGTTTCCTGGCACGGATCCAGATTTTACTGGTGTAAATGAGGTCAGAATTTGGCTTGCCATGCTTACATTTGCTAAGAGACAAAGAGATTGCCGAAAACAAGAAGTCTTGTGCAGGTTGGGAAAGTCCAGTTGGAAGTGGGTGAAGTCCACAATTTCTTTGAAAGGCTGAGTTTCTGCATTTCCCCACTGAGAGGTTTTGCTGAGCACCACAGATAGTCACAGAAAACCCAGGGCGCTAGTAAGCAAGCACTCAAGGAAACAAGTCCAAGGACAAAGACTTCCAGGAGCATCGGTGTTGTCTGCGGGAACAATTGCAGCGGCACAAACGTAAGTCATGCCAATGCAAAAATGAAGTTTAAGAAACACAGGGAAAGATCTCCTGGCTAAGTCAGTCCTTCTTCAGGGGCCTCATAGGGAAGGAGGAAGCAAATAGAAAACTGAGATACATGCAAATGGCCAAGGGTTGGCATCAAAGGTCAGCACATATTACAACAGATAAAACTGAGAAAGACATGAAAAGGAAACATAACTAGCACAGGACAGGAAGGTGAGCAGGGAAGTATTCTGGCTAAAGACTGGTGCTCAGAGGAAGGCTGAGGGAAGCATCGGTCTGCCAGCACCGCAGCGGTGCCCCATGCAGGGGCTGGCCCAGGCTGGGACCCTCGGGGAGCCCTCGGGAGCGGTGTGGGGCAGCGGGGCTCCTCGCAGGGCAGCACCCTGCCTGGCTGCGGAAAGGGGAAACAAGAGGAGCGAGGCAGCTATAGCCAGTCAGCTCAATTTCGGTTCCTGGAAATGCACTGGAACAAATAATTAAACAAACTAATCATCAGCACCTAGGAAACAACCAAGAGAAGAGGAACAGCCAGCGCTGATTTGGCAGGAGCAAATCATGTCAAATTGACCTAATTTCATCCTGCAACAGGGCTTGCAGATAGAGACAAAGCAGGAGATGTCTTGTATCTTGACTTTGGTAGGGCCTTTGGTACCGTCTCACTTCATGTTACAAGATGTAAACTAAGGAAACATGCCCTAGACAAATTACCTTAAGGAAGGAGTGCTAAACCCGTTGCAAAAGTGTAGTCAGAAAGAAGGTGTCTATGTCAAAATACAAGGAAGGGTTGGGTGGGGTTCAGCAGAGGTCCAGCCACTGGATGATGGAATAGTGAGCATCCTTATCAGATATTCAGATGACACCAAGCTGAGATGAGCCACAAGGACATGAGAGACGAGGATTAGAATCAAAAATCATCCTGACATGTCAAAGAAAAGGTCTGAAAAACAGGATTTAATTCAGTAAGGAGAGAAGAAAAGTTGTGCACAGGTATAATCAGCTGCACAGGGACAAAATTAGAGACAATTAGACAGATGTGGAGCAGTGCAGCAACTTGTGAACCTGAAATGAATAAAAAGTGCTATTTTGTCACACACAAGGCAGTCACCATGCCATGGCATTCTGCTTTACCCAGTGTTGCTACAATCTTTATCCAGCTCAGGAGAGTCTGGAAGGAAGCAGGAGGAAAGGTCTAGAAAACAGGACTTGCGAAGAAACACTTATTCAACGGGGGTTGTTTACTCCAGCAAGGAGGAGACTAGGGGAGACACAATAATTTTAAAGTACGTGAAGGATATCTCCAGAGAAGGAAGGACTAAACCGTTCTCCAGACAGTTCTATATATCCATTGCAAGTGTGGCAAGAAACAACAGGCCTGAACTGCAGCAAGAGAGGTTCGAGTTAGACGCTTGGCAAAGAGGAAAGCTAACAAGCACTAAACCCACCTGCCTGGCAAGGACGTGAAACCTCTACCCTTGCTGGTGTCTAAGAGCGGGCTGGAAACTTCAGGAATATTTCTGAAATCAGCCTCTTGAGGTCCTTTCTAGCCGTGGTTTTCTCTGATTCTGTGATGAATGGTATTAAATGAATATAAATTACCTCACATGGGGACACTGACGTTCAGGCTCGGTGATGAATAGTGATCAACGACAAAACTGTCAGCTTGCGGGGAGGCATCCAGTAGGGTTATTACTAAAAACTGGTGCTAGCTCCAGTTTTATTTACCATCTTCATTAATGATCTAGAAAAAGCGTTAGACAGCATGTTTATTAAAATTGCAATTGATACTACATTGGGGAGGAGACGCAATCACCAGCCAGGAGTGGAATATAACACAAAAGGACAAAAAAAGATATGGGACATGGGGAGAAAATGACCTAGCTCAAAGGACGCACACACAGATGAATATGTCTAGGGAGGAAATAGTCCAAAATTAAGACACGCTGTGGGAGGAGGAGACCCAAATGCAGTGAAATACTTTGCAGGGTTCACATACAGGAAATTGGATGGGAGTTTACAATTTGTTACGTCAACAGAAAAAGTCTCAGGATAGTTTTGGGGTGCATGACATACCCCAGGGCAGAGAGATAAGCAACTGTCTGATGGCTGTTGTGCAATCTTTCCTTCTGGATGCCTCCTGACCAGCGTGGCTGCCAGGCTGGAGGAGGAGGAGGGGGAACCAGCAAAAATAACTGAAAGCTGAGAAGACTGGCTTATAGGGAAAGAATTATATAGGTACTCTGTGGCAAAGTAACCCCAGGTCCGTGCTTCTGAAGTGTAGATAAGCACTTCAGAAGAAGTGCCCTTTTTTCCAGGCATAATTATGACAGAAAAATCAGGCATCGCATTGGTATAAGGTATTTTATACTAGCATTGCATGTTTTGGTTGGCTGCAAAGCAGTTTCAAACTGATACACTAGCGTCCCGGGCCTCGTCCATCGCTGGCTGCCAGGCTTGGCGCTAGGACGGAGCTGTGCGAGAGCTGAGGCCTTACCCCAGTGCCGGCCTCAGGAGGTACAGCCTGCGGAGGGGCGTCCTGGGGAGTGCTGTTGCTGCCACGGAGTTGCAAAGAAATGGATAGGAGGTTCGCTTTGTGTGACCAGAGCCACGCCGACACTCATGGATAACGGAGTTCCATAAGCAAATAGACACAATGAGCCATGTCGATTGGAGGGGAAGACGTCAGTGCTGCTCAGGGGGACAAACCAATAGAGAAGGAGATGATATTTTCGGGTTTCTGAAGAGGTATTACTGACAAAAAGAAAGCACGTATATAAAACTGTACTTGGCAGAGTCCTTTAGAGACAAGATAAAGGTGAAGATATTTTCTAACTTGTGATTTCGAGCCTTTTCACTCTTTGTCCAGCTGGCTTTTGAGATTGAGGTCTAGGAGTGCAATGGTGTGTTTGTCCCAGCTGATACTGGAGCACGCAGGCTTTGAACAATAAGGCTTTGTTCTTTTGCCAAGTGCAGCAATGCCTGTGCTGCTGCTTGGGAAAAAAAAGGAGCAAACACATTAGGAAGTCACTGAAAATGAAACGATGGCTCACTTCAAGGAGTGCAGCAGCACACTGCGGAGATGAATGAGCTCTGCATGGCGTGTGAGACCATGAGGAGGAGAGATCTTCAGAAAGACACCCCTTGGTTCCCCCCACACTTGCAGTATGACTGAGGACATGACCTTCAGATACGTCCCCGGGATCAGCAGGCACCTGAAATGCTTTGCAGGAGATCCCTGTTGCGTACAGCTTTTGCAGGGAGTGCAGGCATTGCTGGCGGGGCGCTGTGTGAGGGTGCACCTTGCCTTTGAGGAACAGTCACTGCAAAGCGAATTTGGTAGCTCTTTCCAGCAGAAGACTTCAAACAAGGCTCAGCAGCGAGGCTGGCACGCCAGCGCTGCCAGCTGCGGGGCTACAGCGAGCTGCGGGACCGCCCGAGCCCGCGGCTTGCCGAGGGAAAGGCAGCTCAGCTCCTGCCTCGCAGCCCGGTGCCACCAGCGACAGGGAGGGAGCAGGGGGGAAATGAATTCACGAAGAAACTCGAGGGGAAAATAGGCAGGTGGAATAAGCACAGTGGTCCGGAAGAGTAAATTTACTGAACCTACATCCTTGATTTTAATGGAGCCTCTAATAGCAGGGTGAGCCTGGCAAAGTCAGTTATCTCCCAGAAAATGTGGGACTCTGGCAAAGCCGTTCCCCTCGCTTGCTCGACAATGGGAACCGTGGGACCCTCTGTACGAACACAACCAACATAAAGCCGAGCAGATGTTACCTTAAACTCGTCCTCAGCTCACGGAGGAGGATTAAGTGATATGAAACCACAGGAGCAGCCCAGGTGGGAAAGATTACTTCACTGGCGTATGAGCTCTTATTGGAGTTAGGGGAAAGGGTTGGTAGTTGTGTGTTATATGCTGGGACCAATGACACTGAAAAACGCAGAATACAGTGAGGTGGAGGTTTGGGGGTGGGTCGAAAGGAGATTAAACCTACACGGGTGTGTAAAAGCCGAGCAAAGAAAAGAGAGGCAGAAAGATGGGAAGAAAGGCATGCAGGGTGGCTGATACAGGGTCGGGATGAGATTCACGTGAGCTCATCCAAACGCGTCTCAGGCCAGTAACCGCACAGCAATCGCCGTGTGCCTGCACTCGCAAGTGCTGGAAACGGCAGGAACAAGGGGTGGGCTCTTCAACTCTCTAATTCTCCTTCCTCATTTTGCAGAATTGCCACATGCTGAAATAGCAAATGATGTATGAAATGAAAAATCGCTCCCCAACCAATGCATATAAATGATGCAGAGAGTATTTGGCCATTACTATCTTGCAGTAATATTTATCTACATTAATGCCTCGTTCAGAGGTAGCTGGAAATACCCAGAATGTGAGCAGCAAGGGGATCAGAAGAGAGATCAGCGGGAGAGGCAAAGCGGCAAGGCAGGCACTTAAGGAAGCAGATATGAAGCCTTTCCCCTATAAATCACCAGCTCAGTTCTGGCCCAGGTTATTAGCAACCACAAGGCAATATTCTGGCACCCAAAGCGAACCAGTTGCCTGTAAAGAGCAAATTCATTTAACAAAGACTCTGGAGGAGTCGTTGCCACTTGGAGGCAACTTTGGGGCCGGTGTGGAACAAGCCGGGCGCCCCAGACCAGAGGCCAGTGCCCAGTGGGGAGGTATTTTCACGCTGAGAAAAGCCCTCCCCAGCCGGCACACCGCAGGATGGTGGGAGCAAGCCCAGCCAGGGGCGGGGACAGAAGCAGGGGGATGCTTCCCTGGGAAAGCCCCGGGCAGAGGCACATTGCCGGGGCTCGCACCAAGGGGAACTGTGGGCAGCCCCAGCCCCAGGCACAGCCGCTCGGTAGCTCTGTGGTGTGCCCGGAATGACTTCAGCCTTTGTCCTCTTGGGGAAGTCTCCTGAAGTTCAACAGAGAACGATAACGTCTCCTACAGGGATTTTACATCACTCCATCCAATTTAATAGGAAATGATTGCTAGCCCAAAAGTCCTACAACAAAGATCTCGTTTTTCTTAAATATGTAGGCTTTCCAGTAATTTATTTTGTGTGCTGTTGGCCCTGTTGCTGTTGAAATCTTGGGGAAGCCTCCCTCAGGACAGGGCTGCAGGTCTGCCCCTTGCCAGGACACAACACTCACTCCAAATTTCAGTCTAACACCGAACCACACTCCGTTCCTCGGCAGGGGCTGGTTCCTGTTGCTTCAGGCTGCACCTTTGCACCCGCGTGCTGCATGTTGCAGAAGGGGCTGTCTAAGGCAGGACAACAGTTTGGAGGGTGGGATCCACAGATAAATGTGTGAATTCTCAGGTTTCTTTATTCTAGAGAGAAAGGATAAGTGTGTCCTGTTAGAGCTGGTGACCCTGACGGAGCAGGAACAGCAACACCCGGAGGGCTGCTCGACTCCTTGTGTGTGCTCGCTGTCTGTCCCTCCTGCCCGGCAGCCTGCTCTGACCTGGCCACGAGGACTTCAGAGACCTTCCAGACCTGCAGGCGAGAGATTACAAAGGCACAGCATCAGAGAGGAGAATACCAGACTTGTTTCCAGTTTGTGGGAGGTTTCACGAGAGCCCAGGCACAGGGGGTTGGGTAAGCTCAGTGGTCTTAGTAGCAGGAACAGTTTTGCGAAGGGATTCATGGTGGAAGATCTTGGACAGAAACAGGGTGGTGGGAAAATCTTCTTTCTTACGAGTCTGCTGCTCATTCAGGTGTGTTTGGTTGTTTCTCTAACCTGGGAGTTCCCTGTTCTGTATGCCAGAAACACAACGCTAGAGCACACTGTCACATTACTGCACGTACCCAAACCCAAAAAGCTTCAATGCTTTCTGACAGCCCAGTCCTCTGTCTACCCCTAGTAGTGTGCCTGAAGGCTCGGCATGGCTCTCTAGTTTGTAGTCTCCACACACAGGATTGAGTTTCATAAGGTGTTTGCCAAGCACAGCATCAGTGTTTAGCACACAGTATTTAGTACCGCTGACTCGCTGATGTCTACACATAGGACCACATGTGGAGAGGTCTTCCTGAAACTGGGGGAGAGGAGGTGGACCCAGCTGAATGCCTCTTGCAAGCGCCACTACCCTTGCACAGAAGTGCCAGCTTGCAAGATGGACCCAACGGACAAAGTCAGCAGAAGAAGCAAAAAATGTGCACTCAGTCAAAGGCACGGTTGGGCTCAGTGTCAGCAAAAAAGGCTACGGAAGAGCTCAGAGCAGCTTAGAAGATGAGATAGCAAAATACCTTACACTTCAACAGTTAGAAATCAAGGGATCATACAATCCTACAAGATGCATTTAGTGTGTTCCTTTTGCTTCCTGTTACACACATTTTACCTCCCCATCACCAGAACGAAGCAACTGGAAACTGCTGATAACTACTTTTGCCCTCCTAAAACTTCTTTGGCACACTTAACGTTTCAGCTTCGCAGGAGACTACGGGTCCGACTTGACCTTCAGATACCAGGGAGTCAAGAGGAACTGCAAATACTCATTCAAGGACAGGTTTTGGCTCTCTGCCTAGTGTCTGAAGCACTTTGTGTTGTTTCTGATAACACTTACATGACACCAAAATATATTTCAAGATAACACTAAAAATGTGATCCACAGAAACTTAGCTATCATAACTGACTGGAAGGTCTAGAAAAATAATATACTTTCTGACCAGAGCTTTCAGACAGGCAGGAGTTCTAAAATGGTCAGTCCCAAAACCCACACAAAGCTCACCGCATGCTGGACAGGACATGGGAAGTATTGGCTAGTTTGATGGGATTCGCCAGCATGTAAGTAAGGATGATGCTACTGAACCTGGAGTTATCCCTCCCATGCTCCTTCTAACCTGGGAGACCACACTGACCTTCTGGCCACCTCATGGTCAATCCCACAGTCCTTTAGGAATTCCTTTGGCTGGTGATTTGGTACATGCTACTGGTAGACAGGAACATCTGGCATTTGTAGGAGGAATTCAACTAAAAGGGAACCTCAAGTAAGGATTCTGCATTTGTGTGTGCTTCCCAGGTCATGCACTTGGGCGATACAATTGTGCAGGATACACATCCAAAGCTCATGTGCACACGTACCCTGTTAATTCTGCAGAAGTACTGTGGACTAGCGTGACTGTCCATAAGAGGCAACAGAAACCTCTAGGAGCAACTAAACCTTTCACAAAACCAATGCTGAAGACAATTCACATATAATCAGCTAAAATCAATTGGCAAGAGTACCTGACTCTATGTGGAGGCCACCAAATGTATAGATTAGATGAATAAGCAGCTTCACGGGCAGCATAGCACAGTAAAAATGTGTTTAAGTTGCTTGAATCTTAAGCTGTAAGTCACTTGCATAATGTGGACTCCTAATCAAGCCTTTCTGGGGAAAAAATATCCCTGTAAAATATGTGACTCTTTCTCCACTAAGCTGATGAAAACCGTTGAGACTACTTAGACTGTATCTCCACACCTTTTCCCTAGAAAATCCTCAAATGCTTGTCTCTAGGAATGTTTTTATGTAAACCCAAAGAGAAAATAATTTTCACAGATTCTATAAGTACTAGAATTTATGAGGTCTCTTCCACACCCAAAATATGACTTCAAAATTTTACTGGTGCTCCGTGAATGGAGAGCTTGTTAAGGAAAGTTGTATAATAAAACATTAGCACTTGATTCAGTCCTCGCCCTTCCAAAGGCTTCTAAAATATTCTTAGCCCAATATTTTCCTTGCAGGTTAACAGGAGATGATTTGGACATAGTTCAGTTCAGAGAGAGCGCTGCACGTCGCCAACCCTTTTAACTCAGGGGGGTCTGAACCCTGGAAGGGGGCTGAGCCCTGGGGAACTCCAGAAGCGGGTGCTCGCCCTCCCTGCAAAGCGAAGGAGGGTTCTCGCCTGGCACCCTCCCGGCCGTGCCTGCCCGACGGCAATGGTGAGCTTGGGAGAGCCGCTCCTGGGACGTATGGAGCCCACACGGCAGAAACACGCACCAGCA
Organism: Grus americana; assembly: GCF_028858705.1. NCBI lineage: Eukaryota > Metazoa > Chordata > Aves > Gruiformes > Gruidae > Grus > Grus americana. Next base: position 82,793,985 of record NC_072854.1, read on the forward strand.
GCGTCTGGAGGCAGCGCACACATACAGTCTTGCTTGTTGTTTACGTTTGAAATGTCCGGGTTGCTAATAATATAATTAAATGAGGTGTCCAAGGGCCTCTGGGTGATTAAAAAATACGCGTGAAAATGTATTCATTTATTCTGCCTCCTCCAGCCCTTCCTCCTAAAAGACACCAGCACTCCAGCAGCGAGGAGAAAGCAGGAATTTCGGCAGTGGCCAGGAGCGGCTTTATCTAGGAAGCAGAGCAGTTTTTAATCAGATGGAAAAGTTTCGATGTGCCAAGCTGGAGGCAGAGCGTGGGTGTTGCGGGTCACTTGCTCCTCGGTGCCGGAGTTGCGCCTCTCCCATGCTCTCCCCCATGTTAACCCCCGCCTTTCTGGAAATGGTGCCAGCCATCGGGGTGTGTGAACAGGGAGATGGCAGGCTCCTGCGGCCGCCCCGAGAGCCCAGGCACTGGCTGGACAGACACTGGGTGCGACACACTGCAGCCACCCATATTGCACCCCTCTGAAATGCCTCCCTCCGCAGATACCAACTGGGGAGCACTGAGTGGCTCGGGACGTTTACAGGCTGTTTCTTAGTTTGCCCCTTTCTTGTTGCCCCTGAGGGATGAAGTTTGGCGGGTGAGCGGTGGGCTGGGGCTGCTTCACACCCTGCTGTCCTCCTCGGCACAGAGCCCAGGAGCTATGGTTGGGAACACCGGGTTTAGATCATGAAAAGGACTTCCAGCATCTGATTTATGCTGCGCAATTGCTTTCATTTTGCATTTCAGTCAGCTTGGACACTGAGGAGAGATGAGCGCAAGCGATTAAGAATCACAGGCTGTCATCACCCTTTCCCTCCCACTGCCATTGTTCTGCTGCAACACTCTTAAAAAAGCATTGGGACTACCTTGGGAGCAGCAGCCGTTCTGCTGTTGCCATCAGACCTGTTTCTGTGCTACCTCCCACTATTGTGCTTGCATAAAAATCTGCACTGAGCACAGGTGGTGGAAAGGAACATTTGCTCTCAACTGGTGCAGCACCAGCTGATGGTGCAAGGACTACAGATTGCCCGACTCCCTTCCCCGTGCAGTTCTCGTTTGGGGTGCTACACGCTTCTCCTTTGTGTCCAACGTGTCCTGCAAGGGGCTCTGAGTGGAAAAGCCCTGCACAAGACGAATTCCCAGGCAGCTGCAAAAGGCTGGAGTCATCTTCCTGAGAGACTTTTTAATATGCACAGCAATGCTGGGCAGAATGCTGAATACGGAGTGCCAGCCAGCTCTGCCAACCCTTGTAGCGACACAAGCAAGGGGCAGCAAACTGTGGCCCAGGGAGGGTGGGAAGGCAGGGTGGGCTCCAGCCTGGAAGCTCATCTCCTGTGAACCTATGTCTCCGGGCTCCTTGTCTCCAAGTGATCACTGAACAACACAGCCCCCTCTTTGTTTTGATGGTCTAAATCCCTATAAACAGAGCGCTTGTTCTTTTTTCTTTAACGTCCTTTGTGGTTTCATGAAAATGCCGGATGCTGCAGAAGGCTGAAGCATGAAAGGTTCCTCTCTCTATCCTGTCGTCCCCGTCCAGCAACCACACTAAAAAGAAACCACCAGATGAAGTGCTTGAAAATACCTGAACCGACAGCCCTGGTGATGGAAAGCTCTCCAGTTATTCATAGACCAAATTGAGCCCGGGGAAGCAGCTGTGCAAGTTTCCCAGCTTGGCCCTCGCCAGCACTGATCGAGGCTGACCCGAAGGGCCCCACCTCACTGCAGGCTTCCCTCGCTCATTCAAACCCCCGGCAGCCCGGCGGGTCGGCCAGCCAGGCTGCCGGCTGCGGGTGGGTGCTCCCCACGAGGGGGGCGCAGCAGCGGAGCGATGCCGGGGGGATGGTGGAGCTACCCCAGGTGTGAGATCGGGGGGGGAGGCAATTCATCGTCTTCTGAAAAACACTCCCAAGCCAATGCTGCGAGCAGCTCTGTGGGCAAGAGTTAAAGCTTTTCATGGCTGGAACCTTAGGTTCCTGTTTACCAAACATTTGTTCACTCTTTATGCGTTTGAGTGAATGAGGAAATGAACCACAAGGCTGGGCACAAATGCCAAACCCCTGCTTAAGTATGTAAATCATCCTCGTGCAACTTTCTGTGCCTACTTTGGGGTTGAAAAATGAATCCCTCTCCTCAGATTTGTTGCTTCTCATGAGCTCCTTCTCAGTTCACCACCGAGCCACCATGAGCACAGCCTCTGTTTTCCTGGCAGCTCCATCACCGTATTCACGATGGCAGAGGCAAGTCGCCGAGAAAGCCATGCTCTACCCTGTCTGTCCTACCCTACACGTGGCACATGCCCCACTGGAGCAGCAGCGGGAGAAAGACCTAAATCCTCCTCTCCAGCCTCAGGGCCGGGGTTGCTGCCATCCTGCCCCAGCCCCGCACCCTCTAAATAAGGTCCCAAGCCACAAATTCTGCTTTTCCCGAGAAGGGGATCCTTCCCCATCCTAGATCTGTTTGTTACACCCAGCTCGAGCTCCTTGCTTGCTGGTCCTTCCAGCACCCCACTCTCTCTTCTTCCTCACCAGGAGCAGCCTCTTCAGCCATCTCTTTCCAGTACTGTGTGCCCAGAAATGAGTAAAACCCTCTGAAGCCCAGAAAAAGCTCACAGAGATAGATGCCCCCCGGATCTGGAAGGGGGAAGCGATTTTACATGCCCGGTGTAAGAGAGAGGAGAGGCCACCCTGCCAACGCTGCAGCTGCCCCAGGCTCAGCCTCCGGCTGCCGCGTGGTGCTGCAAAACCACGAGGCCACCGGCCCCGCTGCGGGTAGGGGGGGTTACCTGGGGGGCAGCGTCTCCATTTCACCTGATACAGCTTCCCCTCCGTGTCCCAATGAAGGACACTCATAAGACAAACAATCCTGGCTATTTTCTCGAGCCAATAGGACATGAAGAAGGAGAAAGGACACAGCTGTTTGGCTTCCAGCAGTCCTCAGCCCCAGGAGGTCAGACCCCTGTTCCAGAGGGTCAGGAGCCTTTCAGCTCTCTCTGACCACTGTCTCCTCTCCCTTGCACCCTCGTTCTCTCTTTTTGTCTCTGCACAGCCTCCCTGTCTCCCGAGAGCACTGCTGCTCTCCCAGACGAGCTCAACCACCAAAGAAACAAAATGCACCCAGAAGGCGAGGAGAAGGGGCTCGCGAGGGCAGAGGAGCAGGCCTGTGCTCAAGGCAGCAGCAGGTAGGGGAGAGGGTCTCCCAAAAGATAATTACACACAGCACCCACTCCACTTTCCCACCTGCCTCTCTAGTGGGTGGGGAAAGCGTGGGGGGGGGAATGAGCATTGAAACCCCCCACCTGGAGCACACCTCATGTTTTCATTCCTCTCTCTGCTGTGAGCGACTTGATCTCCTGTTGAAATTCAGGCTGGGTGATCTGACATGCTATCAAAACTCAGGATGGTTTTTGATGCTCCCTGAGTTCATGAGCAGGCAGTTATGGTTTTGGTAGATGGTTTCATTATTTATTTTCTGCGTTCTCACCCCACAGAGGACGTTGCATATCACACCTTCATCTTGCTTAGGAGACATGCACAGCCCAGCACAGCTCCTCACCACATTGTGTTCCCAGAAACACCTGGAGGCTACTTGCCTATCTCTCGTTATCATATTTACGTTGCTGTCCTTGCCCCAGTGTGGGGGGTTCTTCTCATCAGGCTCAGCAGAGTAATGCTGTGGTTGCTCACACAGAAGCTCCAGGCCCCTGTCTCTGCAAGCACTTCTTATCCACCCAGACTGAAGCCCTTTGGGCTGGTGGTGTGGCTGTGCCCTCCCCAGCCACCTGGAAGAGTCACTGGAAAGCACCTGGTCTGTTTGGTCCTGCAAACGCCACTTCTATCTTAGGCTGCTCAGCTGAAATCCAGAAGAATTTAGTCCAAAGCATTAAGTGCCTCATGCAGGAATAAATGCAGTAAAGAGGATGGGTTTGCTGGTGAGCACTGCTTGTGAGGTCCGTGTGCTTGAGCTTTGCACACAAATGTTCCCTTTCATAACAATTTCTTACTGTTTTCTTAATCAATCCAAAGACTGGGATTAGTTTATGCAAGCCAAAGGCATGCTCTGGTCCCATGGTGGGACTTCCTACAGTCCTGGCCAGAAGAGAGCCACTGTGCTCCAGCCAGCTTCACAGCCGAGGGAGCCTGGAGGGGAAACACAGGGCAGCAGGGCTTTGAAGCATACCTCTGAAGAAATCGTCTGAGAAGTTTAAACTGTGATGGAGATCCATAGGCACCAAATTTCCATTGATTTCACTGGGGGTAAGAGGCCAAAACATCTTTAGGTGTTTGTAAGCGTAACCCTAGGTTGAGGTCTTTGCTGGCGCAGGCCAGGTACGAGCAGGATAAAACATTCCCTGAAGAGGAGTTACGGTCTGAGTTCAAGGGGAAGGTGCAACATAAGACTGAGCAGACAAGGGTGGAAAGTGGCAGAACGAAACAATGAAACAGAAACTTGCTGCATACTAGGCAACAGTTTCAACTCGCTGCCTGCCTGTTCTATCACACTGCAGGACTCGGAGACATGTCTCAAAGATATTAATGCACCTTTCATAGCTTTGGCTTTCTACTTCTTGTGCCTCCCAGAGACATTCATATCAAGAAAGTGTCACTGGATTGAGCCATCTCCTAAATTTTGTACCAGACAGGAATTTGTATACCACCAGAAGCTCAGATCCAGAGTAACTGTCTCTTCCAAACAGCTCCCTTGAGACAGCGAAAAGTGTAGAAACAAACGCAAAGACAAGTACTTATAATGCAAACACTAGGCACCCGCGTGTGACAAATTAGCTACCCCTGCTACATGCACATCAAACCCTGCCTTGCCTCTGCCCTGCCTCGGAGCAGGATTCTTGCACTGCAAGTAAGTGCCGTGTCCCGCGGGTCACCAGAGAGCATGAGCGCTTCGCAGTCGGAACGAGCAAACAACAATGCTACTTTCTAATGGGGAGCACATGCAAATGTAGTAACTACCTGGAGAGAAGCAATACCTGCTCCATCCCTTTCCAGCACGGGAAAGCAAAACAGTTGCAACGATCGCCACGCAGAAGTGACAATTCACTCATTGCTCACTACATCTGGCTTTGTGGGAAGAATCCCCCACGAGATAGCTGGCTCAGCTCGGCTTGTGATTGCTTGGGTTGGAGTTGCTTGCACTCTTGTGAGACCCCACCTGGAGTACTGCGTCCAGCGCTGGGGTCCTCAGTACAAGAAAGACACGGACCTGTTGGAGTGAGTCCAGAGGAGGCCACGAAGATGATCCGAGGGCTGGAGCACCTCTCCTATGAGGACAGGCTGAGAGAGTTGGGGTTGTTCAGCCTGGAGAAGAGAAGGCTCTGGGGAGACCTCATAGCAGCCTTCCAGTACCTGAAGGGGCCTACAGGAAAGCTGGAGAGGGACTGTTTACAAGGGCATGGAGTGACAGGACAAGGGGTAATGGCTTTAAGCTGAAAGAAGGCAGATTTAGATTAGGTATCAGGAAAAAATCCTTCCCTGTGAGGGTGGTGAGGCACTGGCACAGGTTGCCCAGAGAGGTTGTGGCTGCCCCCTCCCTGGCAGTGTTCAAGGCCAGGTTGGATGGGGCTTTGGGCAACCTGGTCTAGTGGAGGGTGTCCCTGCCCATGGCAGGGGGGTTGGAACTAGAGGATCTTTGAGGTCCCTTCCAACCCAAACCATTCTATGAGTATGACCAAGGCCCAGCATTAGCAGCCCAAACCATCTTCCCCAGGCATTATCACAGGCATGCTTGAATATTAAAAATGATCAGGGTTGTCCACATCGACTTCCAAGACCTCTGCCTTGCTGCGAGCCTGCCACTGCCATAGATGCAGTGCCCTCAGCTCTGGATGAGCGGCACTTGGTGAGAGCAAGTGCTACAACAGAGGCTCTGTCTGTAATTTCCCCAGCTCTGCCCACAGATATAAATGTAAAAAACCAAAAGCTGCATGGCTGACGCAGCTAGAATACATCTCGGTTCACACTGAATATTCATTCCCCAGCTTTTGCTGAAGACCTTTAAAAACACAAGCATTCACCAGAACAGTCGCTTCCTCCTTGTGTTATTTTATTTTAGAAGGGGCTGCCCCATAAAAGATTAAATCACTTCATGAAGTATAAAGCTAACAGGTCACTTGGCTAAGTAGACCAAGCCTGTTGTCCTATGTCTGTGTCTCCTGTGTCTCCTTCACATTTTCATTAAATCTAAAATCAGTTAATATTATGTAATATAAATGCAGTGGCATCAGAGATTCTAAGCTGAATAAGAATTTTGAATTAAGAGTACAGAACAACCCGAAATTGTCTTTGCAAAAAAAATAAATCAGAGCACCCAAGGGCTCAGTCTGGCCTCACAGAGGCACGGCATTTCCATGAAATGGCTGTGAGCTGAATAAGCACTCTGGGTATTAATATTCAAAGCAGGGCATCACATATGGCTTATGAAACACCTCTTCATGTGGATTAAAGACCCATTCTCAAGGCAGTGAGCTTCTCTCTACAACTGGATCCACTAGGCTCCAAATTCATTACCATAGCACACTTAGAAGGCTTGCCTTTCTATTAGCCTCCCTCTCTAACTATTAAGATTCAGCCTCATACCTGACTTGAGTAATGATGAGTCCCCAGAGGGCGAGCCCAGACTTCAGAGCCGCTCTGAGTAACCTCTGGCTCAAGGTGAGAAGCCCACATGAGATTAGTCTAAGCTGCAACCAGGTGGAAACATTAATAGCCATCGTTAAGGGAGCTGCAGAGGGCTTTTCCTCGACCGGTGAGGACAGCAGTGTATTTCCAAGAACCGTGCTAGCTGACCTGGTTTGTACTCTGTGCTCCTGTTTACCCACACAGGCTGCTGCATGGTCCCCTGGCACGTCCTACGGACCAGGACAACATGCTACCGTCCTACTGGCATCATTAGCATTCAAATGGGATCGTTGGCATTATGGACCTCATTACATTTAAAGAAGGACCTTAATGCAGAGCAGTGAAACCTTCCGTGGTGCTTTCTATGTATTTTACTTGAAGAAAAGTCAGATTTTTGTTTCTGGTCAAATGTATGCCATTATATACACGTATACAGCACACACAATCGGAGATTTGAGTTGGTAAGTTCTCTGTTGCAGTGAAGCATCATCTCACACTGCAATGCAATATCTTCTGTCCACGTTCTGCTGCCGAAAAGCGAATACCTCCTGACCGAGGAGGGCAGATTTGTCACTGTGGTATCGCTTGATATGCAAGAAGTGATGCAGAGCACCTGTTGGGTTGATTTGCCTAGCACGTGGCTCCTCTGATTGCTAGCTCTGCTCAGTGCCCCAGAAGGAAAGCAGAGGTTTTGGTCTGTTCCAGTGTATCCGTCCCTATTTTCAGAAAACATTTCCCTAAGTAGGCCAAAAACATCTCTTAAATCTTGAGCTTTAGAGGATACATTTGTAAGGCAAGACACACACGAACGGGGTGACCAGCTGTTCTACTTTTGGTGGTACTGTCCTAGTTCTCAGGAAGCCAGTCTGCACTGCACCTCCCATAGAGGAGAGAGGCCAAATGTCCTACTTTCTGTTCTTGGTGGCCTATTTGTCCTACCATGAGAAACTAAGGTGTGTGACTGCACACAAGAGAACAAAAGAAACCCTCCCCACCGTATGCCTGCCCAGAAAGCCAACAGAGATGCAAAAGGCCCAGACCGCTTCCAAGTTATGTCTCAAAATCCTACCGCTTCAGCTCAGACTCTTGTCTTGCAGCTATGTCAAGGCGCAGCGAATGCTATTAAAAACTGGTTTCCCTGTCCTCTAATGTCACCTCCACTCTGCAATCTCACGTTGTTAACACATGCAGTTCACTGCTCCGTCTCAGCTAGTGGGAGCATATTATCACTTAGCTCTGATTCAGCAAGACAACTACATTTACACATTGCCTATGCCTGTTCAGTAGGGCAGCAAGGGACACTCCTGAAGCTGTTTTTAAAACTCTATTAGGCATGCACTTAAAATTAAGCATGGATGTAAGTGCTTGGCTAGGCTGATGCCATGATGAAAAAAAAGTCTAGTACATCAGAGGGCTAAGCTTTGAACTGAAAATATTTTTGATCATAAACTTCAGGAAAAAAATCTTTGAATACAAAGAGTTTCTTCTGGAAACTCTTGACAAGCATAAAAGTAATATACTCTGTACAGATCCTGTTCCCAAGCAGCAGTAGCAGCAGGCTGCTGTGAAAATCCAGGCTTCAGCAAAGCAGTGGATGAGCACAGCACCTTTCTGCATTGTCTGTATTAAGCTTTAGCCAACTAACATGCACTGAATCCCTAATTTAGAGAGAAAATGGGTAAAATTAGAGAGCATAGGTAAAATTTGAGAGCATCCCTAAATTAGAAGCACCACCCATTTTTTCACCTGCAGCATTACTGTCAGTCTGAATTGTCTTCTGCTCCTCAGTAAGGCAACCTGGGAAAGCAGCATGGGTAAGCTTCACATTTGCTTAGACAACTTTAACACCAGAGCCACTCTCAGTGATGAAGACAGCAGGAGGCGGAAAGGGAGTGACACCATCCAGGCACTTTATCCTTCAAACATCCAAAGCCATCGACAAAAGCTGTATTCATAAGTAAGGATGGAACTTGGACTTTTCAGGCCTTATTCAGGTTCTCAGAGCTAGTTATGTCTGCTAGCAAGGTATCACACGCACGCAAATCCCCTTTCCCTGGGTATCCCTCTCCCACGGTGCCAGTGCCTACATTCATACAGGCCCTTTTAAAATCTTCTCAAGTCCAAATGCTGTATGGCAGAGCTTCCTGATCTTTTGTGGGTTACATCTCAGTAGGTAGAGAAAGCTGACCCGACAGATCAGATCTGCTGTTTCACACACTCGGTTTCACACTTCTCCATTCACAAGCTGCTTTGCATTTCTCTTTACTCTGCAGTTTCAAACTTTGTAAACTGTGATCAGAGGTTTGATCATGGGGTGGCAGGGGTTTGGGGGCAGAAGCAAGAACCTACCTTCCCTTCTTTCTTCAAAGCATTTATCCCAAAAAAATTTTATAAAAAATGGGCAATGCACTTTCAAAGAAGATATATTGCCTTCTATGTTTTGACATTTTGGTTTTAGTTAAAGCATAATTAAACTTCTCAGAAATAAGGGGTTTGGAAATACTATCTTACTGCTTTACAGTTTGGAAAAAACCCCCAACATTCTTGCACTTGCTTATAAGAGTGGATGTCACTTGTCCTTCACTTTCTGCACAGACAATAATAGTGGGTTTAGCCATCTCGTTATTGTAGCCATGAAAAGCTGAGAATGGAAAAATCAACATCTGAAATTGAGCTTTTGATGGTACCTCCATATGACAGCTTTAACAATACTCCCACCCCTGGTGAGTCACTATCTCCCTGTGCAAACCCCTGGCCGGAGCGGGCAGCGTGAGCATGCGTTGGATGCAAAGCCCTCCGGCAGGGAGAAGTTTTCAGCTGGGTTTGTGTGCTGCTCCCTCTGACGCTGCCACATCCCATCCTCACTGCGGTCTGCAGCACATCTGCAGGTTCCTCAAAGCATCTGCTGGGGCTCCTGGTAAAATGTCTTTGCATTTCCTGGTGACTTGGGATTTCCTCGAAGGCTAGGGACACGGGAAACGGAGCAGGCGAGCACCCTTTAGCAGCGTCGGAGATGCAGGCAGGCTGTGACAAGATGGTAGGGTCAGTTAATCCAGTGCTTGGCAGAGTCCTGTGGCTCTGTGGGAGGAGTGCGGTTAATGCACTTTTCTGATTACAGCAGTAATTACCAAAAAGACACATTCAGTGGGTCAGGGTGGGAGAGTCTCAGCTCCCTGGCTCATATGGGAAGAAAAAAGTACCCCCAGAAATTCAGACTTCGCAGTAAAAGGACGTCTTTTGTGAAGAGACACTAGATGTCATCGGGGAAAGAAGCCCACCCCCCCACCTCGTTTGGTTATGGCTGAGGCAGGAGCGCTCTGTGCTGCTGCAGGCGAGGTGCCGCAGCAGTGCGGGTGACAGGCAGGAGCGGAGGGATGCGGCAGAGCCAGCCCGAGAGCCAGCGGCAGGGCCCGGCCGGGCAGCCGGGAGATAAGGGCCCTCGCCCCGGGCAGCCTCGGCAGGGCGGCTGGCACGAAGAGCTGCGGAGGCTGGCTCTGCCTGCCCTCACGTTGTCAGGATGAGCCCCGCAGAGCACAGCTATTATTTGCTTGAGAGGATGCATTTTTGGCACCCAGTGTACAATATGTTGCCGTCACCCTCGTGACAACTCTGTAATCTCTTCTTTCCCTTCCAGTGTTATTGTCCCAGTTTCCAAGGAGCAGACAAGAAGGATTTACTCTCCTGGAGTGGGATGATTCCTCACCAGGAAAGAAATGAGCAGAGACAGACTCGGGAAATTCTTCACTTGTCTATTTTTATTTACAGTGGAGTTCCTGTTATTACCTTGAACAAAAATAGCACAACAGCAAGGCTGCAGCCAAGTTTCCTTTGCCTTTCTGTGGGAGCCCACTGACACCAGCCCGCAGCGGCAGCCCCTTCCCACCACCGCTCCCCAGCACCAGCTCAGCCTGGGGCACCCCGAGGATGGGCACCGGTGGTAGCCCCACGCCTCCCGTGCTCACCCAGTGGCACGTCACTCTGAGCAGGCTTGACCAAAACAGCACTTAGAGCTTCCGGCAAGTCCCATCTGCACCTCAGGGTCCAGCTGGCCGGCATTGGTGCTGGCGGTGGCGAGAAGATCCCGACGGTGCATGCTGCCCCCGTGGTCCCCCCCTCCAGGGTGTTAGATTTAAACCACCCGGTTTAATATTCACCAGCAGAAGCAAACGGGTGGTGATACCCCTGTCAAAAAGTAACACAGGCTGTACTAAAGTACTGCCGAAAGATGACACAAAAAGGGGCAGAGAAGTGGTACTGCCTCCATGGGTAACAGCCTCCATGTTGAGAGGCTTTCAGGTTTCCAGCAAGGTTACACTACCCCCGCAGTGACGCCGAGGGGAGAGAAAGTGGCTGCACCTGAGTTACCATCAGATGAATTACCGTCTTTTGGATGTGGCAAAATCACAGGCTGTTTTTAAGTGCTTCTCCTTTAAAAAGCAGTTGGCGATTTTTCACAGCAAACCTGAGTTTTGGACATCGTCTTCAAATCCATCATGTTTTATCTTCAGAAAAAAGGCACGATCTGCCTTTTACAAAGCCAAGGAGCTGCCACCTGCTTCTCACTTCCTCCCCAGCAAGGAGGTACATGTAGGACAAGATTTTCAAAGCACCTCCAGGCATTAAGCGCCCATCTCCTGTTGACCATTAATGGGAAGAGTGCACCCAACTCCCTTAAGCACCTCTGGAGATCTCATCCTTTGATGTCGTTTCAAAGGCTTCAAAGCTAAGGTTTGTCTCTTTGAGGCGGGAAGAAAAGGAGGCGCATGGAAGCGTTGAAGCAACTCATCCTAAAGCCCTTTGCCTAGTCCTGCCGGGGTGCAGAGCATCACTGGGGAGCATGGGGTGGATCACCAAGGGGGAAGCCTTCCCTGGCCAGCCCTGCAGCTGGGATGCCCGTGACTACCCTCTCCCAGGGAGGGAAGGGACGGGATCAAGGAAGCCAGTGGCGGAGCCAGCACCTTGGCCTGGGGTTTGAAGGGCCTGCAGCGAGGGAGTGACATCTCCTACCCAAGGAGACCAAAGTGCTCAACAGCCTGAGTGCAAATGTCACTCGTGCTCATCCCTGCCTTATGGCCAGGCAGCGGAGGCATCGGCAGCGTGCGTGCGTGCCTTGCTCACGGTTGGAGGCAGGACCTGCTTCACCTAGCCTTGCTTCAAGCACAAGCCCTTTCTTCCCTGCGCATCTCCCCACCTTTCCCACATCCGTTTTCCTTGACACCAACCGGAAAATCCTCTTTGAAACGTTTCAGGAAATTGCTGTTACGAGCTTCATGAAAATATGCAGCTGGACAGGGTCTTTACAGAGCCTCCTTCGAAGGGAAAGAATTATTATACCTTATAGGGCACCAGAGAATTCAGTCTTCAGCCCGTGGCCCGCTCTTATATGGAGCTGCTGGGTTTTAATACATGCAAACTGTAAAGTTTTTTCCTATGATTATGGTATCCATAGCAGTGCTGGTGTGAGTAGATTCTCTGACTGCTCATTTTCTTCAGTATTATGAGAGTTCAGTCAAAGTCAGGCCTCAGCACCGTGAGAACCATATAAATCCATCAGAAAAAAAGCAGTCCTAAATAGTTCTGCTACTCAGTGTACACTTTTTTCCCTCCAAAACAGACCAGGCAACCAAAATGAAAAGTTGTGTTTTGTGGTTTGACCAGGGAGGGGAGAGACAGAGGGGTTGGGGGGTTTCCTTTGCCAGTTTTGCTACAAAAAATGTGATAGGCTGAACCAGAATATCACCATGCTCTCTCTTTTTCTCTCATTACTTCCTAGTTGTTATTTGGTTTAATGCAGACAGCAGACAAGCTCCCCAGTGAGGCACAGCATTTCGTTGATGCCCCAGCCGAGCCGGGCGGCTGGCCCAGGGCAGGAGAGCCCTGCTCAGGAAAGGCGGCGGCAGCAGCCGCCTGGAGTTCATCCTCTGACCTCCCATCCCACTCCTCGCAATGATGTCATTTTTGCAAAGTGCAAAGTAGGCGCCTGTTTCTGTTTCCATTGCAGTATCACCACCAGCGACGATAAGGATGATTTATTTTGATTACAGTACCCAGGCACTCCAGTCAAACAGGCAGGCCCCCCGCATGCCAGATACAGGGCAAAACAAGAAACGCTGAAGGTCACCTCCTCCCCGGTGAACTTGCCGTCTGGGAAAGAGCTTGTGCGAATACCTTAGCAATGTAAATACCATTCTACCGTTTACTAATGACCTCAATGAATCAAGAGGGGGCCCTTGTTTACCTTCTGAAAACTTCCCGAAATAGCACTGCAAACAGAAACGTTGCTTGTGCCCCTGGGGCCCATAAGCACTTCGCCGTCCCCACGGTCCCACCTCTGGAGCAGGGCAGTGGGGGAAGCCCCTGGAGGCAGGTCTGCCCCGCTGCCGCCCCTGCAAAAGGTGCCGTACCCCCGGCGAAGCCCCGGCTGCTCCCTTCCTCCTCCGGCTCTCTGGGGCCACGTTTCTCCCGCGGCACAGCCAGCTTTTACATATCCCCAGGGTCAAGAGAGGGAGGGAAAAAGCCCGTTTGAGGAAACAGGGATTAGCTGGCACTGCTGCTTGCTCCGCTGTGTTTTACTGGCCTCCACGCTGCACATCCACCGGAGGTGTGGCAGCTCCCACCGCCCCGTGGCAGAGACGCCGTGCATCCCCCCGTGCAGGGATGTGTGCTTCCCTTAGCTGCTGCAGGCTGCTGCCCTGTGGCCATGGCTCACAAAATGACTTCTTAGCCCAGAAATCCCACTGAAGCCCACGGAAGGGCTCCAGTCACCAGACAGGGCTCAAGCTTCTGGGAGTGAGCGGGGTGGCAGGGAAAGGGAGTGCGGGGCTAAGGGGAGATGAATGGGTATATTGTTTTGGCCTGCCTGCCTGCAGTTTTATTAAGTGCAACATCTTTCATAAGATATTAGAGCTGTTTGACATTTCTCAGCCAACACTTTTAAAAAAAAAAAATCAGCCAAAAGTTGCTTTCAGAAAACCTTCTGGTTGGAATAAAAGGTTGCCAACTTTATAATTTTTTTCTGTTTTCATAGAAAAAGGTTGGGGGTTTTTGTTGGGTTTTTTTTTTTTACTGTTTCTTATTCCTTCTGCATTCCTTCAGCTCAAAAAAAGACAGTAAAACTATTATAGGGCAGTAGGTTTTGGATTAATGTTGACAACCATTCAATAATACTTTACTCAGCATGACTTGTTTTTGTGAAAATCCTGAGCTAATTTCAAACTCTTCAAGCAACACTAAAAAAAACCAGCTGTCACTTCTTAGAAAGCTTTTTAATCAAACCAGGGATCTGGACCCAAATGTTGCCGAAGCCTGGGTGGGGTTGATTTGGTTGCCTCTCTAGCGCTAGCTGTACTCAATGCTGATAGGGATGGAGTTAAGCCAGGCAGGAGGAGTACGTGCCCCAAGCCACAGCACGCCAGGAGGAGAGCAGGGCAGCAGACACAGGCTGGGGAGACACGGGGACCCGTTGGAAGAGGCGATGCCAGAGGAAAGGTTTTTCGGGCGGCAGAGGTGGCAAAGAGGTGGCAAGGAAGGAGCGGGGACAAGCATGGGGAGAAAGAGCCCAGTGCCCTGGCTCTGCTCCTGCACGCCAGGGCTGAGTGCTGCCAGACCCCGGCCCCTGCTGACGGTGGGGACAGGCAGCACCAGCACGGGTGAGCGGGACTCGCAGGCAGCGCACAGGCCAAAGAGAATGTGAAAGGCATGGCTGAAAATGTTGGCATGGGTAGCACCGAGGCAGCACCGCTCCCTCCCCAAAATCCTTGCTTAGGCAGCTGTTCCCAGGGCTGCAAAAACAAAAGGCGTGAGAAGAGAAGGAGGCCCAGGAAAAAACAAGCTACAGCTATACAGTGTGGCTATCATAAACAGCTAATTTAAGGAGCTTAACGCAAGTCTTGTTGTGGGCATCACAATGACATGCTGGCTGCATCCATTATGTATGGAAACAGAAATTTGCTGATTCAGCTGTGAGGGCTTTTGAAGTGATGGCAGCTGAATTTGCACTGAGCCTTCATCTGTCAATTCATCCTTTTAACTGAACAGGCACATTTTTAACAAGCCGCCGCATCTTCAGCCCGACAAATGGTTTCTAAGACATCCTTTCTCTTTCAGCTGATTGTCACTCACTCATGCGCCTTCAGGTATAGACTTTTTTTTTTTATTTTTCTTCACAGCAGAGCATTCCCTCTTCCTCTCCAACCCATCCGGCTGCGCGGCATCACACTGCAGAAACTCTTATGCAGCACCAGAAGAAAAGAAAACAGCTGGGAAAAGGTTACTGTGTCACATGCCCTCCTCCACAGATGCTATAATCTGATATGCTCTCGGTGTCTGGGGAAATGAGGGCAAAGAAAGAAAAGCAAAACAATTAATACAAAATACATGTAAATAAGACCCCAGGAATGTAGTGCTTTAATACCTTTACCTTTGAAAAAACAAGTTTAAGATGCAGTATGAGGTTATAAATAAAAAGAAATAAAAATTGTGCATTGTACTTTGTAATGGCTCTGAAAGAATTCTGGGTTTTTTAAACAAGGCACATCTAATCTGCAGCTCAAATAATGCACCCACGGATAATCGAGAGTTGACTGTAAAAAATCTTTTTTTGAATGACAGCTTGAAAAGTTCATGCATGTTTCTCATGACAAATCCCCTAATTATCATTGCCATCAATAGACTGTTAACACATATTCCTGGCACTACAAGCAGGAGAAAAAACCCAAGCGGGAAGTACCAGAGTCTTATCGTTCAGATGATAAAAAGCCCAAATTGTAAGCAGTGTTACAAAAGGCCAGTGGTCAGCTCAGACGGGGATGGGATTTCTACCTACACTTCAAGACTGCCTGCTGTTGCCACTGTTATATGTCATGATAACAGAGTTTGTAGAAGTGGCCCTCAAACTTAAGTTTCACAGCTTAAACTGAGCTCTAATTAGCAGCAGCAACAGGGCAGAGCCTGTCTGGGGGGCTCAGGCTCCCTCCACAGCTCACTGGCTGGCACAGACAAATAAACCTGGCCTGACCTCTCCCTGGCAATTCTTGTATGCTTAATAAGATGCATGAACACAGCCCTAAAATAAGACTAACTGCATTTTTCGCCAACCCACCCCCACAATGAGAAGCCTACAGGATGTGCTGTGTATAGGTAATGCTGTTGGCAACTTCTCTCCAGACATGGAGCTTTAGGAGGTGGACAGTTTGGATTTCAGGAGCATGCGGTCCAGCCAGTCATTAAGACACAGCCAGTCACAAAATTTAGATCCAGACCTGATGAAGCCTTCAAGTACATCCATGTTTCAGCCTGTGTTGCAATATGGGGTTTAGCTCTGCCCATCATGAAAACAATTACTTCTGAAGCACAGCATTCTCCCCAAGACTAGATTTCCACCTCTTCTGTAAGCAAAATTGACGAACTAGTCAGAGTGGCCACTTCACAGAAGGATGGAGAGGCCAGTTCAGACCTCTGGCTGAGGAAGAGGGAAGCATCACCTTGAGCCCTCCCTGCCTTTTCGTGTGCTGTTGCCTTGCCCAGCTTGGCTGGAACCAGCAGCGGTAAAACCTACCAGGACTCCCCCTGCCTCAGATCTAAACCAGAGCTGTTCACACGAAGCCTTCCCAAGTCAGCTTCCCTCTGGTAGAAAAGCCCAGTTTGAACACTCTTTCCCAGACAAACCAGACTGCATCTCCAAGCACCTGTGAGCGGTCAGAGGGAGAGGCTCAGAAGGGTCGACCCAAACGCCGCAGCCTGAGCTCGCTGCTGGCCAAATGCTGGTGACTCACGGGGGCTGAAGCCCTGAGCACTGGGATTTTCCTCTTGCTCTGGCAGCTGTACCCCAGCAGCCGAATGCTGGCCAAGGACACCCAGGCGGAGAGCCCTGTGGACCCACAGAGCACAGGCAGTGCTGCAGGCAGATGCCAGCCAACAAACCTTTAGGAGGACGCAGAGGAGTTGGATTATGGAGACAATGCTAAAAAGTGCTATTTTCGTCCCCTCATTTCATAACAGGGGATCAAGCCCAAGTGTAGCATATTTCCTCCACTCTGAATCACTGGGACCATTTTCAATGTCCCACGTGTTAGTGCTGGCAGAGTGGTTTCTCAGCTCCTGCTGGCTGAACGTCCAGCCAGAAGACCGTAACACAGCAAAGGAGAGGATAGGAAAGGCTCTGAGGGGCTCCCAGGAGTTTCTTCCCCCAGGATGCATGATAGCTCCCTGTCTGATCTAAGAGGTGCGGACCTCCATGGTACCACCCTGAGCGGCCTCTAAGTCCAGACCTCCCACCAGAGAGCTCCAAAACAAGTGCACTTGCCAGTGCCCAACTTGGAGGAAGGTCTCAGCCCCTCCTCCGAGCTCCTGGGCCACCACAACCCTGCAGACTCCAGAGGGGGAATGCAGCACACTCTGGGGGGCTGGGGGGGGACACCTGGCACATCGCTTTCTGTTCCCCAGAACCTCTGCTCCCCAGTCCACTCTGTCAGGAGTTCACCCCTGCAACGGGCACAAGCCTACCAGCTTCATGGGCCACGCGATCCAGAAAGGCAAATGATGATTTGGAAGCAAAATATTTACCTAGCAGAGCAGGGTAAAGTGCAGCAAACTTTATAAAATCCATTATGAAACTCCATATGCAGATCACATGTACGTGGAAAGCCCTTTGGTATTCTTGTGACAGACAAAATCCTAAAATGAGGGATCTTCTAACCAAGCACCAGTGAGATTTTGTCACTTGCAGCCAGTGGGTCAGAAGGAACTGGCTGCTTCTCGCAGTGATCCGTTTACTTTTCCTCTTCGTGGCTGCGCCTTTCTCATTTAGGAGATCGGTTTGCTTTTGCCAGATGGAGTCAAAGTCACCACTGTGAATCCAGCTTTTTTTTCCCTTGTTTCTTGGAAAGCACCAGTCAGTACCATGTCAAGAAAAACAAACAGAGGGGTTTGTTTAGGATCTATTTAAAGCAAAGGATCAGTGGTAGCTCCAATAACAACCCTGGGGCCAGCGCTGATGTTTGCAACAAAACTGGGGCTACTGTGCATGAGAAGTGCAGGATCATTGCAAAACTGCAGCAAGCATCCTGTCTTTCACCCAAAGAGGTCATAGCCATGCACAATGCAAGCGAGAGGGCTCTGCTCCAGCATCCCCACTATCCAGGCTGCTATTTGGAGTCACTGGCCGTGTAGGAAAAAAGTTGACATAAGGTCCTAAAATGCAGCAGAGACACCCTGAGCAACCCGAGAGGAGGATCTGAGTTTTCTGCCTCTGCTCATCAAACCTTGGGCAGTGGAAGATTGCTCTGACCCAGGAGAAAGGCTGTGCCTTGCAGGGGGGTGACACAGCATCGTGTTCACCGCCACCTCCTCCCACACCCACCCTCGGTGCGAGCTGGCAGAAACCAGCCAGGGAGGTGGTGGTGGAGCAGACTGGGGGCTGCAAAAGGTCCCATCCCACTGGGGTGTCTCCTGATGGAAAGGGCAGGCACGTGCACCCCACGCAGCGGGGAGTCCTACACCACATGCACGCTCAGCCCAGGCAAAGGGCTAATGACACATCCTCACCTCACAAGAGCATCGTGAGGCTAATTTCATTAGCGTCTATAAAACATCTTGACGCTCCCTGTATGGTGCGCAAAGCGTTATTAAACAGCCATGCAGAGCAAAGCCAATAGTGGTTCGCTTTTGTTTACGTAAGGTATTCTGCTGATACTATACCCTTGGGAAACGGTAACGGCTATGGTTACGATAGGATATTTACTACCACCTCGGCTCACTGCAGCAATACTGACCGTACCTCTAAAAGCAATCTCAGAAATGTCTAGTCCATGGGGAGCCTCGCTCTGTCCCACTTACAAGCATGCCAGTGCTTGCCTTTTCCTTCTGCAGCTCTTTTCTGTAAAAGAGACATTCATAACTCTGAGCTCCTTACCAGTGAACCTAATCCAGCAAGTATCCAAGACATTCAGGAAAAGAGACTTTCATAGCATTGGAATTTTTCCATGCCAGCACTTTTTCATCCTAAGATAAATGGCTTTTACTTACAGGGCTAAAGGCTCTATTCTTTTCAAAATACTTCTCAGCTTCAAAGCAGCAATGAAATTGGCCGTGCACCTGGCCAGCTGATCCAGCCTGGAGTCAGCCAAACAGCAAAAGGCGTCTTTCTTTCCCGTATTACCGAGCAGTGCTGCGCAGCGGACAAGCAGGCTGGAGGGCTGATGTAAACGAGCTAACACTTAATTAATCAGAATGTGTTCAAGCAGGCCCCGGTCAGCATGGTGCGCTGAATTTCCAAACTGGGGGCTGGTGCCCAGGACGCACCTGCCATGTTGGATGCTGGGTCCTGGAAAAGCCTCCTTCTAGAGAGATTACTTGGCAAAGGCCCCCTGAGCCCGGTCATCTACCCAGTTAACCTGAGCAGGCACTGGAGGACGGACCTCTGCAGCGATTTGGGAACAGGCCAGACCAGGAAACACCTACACCAAACCTCCTCCACTCACAGACTCCCCTCGGGCACAAGTGAGCTCTCCTGCAGATACTGGATGGAAGTTGATTTTATTTTTATCATAGGGGTGGCCAAAGGCTCCAGCTGATAAGACATGTTTGTCTTTTTCATGAGATAAGTTTAGCAAACACCTTGTTGAAAGCAGTCTTGACCAAATTGCTCCTGGCCCTGGACAGCAGACAGAAGCACAAAGCAGGAGAAGAAGAGGGGAGGAAGCATGCTGCTTGAGGGAGCTGGGCACTGTACTTGGACATCTGCACGGGGCATGCAAAGCAAATTACCTGAAGTCCAAGAAGAGCCAGCCCTCGCCTGCCTCTCTGCAGGGGTTGGGGGCCCAGCCAGAGATGCCTAGAATGTCCCAGGAGATGTTGGAGTGCCTTCCTTCAAAACCCTTCCCTCTGCAGCTCCCTGCTGCCTGGAGCCACCCATTTCTCTCCACCTTGCTTACCACCCCCCATCCCCAGCAAGTCCCTCCTTTCCAGAGTCCTGCCTCGGCCACCCCGTGGCTCCTGGCCCTTCGGCGCTGAGACCGTCTGCAGGAGGTTGCACAATGCTTGGCCACATTCAACTTGACCCGAGCTGGGGTTGTTGCTCTCACTTTCGAGAGCCACAGCCATAAAAAGAGACGGGATTTGCTGGCCAGGGAGAAGCCAGGGCGAGCTGATGCAGTGCAGGCTCCCCAGGTCAATGGCTGCAACTCTGTGCTGGGGG
Organism: Grus americana; assembly: GCF_028858705.1. Taxonomy (NCBI): domain Eukaryota; kingdom Metazoa; phylum Chordata; class Aves; order Gruiformes; family Gruidae; genus Grus; species Grus americana. The sequence goes on from NC_072854.1 coordinate 82,813,834, forward strand.
AGGACACGCAATGCCTAATGTGGAAATGTTTGTATTTGGAGCAATATATAGTTACATTTAGCCCCTAGCAGCTGCAGAGGCTGTTTACTGTAGCACACAGTCATCGGCCTATTAGCTGAAGGCCTGACAGTGACCAGATGCAGAGAGGAACGACTGCGAAGCCTGCAGCCGCATTTATCTCCTTGCCAAGAGCCCAACAATACCTTGCCTAATAAGTCTGGCACAGAAATAATCATTTAAAGAGCTAAAAAACACAACATCCGCAGCCCATCTTTACAGCCAGAAGGGGAGTTTTGTGAGGCTTACAGTCTAATCTTTCACCGTCCCAAGTGCTTCCCTCCTACTTCACAAACAGTGGGTGATTTATTTCCTGAATGGCTGGATGCAAGCCTCCTATATGTAATCGCTCAACAGGGAGGCTGCACCTCTGCAGCCAAACTCAGCCACTTGTATTGGCCGCATGGGGAGGCAGAAAGCAGCAGAAGCCACCACCCTGCACCTGCAGTGCCAGCGGGCTTTTCTGCACGGGGAGATGCCTAATTCACGAGGGGCTTCCCCCCCGGCCCCACATCTCCGATGCCCGGACAAGAGCTGGTCCCTAGGGCAGGCAGCCCTAAACCCTGCCGCTGAACCGCAGCGTGCACACACGCGCCGGTCTGTGCACGCCTCGTGCAGGAGGAAGGACAGGCTGTACTGCCACAGCGTGTGTCCCAGCAACACCCAGCGCTCCACAGATTAGCCTTAACTTGCTAAATTAAAAACAAACCAAACAAAACAAAACCACTCATTAGGTGTTTTCTGAGGACCCGAAGAACCATATCTTTGCTAACAGAAGAACTGGATGTTGGATCAACAGAAACATAAGTTGCACTCCACCGGTTCACGTAGTTTATGACCTTGGCTAGCAGATAAGCCCATGTAGTAAGATCTTCTGTGTTTTGCAGGCCGCAGGTACCAGGTGTCGTTGAAGGTCAGCGTTGAGGAAAGGGCTCTCCCACAGTCAGGAGAAGGTTACAGAGAATGATTTTTATGCAACATAAGCTTGTAGATGATTAACAATTTTCTTTCAGTTAACCGCGAAGTTAATAGTTATTCAAAGCACTCCATTGTAATGGGAGTGGAGATGGGGAGACGTACTACATTAACCATTAATCTTGGACTATGCAATAAAAATTAAAATGGAATATGGCACATAAGTATGATTAATTCTGCTTGCAAAGGGAGAGGGTGTCAGTGTATGCTTTGGGCAGGAGTGTTTCCTTCTGACAGCGTGGTGCCCTGATGCAGGTGAGGATGTGCCACAGGAAGGCTGCACTCAGTGTTCAGTGCTGTATTTTCTGCTTCTTTCAAGCTCAGACCACACTGTTTCAAAATCTACCTTGTTAACTCTGCACCTCCCAAAAATCTCTAAACATTAGGGAGTGGATGGATTCTTTTTTTTTCAGTTGGAAGGGGAAGAAGGGAGAAAGAAGGGCGGTACTTGGCAATTTGAAACCGTGGAAGAAGGCTACCATCAGCAAAACATCTGCTAGCCTGCACCCGCTGCAGTGCACAGCTCCAGGGACAAGGATGGAAGATTTCCTAAAGAGCTATGCCTCCCTGAAGCCCCCCCTCCCCTTAGCCACCCCCCCAGCTACCTGTCTAGCCACAGCTGTGGTTTGAGCTTGGCACTGAGCACAGCCAGCGTGGTTCCCCTGCCCAGGGCTTGCCAGTGCCTCCCAGCCTCGGCCTTTTCCCAAGCACTGCTGATACAAACAAGGCCATTGCCACGTGCACAGAGACTTGCTGAGGTCAATGCTATCAAGTTTATTTTCTGCTTGCGAGCTCAGTGGCAAACCTTTGGAGAAAAAGAAGAACATGGGACACAGGCCTGAGAGGCAAACTTTTTACTCACAGTATCCCCCAGCTCAGCAATGTTTGGCTCTGGGTTTTGATGGGGGTTTTGAAAAGGGTTGCAAAATCTGGGTCTGGATTTATCTTTCCCTTTTCTCCTTCCCACTCACCCAAGCCTGGTGAAAGTCCCTTGCCTGATGTCATTGGGTGTTTTTGACCTGGGCCGCTCGCAGCCAGCATGAGGGTGGAGGGAATGGGTTCCTCAGGCTGAATCAGAAATGTTTTGAAGCCAAATTCCTCCTACAGCTCAGATACACCTCAGTGAGCCTGCCCGCTTGTTTTCCCGAGGAGCCGGCACTTCCTTGTCCCAGCCAGAAGTGGAAGTGTTAAGCTAGCGCAAGTGGCTGGTTGTTTTTATGAATACTTTCTCAGCTATGGGTGTTTCTGTGAACCACGCTAAAACTCCAGCTGTCTATAAATCAACATGCATTTCCCAATGCCTTCTGCATTCATTCGACACCCATGCCAATATAATGTGTCCATTAAGAGGGAAGTTGGCCAGCTGATGAGAAAACACTGGAAGCAGCTCTGCAGGCCGACGTGCACTGGTTCCCCCGACAGCCAAGCAGCACAACCCCATACCCCAATGCACCCCCGGCCCCCCTGCGAGGCCAGGTTCTGCCCCTGCTCCCGATAGCCCGCAGTAAGCCTGCCCTTGCGACGGCAGGCATGCTGGAGAGAGAGCAGAGAGAAGAGGTAGCTATTCCCCCTATCAGCCTGAGCTGTATCACACGCGCACGGGCTGCCAGCTCACAGACAAAGGGGGAACTAAACACCTCCATGGTGTGCCTGCTGATCCCGGCACCACGCTCTGCCTGCCTTTTGTGCAGGGAGCCTCGGTGGGGAGGATGCAAGGATCCAGTCTCACCCTGCTCTCCCTCTGCCCAAGGGGTGTTTACTCCCTTCTTCCTCCATCATCAGCGCTCAGCAGTTGCAAGACAGTGTCTGCTCTCATGCCCTCCTTCCCGACACCAAGCCCTGCTTTGGTTTTGGCAAGCCCCGGCAGAGCTGAGGCCCAGCAACCACAGCAGAGCAGGCAGCTCCCAGCCGAGCTCACGGGGAGTGCAGAAGCACACGGTGCTTGCAGGCAGCACGAGCGAGGCCCTCCGCTACTGCAGCCCGTGCCCAGCAGCACCGACGGGCATCTCCCTGAGGTCTTTCATCCTGCCAAGGCACAGGGTGGACGAGCAGATAGCAGGCAGGGCAGGCAGGAAAGCACGTCCCATTCAGGAGGAAGGCAGGTCACACAAAGTCTGCATCAGCCCAGGCTGCGAGAACACTACATGTTCAGTGTGTTTGCCTTTGAGAAATGGGGTTAAGAAGGAATGAAGTCATAAACATAAGGATACACATAATGGCATATCTATGATGGCTCTGTAATTGCTGGGCTTTAGTGCACAGTTAATCTACAACCTCGCTAACTTGCCTCAAGGTAATCGAGAGGCAGTGGCAAATGGGTGCCATCCTCCTGCCTCCACACAAGACCCTGCCTCCAAACATGATAAAGTTATAAAGAAAGAGTTGCCTGCAAAGGTCTGTGGGACGAGGCCTTTCATATTTTCCGAGGCCAAGGTGCATCCCGATACCAGGAGGTGTGTCACCGCTGGGTGATGCTGAGCCAGCAATGCCCCACAGAGCCACACGGCACGGGGCACGGCACCCAAGGAGAGGGAGGCCTTAGCCCAGATGTGAGACCAAATTTGGTCAAGACCCTATAAAAAAATGCTCCCACGTGAAATTCGTTTCCAGCAGGAGCCAGGCATCTGGGAGAAAATGTGCTCCAGAGGAGGCTGGGAATAGGAGCAGGCATAGAGGAGCCGACTCTCATCTGGCTGATGACAGAACCAAAGGTCCAGGCCGCTTTCCTGGAGAAGAACCAGGCCTCACATTTGCTCTGCATATGTTTAGAAAGCACCTGGACATGGTATTTAAAAGGAGAATATTTAGGAGCGTGCCACATCCAGAGGAAAAGAAGAAAGAGTGTTGCAACTCCAAAAACTAGCGTGTTGTAAATTACTGCAAAGTCACACTTATATTCAGACATTAACCCCAAGCTGAACCAATAACTATCTAGTAACTGTATCTAACAAAGCACAGTCATGCTGCATTTACATCTCCTCTCAAATTCCCACCCCTTCCACTTCCATTTACTGTCAAAACTCTTACGAGAAGTCATAAATTTGCTGGAGGGGAAGGTACAGAAGCAATAACAACACACTGTGCATGAAGCGTGCTGTATGTAAAGCCCGTTCAAGCTTTCTTCCCTTCAGATGCTGGCGTGCTGAGGGGCAGAGCTCAGTGCCCCCCCAGGCACACTCAGGTCCCCATCACTGTGTACCCATGGGCACGTGGAATTTATTTTCCCACACCACGGCACGCAGCTGCTTCTGCGCAGGTCTCTCCTCCAGCCTCCAGCCTCCCCACATCAGCTTTCTCTTCCCTGCTCCCACTAAGACTGCAATTTTACATCAAGACGCGTGCAACTGCCCTCTCCAATCTCCCTCTGTGCCCATACAGACAGATGTCCAGTCTAAAGCCCTGGGAGCCCCTACAGGTAGCACAACAGCGGGGTTGAGAAGTCAAGGGCATCCACATGGCCATGTCTCCCTGCAGCAACGCTGAAGAAAGCTACCTGCATGCACGGTGAGGCCTCCGCAGGGTGCTTGCTGCACCTGCTCTCTGGACAGACTTATCAGCCTCCAAGGCTGTGAAACTGGTAATCTATAAAAAGCATGAGTCACTCTAAAAAAATCTCATATCCTTCTCCAGTTCAAAGCGTTTCCTAGAACTGCACCGACTGTGAGGCCTTGAAGACACGACTGTTTTCTGAAATTAAAAATTCCCCCTTCTGGACTTTCGCAGCGCCTCCTGAAACACATCAGTATTTTGCTTTGTCTCTCTTGTCTAAAAAGTTTCTCAGAGGAAAAAAGGTTCTAGCAAGGGAGGAAACTGAAAAGTTCACCCATTATAATACGAAGTACAGTCTTCACTCTTGGAGAGACGGAAAGAGTCTCCTCTGCTCTACGTGGATAAGCAGACAATTGAGAAAAAGGCAGGGGAAGCCAGATGCTTCATATGCTTTCAGTCCACTGAGGACAAGGGAGAGCGCTGGCACCGTCTGACCTTGAAACAGTGACAGAAGAGAAAGATGACACCGAAACATCTTCAAAAAGAGGTGATTTTTGTCGCCACAGCCCCCAGGGACTCCATCTCCCTGGTGGAGGAGAGCACAAAGCCAGTTTTTCAGCCCGAGATGCAAGAGTTTCCAGTAACGAGCCCAGAAAATAGGCCATGGGCAGCCTGGGCTGCAAGGAACGGAGGCGTTGGGCACACGCGGGCCCTGAGCGGCCACTGCTCCGAGCTGGATGCTAATAAAAGCACCCTCCGGGCCCTGCAGGCACGTGGGCTGGTTAGAAGAGAGGAGGAGAGCTGCAGACAGAGCCAGGTGCTTTGCAGCCCACCGTGGGCTCCTGCTGCACAGGAACCAAACACCACTGGTGGCTTCAGAGGCGTAACATCGGTCCTGGGAGAAATTATTGCCTGGTCAGAGCTTTGCATGGCCCTCACATGTGTAACAAGCAAGTTATATCTGTAGTAACCTGTTTCACTGATTTCTGCTCTACTTGGAAGTCAATAAAAATTGACAATACCACCATGAGATTGTTTTTCCTTGGTCACGTATTCCAGAAAGATTTATTCCTCTGGAAAAAAGGCCATATAGGAAGGGACAAGACAAGAACTTTATTCTCTACATGTGAGTGAAAACATTATTAAGAAAAGCTTTGGTCAGGCAGGACACCCATTCAGCTAGCACTGTGCTTGACAAGATCCTTAAAGGTCCTGCTACGCTGGGTGTACCAAAGGGAGAGAGGGATGCTTAATGTATGCATCTTCATTGCCGCCTCTCTTGGGAGAGGCTCTGGATTCTCCTTCTCTTTCTCCCCAGGCTTATCTGTTGATGGATTACACCAAAAAAGCTCTTTCATAAAGCTCTATTAGAATGCCAGTGCATGCGGCAAGGGCCATTGAAATATTCCCAAAGCCACAGACAAAGCTGACAATCTGCGATATTTTAGCATAAGCTCTGACCCAGTATACAGCAAAACAGACGAATGGCACTTCCCCCAGGGCAGGAATCACTTCTGAAGCTGCTGACAACTCACTGTTTATCTCATTGCTGTCCCACTCTGAATCACAGTTTGAGATGAAACTTTCTTTAACCCAAATTCCAGTCTGAAGATGTCCAGAAGAAAGACCCTTGACCTCTCTCCTGGTAGCCTTCTCAGCTCCTGGGGATGCAGCCTGTCGAGACGCTGCAGTATTTCTTCGTGCTTGCAGGGCAGAAGGAGCGATCGGCCTGAGCCAGGCTCTGTTCCCCGCTGCCCTGCGCAGACCCTGCCACGGGGGAGGCAGCACGGCCTCTGGCTGGGGAGAGAGCTCGTGGCAGGAGTGGCGTGCCCCGCTCCCAGCTCGAGGCCAGCCAGCCTCTTCAGCTTCTCCAAAGTTCACCTCTGTTTGCTCCTGTTGTCAGCTCCAAAGCAGGAACAAAACAGCAGACACGCCGTTTAGTCAGTTTTGGTATTGCACAACTGAAAGAGAATAGGAATGCACCCGCAGGAACTGAGCCAAGTCAATAATGGAGACAGATTAAGCAATACATGCACCTGGCTGTCAGAATTGTAAGACACTCTCTCTTTAGTAATTACAGAGCAATTATGAAGTTAACAGCAATTCCAATAAGGACATGTATTTCACAATACAATTTTGTTCACAATCCATCAGGAACAGTCGCACCGAGGAGATACAGCTCTGAAACCAAACTGTCCTCACCCCTGCAGGCATAATCCTTTCAATGCCAGTCTTTGGTGGGGTGGGATCTTACACTAAGTCATAATTAAATTATTAGTTATTAACAGGATGTAATTGAAGCTGTACTTTAATGTGACTTGAAAAAATCCAACTTTTAAGGTAGGTAATGGGAACCAAGATGAGATGAAGAGTTTGGGTATTGGGTTTATGCAAGCTCAGTTAATGTATAATTCTGCAAAACCAGAAACAGATTAAAGCGAGTTTCAATATATCTGAAGACATCAAAGTCTGTTCTGCATGGTCTGGATGAAAAACTTCAGACTTTGTGCCTCTTTATAGTGGTAAAATCAGGATGATCTCAGTTTATCCAATCCCTCCAAAGAGTAGACAGGGAACAGAAACTATCGTAAGGTCCAGAACAGATCCATCCCTGAATTTAAGATACTAAATCAAACTCAAGTATGCTGAAGTTCAAAAAGTCTGACTTGCACTGAAATCCAACTTTGCTTCAAAATACTGATCTGCAATTTCATGCCTGTTCTAAGAGAGAAAACAGCCTGCCTTGCCCCAAGCACCAAGTGGCAGCACAAAGCGGAGGTCTCCTGTGGTGGCACTGTACTGCCATTGCTTACGGCCAGGAGCAAGGGGTATTGCATCATCACCGTTTGCTAACAGGGACTAGAGGTTATTGAGCAAGTGACTCAGGCTGGCTGCTTCAGCACCCGGCCTGACCTCCTGCCTGAAACAGGCTGCTCGAGCATGCAGGCAGCAGTGCCCTTTGGGACGTCCCTTCATGTCACGGAGGTGGATTTCTGAGCACTGCAGATTCACACCCAGGCTATAAGCCGTACACCCATCCAGACAGGCAGTGACATTTCAGAACTGTCCACTTCCCCCACGTTGCCCCCACTGAGGACAAGCCCATCCACACAGCCACAAAAAAAAAAAGGGCAACCTAGGTTACATATCCACAAACACAAAGCGTTCAAATCTGTGGGAGGGGAAGAGAGCATGGCAGAACGTGGATGGCATCGGGTGAAGCAATGCTGCCAACGTGTGCATAAAACCCACTAACTCTCTTTTCTAAGGGACTTTCTGGGCAGGAGCAGCCAGCCAGGAAGTCTTCCATCAAGTCTAGCATTAATCTCCTCACTGTCTCTTTTTCATATCTCCTTTCAGACTTTATTTCATTCAAGTAGTGAAACCTGTTGTGGTTTACTTTGATAAAGGTAGAGCCAGTCACTCAGTGTGTTTAGGCAGTAGGGATGTTTTACTATCTTTCGCTGCATCGCCAGTAGGGCTGAAAAGGTGCTATTGTGGTTTGACAGCTAAGGGGATATGTGATTCTATCAAGACATATCCAAATATCTAAGTGCTCTTCAAGATTAAATAATTAATTATCAGAACTCCTGGCAGAAAGATAACCAAGGATTATCCCCATTCTCCAGACAACAAGAATATTTTTGTAACAAGTCATGGGTATAAGAGCCACTCAAGGTTTGCTGTGAACTAGTGAACCTAAGCACTGGTACCGTGAAAGCCGAAGATTTACATGTCCCAGGCAGCATTTTTACCATCAGTGCGGCTAATGCCCTCTAATGAACCGGTAGAGACAGGGACTCAAGCTCATGGAAGACACATAAGAGTATGGGTGAGCTGTAATTTTAATTTACACAGCTGAGCAGCATTTGGGGGGCTCAAAGTGGAAACAAGGTGGCATTGGAAAACTCTTACTCTTCCATCCTCTTTTCCTCTTCATCCCCTTTGACCATCAAGTATCACTAAGGACTTTTTCACTTCAAATTATTTATGGGATTAATTTTTAACAACTAGAGCTAAAGTAACGGTTGTATATACACATATGTATCTGTGTGCATACACACATAGACACTTACACACAGAATCACCATCACTAGTCTTCATAAACTTAGCAAAGGCTGCGGTACCCATCAATATAAGGCCTCACTGCCTTTCCCTCTAGCCTCCTGTTATGTCATCTTTTTAGTTATGCTTTATCTATGCTTAGATCATATCTCTGGGGTAAAGACTACATCCTTTATATACTTCTCTCATGTGCTTTTGAGATTAGAGACACTGAGTCGAAATAACTCAAGTCTCTCCAAGAAGAGCATGTTACATTTCTGTGTTTTATGGTGAGTCCCTGGCAGTGAGAAGCTTTAAAAGCAAAGAACTAGAAGGATAAACCATACATCACCTTTAAATGGCAACATTTTAGTGCATTTCACATGCTGTGCTGTTGCCCTAGTAGGAGCCGCTCGTCGCAAGTGCGGCAGCACAGCCCAGAGGAGACCCTAGCAGGGTAACGTGGTGGAGACCTCAGCTGTCAGACCACCCCCTAAACCACATCTCCAGGCGCCGCAGTCACCCACTGCCAATGCCTGGATATACCTCTGCACCAAACTCCTGCAGGCCAAGCTGGGCACGGGGTACCTGCAAAGCTCACAGGAGGCTTAAAGGCCTCCAGACCAACAGCCTTGCACACCACGCTTTCTTCTTATCCCTTCTAGTGCATTTATTTCTCCCCACACCCTCTTTCTCTTAGCAGTTTTCTTTAGCAAGTTTAAAGTTAGCCTTTTCCTCATGCCCCAGTCTAGATCCACTGGCATTACCTTTTTAATTTTTATTAAAAATTCAGCTTGCCCTGGGCATTGCCCTTTTTATGGGCACTTTAACAAAAGAAGGTCCAGCTGCTCTGATGCTGTCTCCACATTATCTGGGAGAGCCGCGCCGGTGCTATCTGCCCGGGCCAACACAAATTCATCCTGCTTTGATAGGGATGGCCAAGACGGGGCTCTCGGTGTGACGAACAAACCGTTTGGGTCACGAGGAGCACATGCTGTTTCCCAGGGCGAGCTGCCAGGGCTGTGCAGGGGAGATGACCCCCAGCCCTCCCCTGCCCACTGCCATGCTGGCACCCCATCCTGCCACCGGCGCATCAGCTCTGCGGGGCCCCGATGCTGCTTCTTCCAAGTGGGCGTCATTCGTTTCCTCTCCGTATCGCGTTTAAAGGCAGTATTCTTCTTGTCATATCTTGCAGCAGTTTCTCTGTGGCAGGTTGCCGAGGATGATGCTGGGATGTTTATTTCACCCTTTTGTTAAAACGGATGACAGGTTTTTGGATGAGCCTGCTGCGGTTTGCAGAAGCAGAAAGGAAAAAAAACCAAGTTGGTCCAAAGTCGAGGGAAAGAGGTATAGGCTGAGAACATTTCTGAGGCACCTGGACGTGCACCAGGAAGGATTTGCTCCCTTGTGTGAGCACAGCTCCCGTCATCAATAGTTTTGACACTGTTGCCTCCCACTTTGACAGCACTGGCTTGCGCACCAAATCGCTCTGCAGCCCCTGTGCACACAACTGTCTGGAAATCTGTCTTCATATCTTGATGCAAACTGCCAGAACTGGGCTTTTTTTTCCCCCTAGTTTGTTTTCTTTTAATATGATAGCATTGCTTAATGGAAGTTTTGGGGGTTTGGGTTAACTTGGGTGTCTTCTGTTGAAAGAGGCATCCAGTGGCAGTGACGAAATCTGCTCTGGAACAAAGAGAGAGTATTAACAGAGAAGGGCTGATGTCTCCTGGCACTGCGTGGGTCTGAGAGGAAGCAGTAGCTTATTTACAGTGCTCTCCTTTGGGGAGGGAGCTTATGCTGCCTGAACATCACTCCTGCACTGGTCCCAAAAGGGATGGACCTCCCCTCCTCCTCCCCACAAGCATGAAGCTCATGTTAGCCTACTGCACCCAGCGCTTGTCATTCCCACATTTTCTGGGATGAAGGATGTGTTGGGACGCAGGGTCATGGTCAGCCCAACACTGACCTAAGATGGCATCGCTGTGAAAGCTATGGTCCTATCCTGCCTCATCTCATACCGTCCTGCCACTTGCCTGGGGTCGGACTGAGGACTCATGAAGCTGTGGAGTGAATTGCCTCTGCTCATCAACCCCCCCGGAGACCAAGCTCTGCCCCACAAAGTCATTCATTTCAATCTGGACCAGCGAGCTGCTCCAACATGCCACATGGCCACAGGACTGCTCACACAGCACTCTGGGGCACGTGGACCAGGGAAAAGTCAGGAACACTCTCTGGTGATGGCAGCATGGTTTTAAATGAGCTTGATGGTAGTGTGCTTAGTTTCCAGTGAAATCCACTCTGCTGCATTTGCAGAAATTGTAAAAATACTGTTTTGATCCAGTTAAAGTGCTTAGCCTTGATTTTTACTTTTTAGCCAGATTTCCCAAGGGAACGGGTCATAGGAGGTGCCAGGGGATGTTGGGATTGAGGAGATGGGAGCTCATGGAACAAACTGCTTTTGAAATCCAAGCATTCTGTACACAAACACACCGGATGAATCCAGCTACTGCCCAATACTGTGGGAAGTGGATTTATCATGCGAACTCAGCTTTCCACTTAAAACAACTGGTCCCCGCCTCTGAACAAGAGGCCAAACCAAAGCCACAGATCCAAAATACCCTAAATCTGGGGAAATTGAAATCTGCAGCTGAGGCCTCCTGTAAACAATGCAAGCCTCAGCATTTCAGACCAGCCAGCCAGCTGCAGACACCGAATGAAGACTGTTTCCCAAGACGCCAGGCTATTTGTCTGGCAGTGGGCTACATGTATGGTCCTGCTCTCACACAGCTCATGTCAAATCAGGAGTGTTGCACTGCTCACCCCAGATCGGCCCACTGATGTCTCAGCATAAGAAGAAGCAGGAATAAATGATCTGTTCCTACCATCCCTAGAGATGATGGGAACCAGCCACCAGCTGGCCAGCAGCAGCCTGAGCAGGGATGCGGACCCAGTGAGCAGTAACCAGTTCCAAGTACTCATCGCTTCCACGGTTGTTAGTTTTGGGCCTTCCAAGCTGGACAGCTTACAGGGTGGGGGCTGCACACATTGTGGGAGACAGCAACAGCCTTGGAGAGCCCAAGTAAGCAGCAAGGCCCAGGAGGGAGGAAATCCTGTGTCTTGATGGAGATGCATCTGATTAGCAGTTGCCACTGGCAATCAACCCCAACTCTCCCTGCTGCTGTAGCACATCTGCCTGAGGCATGAGGAGATCCAGCCCACATAACCCCTACCAGGGCAGACCTCTGCCAGGGCATGGCCTCGGATGCCTCCCAGCTCCCTGGCAGGGCAGTCCAGGTGCTGCATCCCCACTGCACCTCTGCCCTGTCTTTCTCTCACTGCACAGAAATGCTGGGGATGCAAAAGGAGGGAGAGTCTGCAGAAATCTTACTACCGACTTAAAAAAGGAGGCAGGACTTTCAGGAGGCTGGATTTTAGGATGTACGCAGCGAGTGGTCAAAGAAGATGATAAGAATATAGCAGGTTTTAAATGAATTCAAAGGCTTGAAAATCATTTTGGCCTAGCAATTATGGTTAAGGACTCAGCGGACTTGAGTAGCTCATTTAGCATGCCCTGTTCCCCAGTCAAGGTGTGATCTGTTGGGACAGGCAGCTGCCGACAGCAGAGGGAGGCTCTGTGCAGGACGAGGCTGCATGTGGGGTGAAGCTGGGAGGGCTGCCTGCCGCTGGAAAACCTGCCAGGAGAAGCAGCTCAAGATCTGCCTGAACTCATTGGCATTGCAGGGTAGGCATCCCTGATGCTCTGTGTATTGGTCTCCTACTGATCCTGGTGAAGCCAAAAAAAAAAAATCAGCTTCTTTTAACTCCCAGGGGAGCACAGAGTGCTGTGTGGTTTTGCAATACTCCATCAATGGGAGAAACACCCTGGCACCGCCACAAACAGCCACCAAGAGCCAATTTCCTGGTTTCTGCAGTGCAAGGAGGGTGTGAGCAGGTGTGAACCGCTATGGGCGTTGAGGTGCATCACACTCACTGTGGTAAACAGCTACGTGGCATGCAGGGTCAGTGAGATCTCTGCCTCAACCACTTTAACCCAATTCTGGCTTCTCTGTCCCGTGCCACGTGCCCCCAGGGCAGGCAGGGATGGATTGCCCATCCAGTGAGGCACCTGGGACAGAGAGGATGGGGAGCCTGGTCCTTCCTGAAGATATCTGCTGGGCAGGCAGACTGTGGCTCTTGGCATGCACCACTCTTGTGTCCTTCACCCTGGAAAGGCAGCCCCAGCACCTGGGTGCCTTTATTGCCACCCCCAGGGGGTCACCTAGCTCTTCCAGCTGCAGGGAGAGGGGTGGAGCAGGGGGCTCAAAGCAAATGCGGGGCTAGGACCTCCCTCCCCACACTAGTGGGGCACATTGTAACATCACAGATTTAGGGCTCTGTCTAAGCTCCTAAAGCAGGGATCTGAGAGCGTGGTGCCCTGCTTGCCCTCCCTGTTTCTGGGCAGCCCTTCCCGTGCTCTTTTGATCCCATCTGAGAGGTATAGCCCTTGCCAGGTTTGTAGTTCCTCTTGACGAGCACACTATGAATTCCTGTCCTGCCTGAGAAAAGGGTACTGGTTGCTATCATTTTCACAATGTGCTGACTTCGCTGTAGTGCCTTCGGGCAGATTACAGTAAATTTACTGCACTTCTCAAAGACTATTTCCTTAAGTGCAGCAAGCTGTCTGCAGAGAGGTACTGACAGTTCCTGTGCCTTTTCTTCTACCAGCCAATTTGCAGTGTGAGAAAGATGAGATCTTAAAAACGGACAATTAGTGCCCTTACTAATTACCCGTACTAAGCGTCTCAGAGGGAGCCTTAACCAAAGCTGAAGTTCTGTTGCACCAAGCTTCCTGTGATGCTGCTCCTACCCCAGACGCACACGTGTGCTGCAAGGAGTTACCTGAGACCCACAGTGCTAACCTGACTCGGGTTGGTTTTCAAAGGGGAAAATTGAAGAACCGTGGCCACCAGCTATCACCTAGGGAAGCAGAGCTGGTGTTAATGTAACCCTTCTGGGAATTTACCCTCCACATGCCCATCGGATTCATTTTGGGTTTGCCCTCGATGGGGCTTTGCTACTAAACACCTTAGGAAAATACTCTGCATTATGTGACGTGAACATCCCCAAGGTTTGGTCCCACTTTGCAACTCTCTGCAGTGTTTTTCCTTCTCCCTTAACTGGCAATACTGAGATTCCTGGGTTTGATATGAGGTGATGAATGTGAAAAGGAGATTCTCAGTCTCACATGAGCAAGGAGAAACTCTGCACATCATCCCATTCTTCATGAACAAAAGCTAATCTGGGATGATGTGATAGCACAGATATTGTCAGGGGAGGATCTACAGTTAAAATGAATGGCATTATGGAAAACTTGGAAATATCAGGTGAGAGAAGAACTAGGAAGCATGCAAAGGAACAAGGCTTTGGTGCAAGAGTAGATTGGAAAGATGCTAAGGGTGTTTGAAACTCAAGAAGGTAACAAAATATTAATGAATCGGCACCAACCAGCAACAAAGAAATCCATTATTTATAGGGAAGACAAATAATTATACATGCAAGGTCAAAGAAGACATTTGCACTGAAGTTTCTTAAGAGACAGGAGAGCGGAGAGTAATTGACTGTCTAGACACAGCCCCTGCACAAACACTGAAATCCTATGATTTGGGGCAGCAGGAACAACTGGGTCATGTTGGCTAAATGCAGCTAGTTCATAGAGGGACCTCCCAGAGGACATCAAGGGGGATGCACAGCCACAAAGGAGGTGGGTCTTGGTGGCACCAGGGACCAAACTGTGGACACCAGGCTGAAAACCCAAGGCCGGAGACTCTTCCGAGGGCACCAGGGAGACTCCCACATCAAAGGCTGGGATTCAGACAACTTAGGGCAAGCTACATTTTCTGTATGAATTTGCTGTGATTCTCCAATAAGCTCTGCTTTATTAGATATCTTCCTGTGTTTGCCACAGGGTAGCATGGTCCCACCAGCAGAAGGGCAGGTGGCCTCGAGCATCCGACGAGGCCAGCAGGAGCCAGCCCCAGCGGGGCTCTCTGGGCCCAGGGTCTTTCCTCTCCAGCCCCAGGAGGGACATGACACTCTGGATTTGGGTGTCAGGGGGAGCTGGGGAAGTGCCACAGCCCGAGGGTGAACATACAGCTTGCACAAGGAAGCATGGTGCCTCTGGCTCACCCAACAGAGGCTGACAGAAGACAAAACTGCCCTCCGAATTGGGGACTTTTGGGTGCCACCAGTGCAAATATACTTAATAACCGTTCAGAAGCACAACAAAGACGCACAAGGACAGACCACAGTGCCTTACATAGCAAAAGAGATGCCTTTCCTCTGACACGCTGCTTTGCTCAGCTCGCTTAAAGCCAGCTGATTACCGCTGCCGCCAGCAGAGCTGCTGCTGTCGCTGGTGACGCCGGCGCGGTCATCCCGCTCTCCTCCCACCACAGCCATATGATCCACCTCCAACGATGCGGGTCGAGTTCACGCTCGGCGCTCGCGCCTATGGCTCTTCCTTCCTCTTCTCACACCCTCCTGCGGCACACTGAGCAAACAGCAAAACCCCCTCGCGCTGGCCATTTTCTTCTGTACTAAACCTCATCAGTCGTTAAAAAGAAACACGCACACGCGTGCGCGAAAAAAGAGAAGCCAAGTTCCCAAATTTCTGCAGGAAGCTCTGATGAGTGCTTGTTTTGTTTTTCAGTGTGGTATGCATGCTCTTCATGGAACCAGAGGGCATTTCCCCACTGAGGAAAGCATTTCCTTTAAAGCCAGAGGCCCCGTAGTTATTACTGTTCTCATAGTTATGAATTCCTACTGCTGTGGAGAGGAGAGAGAAAAAAATGATTACCAGGAATGAAAATCAAGTACACATTGGCAGTTTAGGTAAAAAGTCTGTTATCAATGATGCTGTGCCAGCATATTAGCCTCATAAGGGCTGCATGGATTTCCCTCACTTAACACTGGCCTGAAATATTGGAGGTGATTTGCCTGACATGTAGAAGTAGGTCAGATACTCATCTCTAACCTATATTAGATGCACGAGGAGAGGCTTTGCAGCATTTGCTTACTGTTGTGAGTTAGTGGACAACCATACTACATTTCCTAAGGCTCCAGCCCCTCTGGCAGCACAGAATGAGCTATTGCACGCACAGAAACCTCGTGATGGCACATACACCTCTGTACATGGCCCTGGGACTGTAAATCTCAAGTTATCCATGTGAAATGCAGGGGCGGGAAAGGAAACCAGATGGGATACACTACACACTGAGAAAAAATGGGTCTGGGTTATACCGTGAGCGCTCGGATACCACGGGAAGCAATTTGTAGCTGCAAGGATGGGTGTGGTTAAAGGACTCCGCACAGAATGGATGCTATGCTGGAAATGGATGGAGAAATCAGGACTAGTGAGCTCTTGCTGTGAATCCCGCTGTGAAACAGCATACAAGATGCTGTTATGACAAGTGCAGTCTATTGGCCATCACTACCAACCTTTCACACAGCTCATTAGGGAAAGGTCACGGGTTATTTTTATTTTAATTCCCAAGGACATACTTGGTTTGCTTCACACACTTCCACACAGGATTTCAATCTGCACACCCAGATCTCTCCACTCTTATAAACACAGCCATACATAGCATGTATTCCTTTCTGCTCTTTACTTATAAAACAAAACACAAAGCCATAAAATGCCTTTTCGAACTCCAGCTGTGCCACTTTATAGAAGCATTTGAAAACTATTACTTTTAGTGAATGCACTAAAGATCTCTGGCATATTATCCCTGTTTTGAAGATTGATTTAGGATGAGACTTTTACCACCCAGCACAGCTGGAGCAGTGCTGTGCTCCAGGAGCCATAGCGGTGTCCCTGGGACTACTTGTGGAGGATGACTGGATAGCACAGGGAGACTCAAACCGTGATTAGGAAGCCCACCAGGATGCTGAACCAGTGGACTTTATCCCCAAATCAGCCCGCACTGACAGCTGCCCATGCCAATTCATTGAGAGTGTTCTTGGTAAGGCTTTGGTCTCTCTCTTTTTGTTATTTCACCTCCTCTTCATTACAAGGACCATCACTGTAATGCTTCTGTCCTGGAGAAGGTCACCTGCTTGTAATAACATGGCACTTTCCTTGTTGCAGTCAGTTCTGGATCCTGCTTTTAACACACTATCTAACATCTGCTCCAGGATAGTTTATCCCTTTTGCAGAGGAGATAAAAGGACAGTGACAGTAAGTGACTTGTCCAAGGTCATGCAGTAAAGCAGTGGCAGACCTGTGGTGAGGCACTGGGACATTTTGAATTCCTCTACACGGCTTGTCAGGACTTTGCATGGAAACAGAAAGTTTCTGTGTTTGTCTTTTTGAGTTCAACACATGAGGAGAAGAAAGGACTTTCTTAATTTAAAAAATGTGTATGTCTCATTGTATACTCCTCCCATAATATAAGAATTTGCCCTTTTATAATTAATAGCTTGCCAAAGCAGAATCCCTAACAATTGCACTTGCATTACAGTAAGTGGCAGCACTTCGGACATTGCTGGAGATATATGCACATTGTTCAGAAAGAGAATGGTATGTTTCATCTGGTTACAGTTAATTCCAGCACTGGTTTCCTCCCAGGCAACTTTCTTTCCTATTTAATGTTTGTCTAAACCTTCATTCTGTGGATTAAGTGATTATTTATTAACATGATACTAATTTATTAATTTCATCACTTTTGTCATTTCCATATTCTCCTTCTTCAAAACACTTCACATATATTATTATAAGGAAGCAAATATACTGGCCAGGAAGTTTCTGTCTGTACATTTTCTTAATGTGCTCTGAGACCATTGACAGGATTGCTTTTGCCTCAGATAATATCCTTCTCACTCTTCCCAACCTCCACAAATAACTAGGACAATACTAAATACTCAACACCAGGAAACCCAAAAGTCAGCCAGAAACAGAAGTACTTACCAATGAAGAAAACACTGCTCCTCCACGTATCTCAAAGCCTTCTCCAAAGGCAAAGAGATGTCTCATTTCACAGATGGGAAGATGAGGAGCAGAGAGATTTCAGTGAGGGTGTCAAAAATCCTACACCGTGGGAATCACAGTGTAATGCACACCCCACTGCTGCCCCACACATTGATGGGGCCTCACACTCATCTTTCTCTATACCCAAGAAGGTCTCAGTGACATCAGGGTGCATCAGGGGCCTTTGAACCAGCACAAGACAGATGAAAGATGAAATGGATATTTTGTTCCCTCTTCAACTGCCAAAAGAAGGTCCCAAGCATGTGTTCTGCCACACCTACCTCTAAGATGAAGCAGGATGGAACGATTTTGGTTTTGCATTAAATGTATAAAATAGTGGACACCCACATTTCAAGGAGCAGAGAAGTATGGACTGCAAGTGCTCCCCTGAAGCGCAATCAGCTGCAGCACGTAGCTGCTTCTTGTGCACAAGTGTCCAAAGTCCCTAAGATAACATTGATCCGGAGACCAGCTCAAAAGGCAGCGAGGACAGGCCACATCCTCAGAGAATGTGAATCAGCGTAGCCACGTGGACTTTCACAAGCTGCACAGCTTTGCCTCAGCTGATGCTGGGGCGGCCTGCAAAGAGGGAGGGGAGGCGGTGAAGGATGCTGCCCGGGTGGGCGCTGCATGCCGGCCCCCTGCCCCCAGCGCTTCCCAGCAGCACCGTCGCGTGGGACCCCACTGGTGCTGGCTCCCAGGCAGCCCCCTCCGGGCAAGTGTCTCTTAGGTGTAAGTCCCTTAAAAGCAACCCTCTAACCCAAAGCACTGCTTTGCTCTTTCCTCCTCTATTTTTTAGGATAGGCACGTTGTGATACAATTTATGATTGGAAACCTGTGGTGAAGCGTGCCTTGGACAAAAGGAAGCCCTGGTTTATGCCATGCTGACTTTGATGTCCTGTGGAGCCAGGGAGGCACAATTCACACAGCCCTTGGTTTCCTTTTCTGTGCATCTTAACTGATCTCCCCAGCCCACTGATTACACCTTCCCCTTCCCTCCAGCCCGCCTTGCTGGCAGAAGCGAGAGCGAGATTTCCCCTTCACAGTGAGCCTGCATCTTTCAGATCCCACAGCAAAGACTCTCAGCTAGTGCCTGCTCAACCTCCGTTTCCAGGGGGAAGAAACTGCATTTTCCACCCCAACAGCTTGAATCAGGGATCCTGTAAGACAAGCAAAAAAATTTTGCACAGCCAGTTGGTTTCCATAAGCTTTGGCTGTTGCTGCGGGACCATGACACCTTGTATGGCTTGGAGAGGAATGGGGCTGTAAGAAGGACTGAGGCCACAAATTTATATAATGCCTGCTCCTTTAACTTATGGATGGAAATCTGCCTGTAGAGGCATGTGTCACAAGTAAGGCACGATGGCTGACAGTTTTCACCAACTGTTCAGACGTTTAAGGCTTTTTTAAATCTATCATCTCCATCCCTTGAAGAGAGATACAAGCCTCTCTCTCTTCCTACTGTTTTCTATTCTGCTTCTTCCCCAGGCACTCCCTTGAGGCCCCGTGTCTCAGATTTACTTCATCTATTTTTGAAGAAGAACAAGGGGCAGGTGGTGCCTGCAGAAGCTGAAAGAAAAAAGATGGACATATCTAGCACATGCCAAGAAAACAAACATGAAATCTCTGGAGCCGCCCGATCCTCTGGAACGCTGAGCAACTTGCCACTTTCTTCTTCTCGATGTGCTTATTTTTATGAGCTCAAAGAATAAAGTATTGGATGTTACACAGCAGCTGCCCCAGGAAATAATTCACTCATTCCATTGCTGCAGACTTCAAGGAAAAAAAAAAACTCCAGTGAAGGGGGAAAAAAAGCCAGTTCGTTTGCAAAATATCCAGTTTCCCAGCAGCTCTAACAGCCTAAATGAGAAGAATGTTTTGGTTTGGTGTCCCTCCAATTCTCGTGGTTTCGTTGAGGATTTTGGAGAATGCATTTACTCCTTTGCTAACTGCAAGAACAGATTTATCCTGCAGCCATGTGCTGAATGATTATACAGGCCTAGAGGGAGTCTGAAAGCATAAACATTTACTTCATAAAAGAAATTCTGCAGACAGGAGGCCAGAGACAGTTGACTCTGGGTAAGCATTTGTGCTCTGTTTTTTGTTTGATTTTTTTTAAAAAAAAAAAAGTCCTTGTTTGCCAGCAGCCAGGGGGGACACAATTCACAACCTGGCCTTTCCACAGTGGACAGAGAAGAGATCCAGAGGGGCCTGGAAAGAGGCAGCCTGGTGACTGGGCTCTAAGTCCAGCACCACCATCTTCACTGCAGACGGGACACCAGCCCCAGCTCCATCTCTCACTACGGAGTGCTTCGCCTTGACTTGGGATGGGGAAATAAACAAATAGCTCCATAGCCAGGGAAAACCCTGGAGCTTTGTGTCTCCCATCCAGATGCTGTAATGAGATACAAGCTCCTATTTTAGCCTTTCCCGCAGTACGAATATAAATGAGGACTTGTCTCCTCTTTACCTGGCTGTTTATTTTCACAAAACTTGTAAGAACATAAAGTTGCTGAGATCTCCACCCTACTGACAAATTTGATTGAAATCTGCCAAATGTTGAAAGATGTTTGTCAGAGACTTTATTTCACACACATGCGAAGCAAGGCCCTGCGAGCCTTGCTCTCTTGGGAAGCCAGGCTACAAGCACAGCAGAAGGGAAGCCCTCTACCAAGGCGGGTGCTGCTGCATTGGCAGTCTGAGAGGGTCTTACCAGCCACCCTGAAACCTGCAGGCATGCGTGGATTTTTAGGAGTGACCTGTACCCCACTAGCTTTGTGTGACCCGCAACATTTTCCAATAAAGTGGCAGCACCTCGTGATTTTTCATTACGACATTGAATCCCAACATGGAGGAGCAAAGGACCAAAGCAAGAGTCATGTGCAAAATGAAACATCCTGTGGCGGCGTCTTGCCATTACAGGCTAATTATTTTTTTCCTCCAAAATGAACAGTTAGGAGATTCAGCCCTATCTGCCAGAAAAACTAAGCACAGATGAAGTTGAAAGAGGACATAGCAAACACCTCTGCAACGTCCTTCCATCCAGGAGCTTGCCCAGGATCGAAAAGCCTGAACCACAGCTGGGCAGCGCACCACCGGCATTGCTGCACCGCGTGGCTCCTCAGATGATGAAAGTCCCTGAGCAGAGAGTCATGCTTTTATGTGAAAGGAAAATGCTGGGGAAACGTCTGTTTGGTTTTTTTCATTGTGTGGTGAAGAAGCAATGGAGTCATGCTTGGTCTGGACAATTGCTAATTTTTTGTCTTTCCCTATCTACTGTCATTGCTGCTTGGCTGTTCAGACTACGGCTCCTGGCACTGAGGAAGAGTTTTTAGGAGCCTTCCCACCTAGAACCCTTCTCCTCTGCTACCCACCAAGGTCTGACTATGTGGGGATCTGGGGCACGGTGTAGCAAGTCTTTTAACTGCTTTTCCTTTGACATGTGTGGATGCATTTGATGGACTGTTTTGAGATCTTAACCACCAATACATTTGTATTTGTAAAAGAGAGCCACCAGGGGTAAAGGCAGCAGATTTGGTTTGGGATTTAGGCTGGGAGATCCCTTATAAGACTGAGACTTTCCAGCTCCCAGGCAATGAAAAACAGTGGTTGATCGCAAATACTGCTCTATCTCAACAGATTCCCAAGTCTGTTGAAGGACAGTCACAACCTATGCACAGCATGAGGAGCTGAAGGGCTGGTGAATCATCAGCATTATCATTTCTGTATACAAATCCAAACTGTTGAATCACTGCCCTTCAGTGTCACCTTTCTGTCCATTGCCTTTCTAGATCTCCCTAGTTTTCTGTCCAGATGAAGAAAAAAGGCTGCAAATTTCAGGCTTAATGGTAGAAAGGCTCATGCACAGAGGATGCACATAGGAAGCAAGAGGGGAAGCTAATCTTCCTACATGCCTGCCGTTAGCAGTGAAGATAGACCAGCACTTCTTGAGGCCATTTCGAAAGAGAAACTTCACAGAGGTGCTCTGAACAATTCCCTGCAGAAGCCTCTTTCTCTCTGCCAGGTAGCCTAAGGCTCATCTTTGTGGAAACCTCTTTAGATCGAGTTTCTTGGGGCTGATACTGAGGTTTGCTGTCAGGCCAAGAAAATCTTCCTTCATCTGCTTCTACTCAAGCAGTCCAAACCTGCCCCAAAGGCAATAAATAGCATCCTCTGTTGTAAAGGCCTAAAACCTGGATCAGCAGCAGTCATTTAAAGTTATAAAGAAGAATCATCCTACTTGATGAAGCAGGCCTACAGCCCAGGGAAGTTGTGAAATCTCCATTCTTGGAGATATGCAGAATGTGCCTGAGCAAGGCCCTGAAAAACCTGATCTCCCTGTGAAGCTAGCCTTGCTCTGAGCAGTGGTTTGGACAAGAGACCTCCAGAGCTTCAGTGTGTCCTCTGGTGTAGACTTAAGCAAGAAACTCTACTGAAACATAGTACTATATGATGCACATTCCTCCCTGTGGAGAGATGACTAGAAAAAAATAGGACAGGACAGATAGTGGTGGTATGTAACACACCTAAGGAAGGTGTCAATCAGGTCATGCAGAGATGCGTGCAATATAAAGCCTACCCAAATCAGAGCCAGTGACCAAACATCCCATTGCCACCAGCACTTCCTGCAGCCTCCATGACTGCTGTTTAAATGAACTAACTACTAACGGCTAACTACTGCTTCACAAGATGTTATACGGCCAGCAGTGAATCTGAGGACTTAAAATAGGCAAGGACATGCAAGACCTGAAAAGCAAATGGTCCTTGTGGGGCTGTCACTCTCCAACAGTTAACTCTGAAAATTATTAGTTTCAGGATTCCCAGGTTTACAAGCTCCAGGCTTCATGGTTATTTTCAGTCGCCGCCAAAATAAAACTCAGTTTCCACATGCATACATTTTCCTCAGACTCTCCCCCCTACTGGCCTCATCAACATTTTCTATCAGGAAACCCATTATTTATACTCTTCTGGCAAGGACATTATATTTCATCAGTGTTGCCAGCAATGCCAATTTCCCCTCCTTACAGTTCTATCCTAAACTCTTTTCATTTCTCTTGCCTTGTATTTCTCAGTAAACCAATCAAGCACAAATTCTAGGTCTTCCAGTTTCCCTCTTTTCCCTCCCACAACAGTCATTGATGTCTAACCACAGACGTCTGTGCTTCTTTTCAATAACTGTGGATGCAGTTGCCTATAAAGTATGCACATGATAGCACAGGGAAATTCCACACACGTTTTCTCCATCTGAAGATATACTGGTTCATATGTTACATTTATATTGGGTCTGGACCATGTCCTGCCATCATTCTGCAAGGAGAAATCCCAAGGCAGTCAACAGAGGCTTTGCAAGCAGATAGATGACAGAACTTGGCCCTATAAGCAGAATATTGTATGATATATTTCCTTTTCTCTTTGCCAAATTGACGTTAAGAAGGGGTTATGCACTAAGACAGTCATCATAAGTTTCAGAAATAATCAGCAGCCATTTTTACTGAAACCTCAGAAAACACAGCAATTAATCAGAATATCACTGCTTTTTCTGTGAAGTTACAGTTGCTTCTATTTTACTGGCATTGCATCACATAGCAGTTTTTCCACCACAGGAGCTTTGAGGTCACTATTAATTTATGGTGAAAAGCCTTTTGTTACTCTTCTCTTTTCGTATTCTTTTATCTGGGTTTTCTGAAAATACAGGAACGAGCACCACTCAGACATGGCGTAACTGAATGGCAGATCCAAGCCCCTCTTAGGTTCCAGTGTTCTCTGTGGTCCCCACCAGATGTGCTGCATTACGGACTGAGTCATCCCCGGGGAGGGTGACCGGGGAGGATGCAAGAGCATTGAACAAGCTGTTCCATAGGGGCAGGCGGGCTGAACCGAAAGGCAGATAAGATTGACACTTTGATGTAAACATGCTCCACGGAGGAACAAAGTCAGAGTAGCAGCCCAAGCTCTTCAACAGCAACTGCATTGAAGGGGAATATTAATACAGTTACCATATCTGCATCTCGTTTTTCTTCAACATTTTCTGGTCGTATTGAGTTCACCCACTGGAGAGTGATGTAACAGCATGAGCTGATGGGAAATGGTCTTCAGGAGTACAAGGGAAAAATAATCAGAATACACAAATACAGCAAGGAGAGAGGGAGGTGAGTTGACCAGCCCCTGCATTTTCCACTTACAAAAGAGGACAGGAGACATTTTTAGGACACCTCCCGTCTCCCACACAGCTGGAACCACGGCATCACCAGGCTTGGTCCACGCTCCTCCATCACGGTCCAGCATTGCCCCTGAGGGCTTGCTGTGACACAGAGATACACACACCTCCTGCCATGGTGTTAAAGTGCTAAAGCACACTGTTCGCCCCTGCGGAGGGTCCCAAAGCAGGCGCTGCACACACGTCTGCACGGGACCCAAGCAAGTGCCCCTGCACGGTACCGCACCAGCACAGCAGCTCCCTCAGCTCCCTCGGGTGCCTCCAGCAAGACACCCATGTAGACAAGCACTGTGCCTTCAGGTAGGATTAAAATACAGAGGGCTGAAGCCATCTTATTCTAAATGACTGTTTGGAGTTCAGAGCTCGGTAGATTCATGACGATAGGTGAATTGCCCTGACTTGCTTGAGGCCATCCATGCTATCAGGCCAGAAGTCTGTGTGTGTCAAAAGTTCACAAGTGGTGACCTAATTACCTGTCTGTAACGGTGGGGGCTGTGGTTATCTGGCAGGCAGCTCATGCAATACCTTAGCACTTAGGTCAAGGCACTAAGCCTTCTTGAATTGCATGTTTTAGCTGTATCTGGTTTCATAGAGAAGTCATGGACAAAAATTTAACTGCAGCAATGGAGGCAATCTGGGGAGTTTTAAAGATTTCTATTGGATTTTATCACACTCAGCAACGTGTCTGCTTGAGCTGCAATTAACAGCAAAGCTCCTGCTGAGTTTGACAGGGCAGGTCCATGGGAATGTGAAAAAAGTTGCAAGCTATATTCCCCTCCCACTTAGAGGTACATCGAAAAAAAACCCCACTGCATCTGCAAGAATTACGAGCTCCTGGTCCCAGTGCAAGCGAGAGGGGTATTGGGCCTTCTGCCCCCACGGAAGCACCATAACAGCCCACCAGAGATACTTGCCTGTGTCAGGAACGAGCCCCAACAGGAAGCCCGAATCCTACCCCACCTCACTGTTTCCCCTGAGCTGTGAGAAATCTCACAGTCAGATCTAATCAGTGCTCAAGCGTGCTGGCATGGGTCCACCTACCGACACAGCATTTGGGAAGCAATGTCTTCTGCCTTCAGGAAGAGGAACGTGACAGTGTCCTCCACTACCCGCATCCTTCACCTGGCAGCTCCGGCTCCCCCACAAAGTAGACCATTGAGGACTTCTCCAAGAGCAGATACAGCCAGTGCCACTTTGCAGCCTGCCTGTGTCACCAGCAGAAGACACCACTGATGAAATGGAACATCCTGACAAAACACATGGACCGACGAGTATCTTTGCTTCTCAGCCTGCAAGTGCCACATGTATGTCTGTTCAAATCGTGGTTGCAGACCTGCTTCTCCCCCACATTTTGCCCTGGAGAAACAGGGTGCAGCCTGTTAGCTGCTGCATGGGTCTGGGCACAGCTGTCATGGGTGGGTGGGAGCCACGCTCAGAAGCTGTACCCGATGTTGCAGTTCTTAGTGTAAGGTACGGTATGGACTCCACACCAGCAGGAGTTGAAGACTGTGCCACTGCAGAAAAAACAACAGGTAGAGATCACAGTCTAAACCTTCTTTGGTTTTAAAAGATTTGTTAGCGGTTAAATAAAATTGGAAGCTTTCCAGCATGATTTTTGGGTTTTTTATACTTTGCTAGATCAGTATAGGGAGTGAAGAGGTGCAGCACAAAGATTATGAGTGATAGGTCAATACAATGATTAAATACCTTCAGCTTATTTTTGTTGTTAGACCAACTAAGCATAGCTTACAGGTAATAAATCAGAGCAGCAGTTAAAGGTCTGCAGAATTTTTGCTGGGTGGAAGTTCAAATTCCCAGACCTAATTCCTGTTCCAAGACCTCAGTATCACATTAGAGGTGCAAGATTTTACTTTTCCCATTTTCATCGAAGATGACAGAAACTGTACTGGAAGCAGTGATCGGATGGCAGTCCTGCCACTCGGGCAGTATGAACCTCAGCACCAGCTGCTCTGTCATTTGAGTTGTCTATATGTTTTGATCCTGGTGGCTGCAAACACAAAATTTATCCTAAGTCTGAAGGCCAGTCTAAGCTCTGTTGGGAGCTTAGCAACTTTGTCTTTCAAACGACAAACTCCCCCTTAGCTCTGTTCCCGGGCATTTATTCAAAGGTGCTAGCGCAGCTTTTTGTAATCCCGATACAAGGGAAATTAGCCATTGTTCTCCTTCAGGATCCCAGATTCGCTACTATTAGCATTCAAAAATAAAATAAAGTTAGGCCAGCTGTGAAAATACTAGCTAAAGAAGTTGCAGATGTTCCTAAGGGAGCTACTGAAATATTTTGGCACCTTTTCTCTGTCATTAAAAACAAAACACGATAGTCGGTTAGGGCTGCAGTGTGAGTTCAAGGGGACAGAGAAAAACAGGAAAGCATTTAACAGTGCACATAGCGAATGTGGGTTCAGCCCTACAAAAACCTTTCAAAAGCACCAGCGTGAGTCCAGCTCCCAAACCCCATGCTCTGCCCTGACTCTGGCATTTGGGTCCTTGACTCTCTGCCGGCAGCTGCAGAGAAGCCAGGGCTTCAGAGAAAGCCTTTGCTGCACGGACAGTCCCAAGTGTGGGCTAGAGACAGCTTTAAACAGGACTCGGCAGAGGATAAGGTATGCCAGCAGGCAGGTATAAAGCTCTGATGAACGCACTGCTGTGGGTAAACTACTTTTAGCAGCTAAACTTCTTCAGCCCAGCTCAGGTATCTCCACGAGACACTACCTCACTTCAAGCTAGCCCCAATATTGGCAATGGGGTTATAGCCTGAGACTCAAAGGAGACCAAGGAGCTTGTAAAAATATAAATAGGGGGCCCCTCAGGCACCTTTGAAATGTTTACTCCTGAGAGCAGGGGCTGGGCCATTCTGCATGTTGCAGAAAAGAGTAAATTGCTCTGCCTTAGGCCAGCCAGGAGGAAGCTTTGTTCCAAGAGCAAATACTTCCCGCCTCCGAATTCTTTCATCTTTCTCTGCCTGCCTCTTTCTGGCCCATCTCTGGTTTTCCTCTTCTTTCCAGATGCTTCGGGAAACTCTCAGGATTCAAGGATTCTGCCCTAATTTGCCCTCAGGGAAAGAAACAAGATACTTAGCCAAGTTGGCAAGGAAGATGCAATCAAAGTAAGTCATATGGCCCAGAGATAAGGAGGTGAGTGAATCAGTCATTATGTGACAAGGTAGTGCTGGGGGGAAAAAAAAAAAAGTACAAAAAAAAACCAAAACCAAAAAAGGGGGGGCTTACCCATTCATAAAATCCTGCTTTGGAAAAGGAGGCAGAGCCAAGAAGCAGCGGCTGGTCCAGTGCACGCTAATCCTCTACCTGGGAACAGGTAACTCACGCAACACTCTGTGCAGAAGGCTACAGGTCCACGTTGCAATGTACACATGAACCATAATCACAGAAATATCTGCAGGAGCCGCCTTGTGCTACCACTCACTGATACTCCCCAAGTTAACAGCTGGGCTGACATTAATTAGAAACCCTTTTCCCCTTTTCTAATCTCTAATAGGTCATGTAATCCATGCCAAATGAATTGCAGGGTATTTCAGCAAAACAGATTGTCAAAAGCTCTTTCATCTACTGGAAAGGTTGAATAATTGGACACTTCTACTGGAAAACTAATCTCTGATCTAATTGATGTCACATAGCTGAGATTTTCCTCAATGTTCATTTCTTCCCAGACAACTGAGCACCATGCTGTATCCTCCACAAACAAAATGTCCATCCAAGAAAAAGAGGTTACTGCACTCAGTACAGTACTCAAAATCTTGATATGCCACCAACTGTGCATGACAAATGCTGGAGAGGACCGAAGTCTACAGGAAGAGCAGAGCGTTCGTGCTCTGGAGAGGCAGAAGGGGCCCAGCCCACAATGTTTAAGTCCAGCTCCAAATTTTGTCAGAGTCCCTGCCTTTTTGGATGGGAGTTTGGGTCTGTGTGCATTTCTGTGAAAGAGGCAAGGAAGAAGGGAGGGAGCCTCTTCTTCTTTCCCAAACAACATCTCAGCCCATTTCAGGCTCACCCGCCAACATCTAACAAGCAAAGACAAACAACATCACAGCTCCACAATGCTTAAACTTGATTGAATGACGACAATTCTACGTAAAAAAAAAAAAAAAAAAAAGAAAAGAAAAGAACATCAGAGCCTTCCACAGCTGCATCAACATTATCTATAAAAAAAAGCATGACACTACATGAAGCCTTGGCTGTGCAAGCCAAGAACCTAAATCAGCCACAGTTTGGAATGAGGCCATTGCTGAATTCTCGTGTAAAGCGATGCTGCCATATTGCTTACTTTCCACTGAGGTTTTCCACAAATTAACAGCTGTAGCAGACTCCCAGAAAACAGCAACTCTTTCCAAGTCTTTCTTCTCTGAAAATGTTGTTTCTTCACTTTATTCTTCCCCATATGGAAGGGGAGAGGAGGGTAAAAAAAACCCACAAAAACTGAATGGCCCTATGAAACAAATTTCACCCCCCCAAAAAAGACAGACTGTGAGAAAAATTAATCACAAAGATTGCCTGGAAAGAGAGCGGTTATCTGTAAAATTAAACCAGTGGTGGGCCCAATTTTTCTTTTCATTATACCAGCATGGTGGGATGGAGAATCAAACCCAGGGAAAATATTTCTGGAGCAGCCCTTCTGATTTATAATCATCTCAGCCATTCTGACAAGATCAGAAAACTGCTGGATTCTTTCCAGTTGAGCACCACCAAAGGCCAAATCATTCCTATTTAGGGAAAAACAAAACTTCCCTCTGCTTCACTGAGAGTAGCATTTGGCATCAAGCACACAGAAAACTGCCTCATTTCAGCTGGCTTGCTGAAGTGCAGCTGAGATGGAAAGGTGATACCAGGCTGCTGTGGGTGGCTTCAGATCATACTCTTTCCTCCTGATTTCATCTTGGACATCACTAGGTACCACATAGGGTGATGCAGAGGGATTCATTAGAAATGACAAAAAGCCCTCTTAAAGCAGAAGTTATTTGATTTTCAGCATGCACAGATGGCTGTTGACTCACTTGAGAGGGGAGCGATGGAATTAGCAGACTGGCAGGAGCATGGAGACTCTCAGCATTAGAAAACACGGATTCACAGGGTAGATCACCTTCTGAAGATCTGTGAGCTACGGTGTAGTAATAAGCAATGCTTGTGGGGCTTTCCAGCTGGTGGACTCCTGGGTATTGCCTCCTTGTGACTACCAGCATGATGCAAAGATGTGGCTTGTTATGGGTACTTGGGTGTGACAGCTGACAATAACATGGGGTGCTTTACAGAGAACAGCAGTCGGGAGGGTGATAGCAGTGTGAACTATCAATAACAGGAGCTTGGCACCTTGGAAAGTCACCTGAGATGAGCCCATGCCACTTTGGCTGATGCTGTTACAAACTACTAGGTGACTTGCCCTGGGTGTCAGAGGCAGGAGCAGCCCCGAGCCCGGGGGCCATCACGGGGCTGTGCTGGCTCCTGAACCCCATCTGCTGCCGGTGTGCTCTGCAGCCGCAGGAGCTGCTCATCGCAGTCAGGAAACAGGTACCGCAAAGCCAAACTTCCGAATTCCAGCCAGCGTAGGATGTGATGGCTTTGGGTGCAAACTGCACCCCATGGCGATCCACCCAAAAGCACTGCAGCTGTTCGTGTTGCTGCAGGTCCCTTTCCCCACAAAACCCTTCTCTCACCGTTTTGCTCAGCTCGGCACCTGAAGGCTTGCACATTGGACTTCCGATGTGGACCGTGTACAAAAGGAGCTATCAGCAGCCAGTTCTCTATTCAGGGAAATTTTTCTTCAGATAATTTTTTTCCAAAAGTATCAGCCTACTGATAGACCACTGGACCACAGGACTGCTGCTTCAGCTTCGTGTTCAGA
This sequence comes from Grus americana, assembly GCF_028858705.1. Lineage (NCBI taxonomy): Eukaryota > Metazoa > Chordata > Aves > Gruiformes > Gruidae > Grus > Grus americana. Next base: position 82,843,515 of record NC_072854.1, read on the forward strand.
AGCCTCCGCAGTCCATGTTAGTACTGACCAAAGAGCCTCAAATTTTGATGGCCTTTTCACACCTTTATGACCTCATGGTATTAATCAGGTCTCATGTTATCAGAGCTCACCTCACACAACAAGCTAGAGAAATAAAGGTACCTATCTCATCTTTCAAGTACAGCCAGTGCCGATGAGTTAAAAAAAACACCACCAAACCTACAAGTAACACTGGAGAACAAAGGACCTGATCATTTCTTCTGACCCAAATTTGAAAAAAAAGGTTAAAACATCAGTTTACTAGTAAGGGGCTCTGTCCTCGGTGCGCTTCCCAGCCTCAGAGATGTTCTGTCATACCGTTCGCTAATTGTTTCCAGTGTTTGATGTGAGTATTTTTGGCAGTTAGTTTGTCATGAATTGACACTTATTTTGTCAACCTATCTTCAGCAAAACTGCACCCCCTCCCTCCTCCCCTCCTTGCAGACCTGTCAGAAACATAAAGATTACTCATTGCCGGTTTCCAAGAAGCTCCCGAACCCAGCACTGGGAGTTTGCATAACAACCATTGTCGACAATCCACCTACAGCAGCTTAAAAATACAGATTTGAATGGGTGAAGAGGGGCCGGGAGTTCTCAGAAGGACGAGTCAGATTCAAGATTTTATTAATAGAACTGGAGGCGTTCTCATGAAGACAAAAAAAAAAAAAAACCCCAAAAAATCAAAAAACCTCCCTCTTGTTATCTTAGCTGTCATCAGCAGTCACCTTTTCAAAAACAGGCAGGCTAGATGCAGAGTATTCCTGTAGATGAGCAAACAGAAACCTGCTGCAGAAAAACATGAGAGCAAGATGGAGAGCAGCAAGCGCCAAGGATCGTTGCTCAGGTCCTCCTTAGGAAGCGTTGGGCGTGCAGCTGCCTGTTTCGTGCCTTCTGCCCTCACTGAAGGGAATTTAGGGGTTTTTTTCTAATACGGTGCCACGCATTTCACCCCTGGAGAGCTAATTGCCAAACAAAGGAAGCCCACCAGAAGAACACGCACAAAGCTATTTGTGGCACGGGCTCCGACACTCTCTCCAGCAAAATAAAGCAATTACGTTAATTGGAGTGCACAATAGGCACTCCCCAAAATAGCAGATTAATAGACGCAGATCAGCGGTGGCTGTTGGTGAGGGCAGGGAGTACCAGGGCGCATGGCAGAGAGGGTGATGGGAGGGCTGGCGTGCGTTTCTGCCATGCCGCCGCAGCAGCACCCTGCCCAGCCCTGCCTCCACGGCCAGGGACGGGGCAGGGGGGCAGGGACGGGGCCACCTCCTAACCTGGGAGCTTGCTTCTCAGGGGAGTAAGAGCCAAGCGTCCGGCCTCCCCGAGCGATGGCAAGCTGTGGCACAGCGGAGAAGGGGCTGCCCCGGCTGGAGGGCTTCCCATGCGCTCGCGCCACCTTCTCCCAGACCTCGGGAGGAAGGAGGGACATGGGAAGCTTTGGGGATGGCCACGAGAGCGAGGGAGACAGGCGGAAGAGCCCAAAGAACAACAGGGACATCAGAGGCGTCATCCGGCTGCGTTAAAAATCTCCGCTCTGCATAAACATCAACACTCGCTGTCTTTTCCAAGCCAAATCCCCAGCCTGTTAGGTTCACCATTAACAACAATCCCTGCAACTTTCTCAGCCTTGCTGTTTACACAAGCTAGAGCTTTCATACATAAAACTCTTAATAAAAACATTAAAGAGCAGCTGGCGCCTCTTGGAAAACTCATAAAAAGTCTGTTTCCAAACAGCGTCTATACCATAAATTTCTGTATTTCTCACTCCCCTCATTCCTTATTTCTGAAGACATTTGCATGAAAACAGGAACTTTGTTTATTAAAGAGTTCATCTGCTCCTGCTGTTAATTTCCCACCTGAAGCCAGAATCCCCCGGGTATGACATCATTAGCGCAGGCTCTGGAAATGATCATGAAGTCACAAACAGCGGGTTAGGGCTCCACTCGGGGAATAAACAGCAAGAAGACAGAACCTCTCTCACTGCCAAATCCCCAGATCCTTATCCAGTTTTTCCTGGAGCAATATCCCATTGACTTCAGCGGGACATCGACCAAAATAAGGCTGTCAGCCGTTGGTGTTTCAGCCATTCCTCCCGGGTCCTGCTCCTGCCTCCAGGGCGTCAGGGACTTGCCCCATGCAGCAGGTCTGGGACACGAGAAGCTCTGCCCCAGCGTGATGCCGGTCCTCCCAGCACTGCGTCCTCACCCCAGGAGAGGGCAAGGAGGGGCAAACCCAGGGGGAGACCACCTCATCCCTATATCAGATCTGATAAGTGCCCCCCTTTCCAACTAAGCACCATGACATGTCCCGCTTGCGTGGAAGCCATCAGATGGGGATCTCACGCAGTCCACAAGAGTGGCCGGTGGGATGCAGGAGCCCGACAGGAATCTCTGCTGCACTGCATGGGGGGCTGGCTATCGGGGAGCGGGGCTGCCCCATGCACAGCCATAGACAGGAACAGCAATGCCAGAGACTGGGCATGGCTGAGGCCACCTGAAGACCAAGGATAAATACCTTTGCAGACAGACCTATAGGAAGGAAAGGTCTGTTTCATGTGCAGAGGTGGAGAAAAGTAACACAGGAGGGAAAATGTCTCCTCATGTGAGGACGGGAAGACATAGCAAAGATGTCTTTTTATCAGAACAGATTCAGCAACACTAATCAAATCTACATTTTTCACCTTCTGCTCCATGAAAAGTACAAGAAAATGACTGTGAGCTTAGAGAGTTTCATTAAATCTCTTTTCACATATAAAATCTCTGACAGTTAAAGCCCTCCCCTCCCATCAGGCATGCACAGCTAATATAAAGTGTATAGGCCAAATACTCTTTTTTAAACTGATACCTATACATGCAAGTGGTCTGTTTGTCATGTGATGACTCTCTGCATGACACATGACGTATTTGTGATGAGTCTCTGCATGGGTGCCACGATGCTGGTTGTTGCAGCAGACAATATACTCTGGCCCTACACAACCAGCACGCTCCATTCAGCAGCCCGTGGTGAGCAGGCTGCTTGCCTCCCTGCCTTTCCACCCTGGGCTAAGCCAGCGTCTACTCTGGTCTGTGAAACACTAACGGTACTGAGCAGACATCTGAGGATACATGTCTGAAGATCTACATACCCATGAGAGTGAATTGTGGGTGAGTTGGACAGGGACAGTCTGGTTAGGAACAGGGGCGTTAATACCGCACGGGAAAGGTGAAGGCAGAATATGGGTTTGATCAGATTGATCTTCAGTTCATCCTTGTACTCTAAGCTTTAAAGCCTTTACGTACATAGTGCTACATCTTTATTCGGTGCTGCTGTTGGGATCATGAACAGCGTTTCAGAAATACTGACTATTTGTCAAATACAAGCAGGTAATATTTGGTATAGCAGAGGGGAAAGAAAAAAAAAAAGAGAGATGCACTTACTGTTGCAAATAAAATCTAAATTCTTCCCTCGGTGAAATCACTGTGATTTGATCGATCACTGCAAACCTGCTGCACGGTGATGGTGCTCTGCTTGCATGACCTGAATTGGGCTTGGCCGCTGGCAGACATCGCCTGGGGGAGAGCGAGCCGGCGAGCGCTCCGGATGCACGGCATGACTGCCGCACACCCATCCTCCCCCAGGCCTGCCACCAGGTCCTGCTTCCCCCTGCTCCCCCCAGCACAGCCCATAGGCACCACAGCCTCCAGTTTCCTTTGGTTTGGTCCATTGTTACAGGCCAAGCAAGTCCAAGTGTTTTCCTTGGCATGAGATGGTGGTCCCATCGTACCATACTTCCTCCACACAGAATAAGTGTTATTTAACAGCTCTGATTATTTTGGAGAGATGTTTTTTTGAGAAGAGAGGAGAATATATTGAAACTGATTGTATTGGCTGCTTGTGCCTGTTTTTTCTGGATGGCCTTTGCTCTCTTTGTATAAAACGTGAGATACAGACCTGGGCAACTTTTCAAGAGGGGCACAGTGCCACTGTCACATGTGCCTTGTATAATGGAGTTGTCACCTCTGTCAAGTTAAGCATGCAAAAAAAGGAAATACAGGCACACTGGGGAGAGGTGTCCAGGCTCCAGTGCACGCCCAACCGAGTCAATAAGAATTTGGTCCAAAGCAAGTAACAGCAGGAAGAGCTGATAAAGCTCCTCTGGCTGCTGTTATTTATCCCCTTAGCACACCACCTGATAGCATAACTATAACCTGTCAAAGAAGGGCTGCCCTCATTTCTTGATGTGGGCTTTGAGGATACAGGCTGACAAAGAGTAAATATTTCAGTGCAACCAAAAGTGTCTCTGACTCATCATATCATCATCATTTTTCTGGGAGCCACTGGCTTCATCCTCTTTCCTCAGCCCTTCCCTTAGGACAGTTCACTCCGGGAACCCTGCATTTTCTCAGAAAATCCCTGATGTTCTCTATAAGAGTCGGCATTGTTCATTTTAAAGAGCGAGCAGGAGACAAGCCCTCCCTTGCTCTGCCTTCCAACCCTTGTTTTTCCATTTCCTCACTTTCAAATCATAGTGTAGCAAATGTTCAAGGTCTTCCTCCCACCTGCTTCTCCAAGGCAGTTTTAAATTAGCCATGATTTCCTTCTCTTCTCAGCTTCTCATTTTTTCCGAAGTCTGTACTATCAAATCCTAACGCCCTCCTTCCCTCTTTGTTATTCGAGGCAGCCCCGCATCGTGCTGCTCATTCATTAGGACACTTCCGCCCACTCCGCGGAGCCAATATTCTTCACCTCTGCTCTGCATAAATGCTTTCATCTCTGCATTAGCCTAGCCCTTACTTCCAGCAGCTGCTTTTTACTTCAGGGTTGTTGGGGTTGGTTTTGTGTGCGTGTGTGTGTGTGTGTGAGCAGCCCTTCCCACTCTGCAGGGCTGCAGAGTCTTTCCAAAGCAAGTGCTTTCCTGGGAGGAGGACAGACCATGGCAACAGAAGCGAAGGTTGCTTGCTGGAAAGACCATTTGTTCCTTTCAGTATTTAAAAAAAAAAAATAAATTGCTGCTAATTCCAAGGCGGCCCGCCCTCTGCTCCGGGCATCTTTACAGCCACGAAAATTACAATGTCACTGGCATTAACAGCGAGAAGCAGCAACGGCTCATCCCACTACAACTCCCTTGCTCCCGCGGCGCTCCTGACAACAACTGAAACTTCAAATTAAATTGAGAAGCTCCCTCCCCAGCCAGTGCCTCAGGTAACCTCCCCCGGAGGAAAGCTGGGCTGTAGGGCATGTCCAGAGAGGCGATGAACCCCCAGGCTGCTGGAGGCCATGCGGGAGTGTGTCCCAGACCAGCAGCTCTCCCTCCACGCAGGGGAGGGCTCCGGGTGGATCAGATTTGATGACTGCCAAGTCATTTGACAACATAAATTTGGCTTAACAGAAGCTCGCAGACACAATCTTCCACCTGATGTGCCTGGGTCTCACTGCAGGCTTGCAGTGGGTGAGTGGGTCATGCTGACAATGGCCCCTGGGGTGGCGATGCACGCCTGCAGGACCCACACTGCACGTTTTCTCATCAAGATATCCAAATGGTTTAGGAAAGAGTTGGGTTTTGGCTCTTGTGCATCTTTTCATAATACCAGCGAGGCAAAAGTCCCACCACAGTGGGAGAGCTCCCGGCACCTCTCCAGCGAGGACTGGCTCTGCTCAGGCGGGGTGCCAGGCTGTCAGCTGAAGTGATTGATGTGGGGTGACTGAGACTGAGGGTGAGAAAGGCCACATCTAGCAAATAGGCGGGCACACAGGAGGAGCAGGATTGCTACAGCGGGCAGTCCAAGCATGGAAAGCTCAGCAGACAGCAAGGAGAGGTCCAAATCTAGCAAGCATCCCCATGGGCAGAGCAGGCTGTGGCCCTAACCTACAAGGACAGTGACCCATGGAGAGCTGGCACAGGCCAAACCAACCCCCATGAGACAGCGGCGGGAGGGCTGGTCAGCAAGGCCACGGGCACACCACAGCACAGCACTGCTGGTACAACACAGGCCAAAGCAGCTTGGGGCTGGCGCAGTGTGCCGATGCTGGGGCAGGCGCTGGGCTCAGTCATGGCTTTTCTATTCCTGGCCTGGACATGGTCACGTCCATTTGCCAATGTCATCTTGCCACAGCCTTGTGGCTTCTCTCCCTGAACTGCTCTCCACCACCCGGGAGACCCATGGATGCCTCCCACCTCCTGCTCCTGCTTGCCCGTCTCTGGGCTTCCACTCTCCAGACTCTTCACGGCTCCTCACTTCATTTCTTCTGTTCCAACATAAGGATTCAGGAGCCATAAAGGGATCAGCCTGTGGCAAGATTTAGAACTGTCCCATCCTTAAAAAGCCACAAATGCACTGCAACCTGTGAGAGCTACACAGTCCCGCCACAACAGTGACAGGTCTAGCCCTGAAGTATAAGGGTTAAACTTGCCTGGCTTTTAAAATCCCCTAATACGTGTGTGCGCAGAGCTGTTACACTGCAATTTACTCCAAATTGATGCTCCATCTATCTGTCCATAGCCTTGGCATCTTGCTGCCCCTACACTCCTAAATCACTCTTCTTAGACTCTCCCCATTTAATTTTCCAGCTCTTCAAGTGAACTCTCCCATTAATGGTCTCTGCATACCTCTGCATTCGCACTTTTCAAAATGCTGCCCCTGTCTCACTTACCAGGCAAACATGTTAAGGCATGGAGCTGAAATGCCACGCCAGAAAAAGCAACTAAGGTTGTTTTGGTACGTGCAGTGGTCAGCACGTCCCGCTGGAGAGCCTACCAACACGTAATTAATACCCCACGTTTCTGAGCCAGATGAGTCCTGTTCCTTCTCTTGTCCGAACCACAGAGACAAGAACATCCAGCCTCTTCGACGTCTCACGAATCCTGGGATCGATGTGGAGATACAGAGAGGGAAAGGGAAAAGCCGAAAAGCCACCACGCTGCCCAGCAATGCTGGCATTAGGACCTGGGACCTTCTCAGGCTTGTAGAAGCAGTGATGCCCCTTACTGGAGTGGGCAGGCTGTCACATTTGACTGAAGGCATCTTATCCAGATGCAGCCATTGAGATCTTCTTCTTGAACATACTGTTCAGCCTGACCCACATCTGCTGAGATGAAAAAATCAGAGCAAGGTCTGGGGAAAATGGAATCTGAGCACAGCAAAAGGAGACATTTATATACAATGAATAGCTGCAACACCACAATACCCTTCTTTTTTTTCTGCTTGCCTGCCACACCACTTTGAAAAATCCTTCTCACTCTGCAGGCTTTTGTCCTCCGGGTCAGGGGAGCAACGGCAAGCAGCACTGCATGCTAATTCTCCTCTGATGCTCCAGCGGTGACTGTACATTTCAAACCTACAGCATGAAAGCCCCTCCCAGGGCACCCTGCCAAACCTTGCTCTGCTGCACTCCTGCACGGACTCCAGAATTAGCACAGAAACACATCTGCCCAGGGCTGGCATCTTTGATTTATTGATTTATTTTGAATACATTGTTCCTCTTGCACATCCACCTCTCCCCCCAAGGACACAAGACCTTTGCACTTTTCTGATGACTTCATCCTTCATACTCCACTCCCACACACTATAGGTCGGGGATCAGATGACGGACTTGACCCAAACTGGCTGACAAAGGCTTCTCATCTGCTTGGCATGGCATTCAGAGAAATCAATGCACTGAAGTGTGAACGCTGCATTACATTCAGCAGTGATTTCCAGGCATGCCGTGAAAGGCACCATCACTTTGGTGGGCTTATTGACCCGTTCAGTAGAAACTCTGGTACTGAGCATCCGCCTCAGTACCCCACGCTCTGAAGGCAAACCTCCTCCTGGCCATGCATGTGACACTGAGTAGAAAGAATAAAGGTTTCAATTTTGCAAAGTTGTCTTCCTAACACTTTTCATAAGCAAAAAATTCACCCCTGAGGTCCCTCCCAAGTGACAGCAATGCCACCTCTTCCCAATGTCAAGGCATATTTCAGCCCTTTTGCTCTGCAGGTTAGCTCTTCAGCACCAACGGAGTACCAGTAAGCACAGAGACAGGAGCAGGTACACGTAGAAACGTGCCGCTGCTGTTCTTAAAAGGTAAAGCACAAGAAATTACCAGATCCCTGAATGATCACCCTCACAAGAAGTCACCTTTCCCTCCAGGTCCTTTCATCTTCAGGCACACAGGCCAGCCCTGGACTTTCTTTCTAACCTTGCTCCGTCCTGCCACTGAACCAGCCTTCATCCCCCACAAAGTCCATCCATCTCATCTTCTCTCATCACTGATACTTCCCATATCATCTATCTCCTCCATTTTCCTTCTCAGAGTCCTTATGAAGTCATTTAGCACCTTTGCTGGTTTGCCTTGTTAATAATTGTCCATTCCTTTCCTCGTTCTCACTTTTCTCCAGGCAGGAGGAGGGAACGTGCCCTCCCAGCATTAGCAGCCCCTGTCCGGGAGCATGTCACATCAGTGGGCAAGTGTTAATGTCCTGCCGGTGCCCTGACCCCTCTGCCCTCAAATACCAGCCACCGGGCAAGGGGGCACTTAATAAGACAACCTCACAGCAGAAACCAGGTCCCATTGCAGTAACATAAATTTTCCTAATTCCTAAAATCTGCAAAAGAGTATGGCCCAGTTTTTTTCCCTACCTGCCCAGCGTGGTAAGATTGAAGACCCGTTTAGGATAGGTGACAGTAGATTAACAGTGCTAAAATGGAAGTCTACAGATGTTTTTGCCCCTAGTGTCTGAATAAAACAGAGACTCCAACAAGGCTAGACATAGTTTGGCTAAGGATCAGACCAAAGATATCAGAACTTTTCAAGTGCTTTGAATGTTTTAAGGTACATCCATCACTAACCGAAGACAGAGTTGCTTCATTTCTTGAGATATATTGGAAGTAATTTGCAAAAGTGAGCATGAAAACTGAAAGCACCATGGAAATGTGCACTACCCTGGCTAGGGAGGGAATTCAGCACAGGGGAGGGAATATATATCTATATATTAAAAAAATCTTTTGAGAGCTGGCTGGCTGGTTCCAGCTCAGCTGTGGTGCCCCAAAATGCGCCATTCTGGGACACTCTGAAATGACAGGCTTTCTGATGTGAAAATTGCTTTGTACTTTCGTATTTCTGGTCCAGAGAGTCTCTGCCTATAACATTTCTCCTATGTATTGATTGCTTGTGCATATGATAACATTCAGCATATCTTCCCGTCATTGTTTCACTATGGAAATTGCCCCTGCTCCTCTCTTCTAGGTACTGTATTTTAAACATCCCCCCTGCCTTTTTACCTCGTCGAGGGGCCCGGCAGGGCTGGCCTCCCACCTCCCAGAGCACGGCTGAACGCCAGCCCGCTGAACAGGCTGCTCGCATAGAGAAATGCCTCAACATTTTGAGACGGAGCCTTGTCAGGTCGCTGAATAAGAAGCAGCCCTACATTCATTTCTCTCGCTCGCAGGCTCGCTGCTTAGTCAGCTGTTACGCCGCAGTGTAAAACCTTTGCTAAGAGAGCTGTGGTAGAAAATAGCTGATCAGTAAGTCTGAAGTGTCAGAGCTGTCTGGGTAGGTGGAGGCACTAACAGGAAGGCAGGAAACCCAGTCTGTAAGCTTAGAGCTGGGGGAGAGGAAACCGTTTCCATTCAGCACAGAGATTTGCAGGGCAACATTGATGATGGAGCTCGGGCACAGCCAAAAGTCATTTTCTCTCTCCCGGTTTAATGATTTCTGGTTGCTGGAGCTCGGCACCCTGGGGAGGAAGCGCGGGCCAGCCTACACTGAACGCTTCTCCTTGCGCCTACCCTTGCGGCTGCCGGGAAGGGAGGCAGAAGATCTATAAACGTATTTCACACGAGCGTGTGCAAAATAACCCAAATAAATCATCCTGCGAGGCTTTATTTAACAGTTAGCCTGCTACCTTTAACACCGACCACAATTAGCACGGTAACTTATTTACATGTCATAAATCCACAGCTCACAAAGACCTGTTGTACTGACATTTCACCACAAACCCGTGAGCTTTGGTAAATTCGTTAAATCAGACTCACTCCTTTCTTACAAAGGGTTTCAGTAGCTCGCAGCAGCATGAAGGTAAATCACACAAGGGCTGCCTTCTCCTTCCAGACTCCGATCACAGCTCTAGCATTCACCCCTTTGCAAGTCCGAGGTGGTCTACCCTGATTAGACCTGGGAATAGATCCTCCGTGTGGATCTGAGCGGGGAAAAATGATGCACCGCGGACGTGGAGCTAAGTAACCCCCTCGGAGTCCCCACCGACGCCCCCCAGCCTGGCAGCTGCCTCAAGGCAGCTTTCAGTTTTAATCACAAATTATTTTCCTGACAGCCCACAGTAAAATTAAAACAAGCATCACAAGACAAAGAGGCCTGCCTTTGGTTTACAAGGTTCATGCAACATCCTTTGGGGGTTCTCGTTCAGTTCCAGGAAAAGCAAATAAGCAGCTCAGATGAAGCAGATGCACCCCGGAGCACCCCGAGGCAGCGGTGCCATTGGCTCCTCGCGCCCTGCGGTATGCGCAAGTGGTTTCTGCACGTGTCAGTACCTCTGGCTAGTACCACCGGTGGGTTACATTTTGCTGTGTCCATGTACACGCTGCTGTAGATGTCACTGCATGTCAATACATCCCTCCTCCTCGCTGACGAATCCCAACAGGGAAATAAATCTCTTACAAACAGCTTGCACCAGACTCTGTGATACCAGTTGAGCATTACGTGAGGGAAACCAAAAGCAAGTTCTGTTTGAACCTGCAGTATCCACATAGCCTGACCAAGCCATAAACACACAGCTGTGTTAGCATACGGACACCCACGAGTGTGCATTTGCTCCTGCACACACAGACACGTGCTTGCGGCGTGGTCTGAGCACTGCCTGGCACACCTCCCTGCAGATTGGGGATGAGGGATTATTTTTCAGTTTCCCAATTGGTAAACTACGGATTTACCCATCCCTACATCCCTCCCACAGAAGTCCTGTGAGGATAAGCTAAAAGTTATTTGAACATTTTGAAGGCTGGAAGTGCTAAGAGCCAGATGAGAGGGAGTGGTCCGGAGGAGCGAGGGAGCTGAGCGTACATTCAGCGGAGGAGTTGTTCCAGCTAATGCACAGAGAGCTCCCTCACTCCCCGAAAAGCCACTCCAGACGATGCCTAACAGAGTGCACATTTTGTGGAGACTCACATATTCCATTTTTCCTGGAAAAGCACAGAGCAGCAGCGGTTTCAGCAGCGAGTACACCACGTATTGCGCACGTTGCACGGGGCTCTGCCTGGGCTCTGACCGCTCAGAGCATCACATCACCTCCAACACTTGTCAAGTAACAGAATTTAAGTCCCACCTTTCTCATCCCTTTTCCTGCTCTGTGCCAAGGGCAGATGTTTCCACATCCCTCTTCCCCAAAATAAGGCGGGAGCGTTCCTTGTGCTTCGTGGGACTCACTGCGCATCATGATCAGCATCTCTTGTCAGTCAAACCCCAATGGCAACACCACATCGGCAGGCAAAACCCCCTCAGAAGCATAGCAATTAATTTGTCTGGCCAGCCTCGTACTACCAAAGGGGATGGCAGGAAGAAAATGACTGGTGGGCACCCACCGGACTGAACAGCACATGGAGAGCAAAACACAGAGCACGATCGAGCTCGGCACGGCAGGGCAGAGGAAGGGCAGTGGCAGGGAGGAGCGGAAGGGATGGATTTTCTCCCCACCACCACTGCTGGCTGAATGGGCGAATGATCCCCCCGTCACACATGGCCAGGATCTCCACACAGGCCAAGGGAGGGAAAAAAATCTACGTACTGCAGCCTGAAGGAAATAACCTGCAGTTGAAATCATGCTGCCTTTTAGCCAAGAAAGGCGTTAAGATCAAGGAGGACTGAACAGAAGAAGCAAAGAGGGCTGTTCTGGACACTCCAGCAAGCTTTCCATCTCTTCCCTAGTAAAGAAGGGCAGCAAGGCTGCAGAGTGGACCACCAGTATATTTGCATTTTTCCCACTAACTGAAGTTTCCACTCACATAAAGTTATACCCTATGATAATACATTGCACTTTCATTAAAATTACATCACTTAAATTCTTCGTATTTTTATTGTAGAATATAAATTACACCATCAAAACAAAAAAAGAGTCATTGCAAAATGAAATTCTGGAATAAACTGCTCCGTTCCAACCAGATAAAAAGGGAACTTTTCAAACAAAATAATTTGGTCTGTATATTTTTATAAACAAAACTGTGTGGCAACCAATGCAATCCTATAAAGACCATGTGTATTAATAAAATAGGTTTTTTGCAATAAAAAAAAATTTGTTGGCAAAGTGTTCAGCTGGGTTTATTAGTGTCATTAAGAATCCTCCCGCATTCCCTTATTTTTTAGCAGCTAGCGAGGAGGTATGTTCAGAATTTCATTATTTGAAAATGAGGCAATAAATAAAATAAAAAAATAAAGAGCAATTTGTACTCCTATAATGGCTTCCTCTCCAAAGCTTCAAAGTCGTTTACAAAAAAACCCCATGATTTAACCTCCCCTCTTGTAATGTAGCTATTCCCCCTTTTTATAGCTGGGAAAAATATCTCTTGAGAGAGCCTCTGCTCATTTCAAACGTCTGTATTCTGAGTGCCAAGAGCCTGATTTACCACAGTTTATTGTGCTCCGAATCAGTGACTAGGATAGGTACTCAGTATTTCTAGCAAATAAGACCGCAGGCATCTCACATCAGCTATCCCAGGCTCCTGGAATCTGCTGGGGAGCTGGAGTGAATTTGGGACAGCGGGAAACTCAATCCCTGTTCCTCAGCTCTGGGCTTCTCCTCCATTTCCAGGCTCCAGGACACAAGAGGCAATGCCTTTCACCTTGTTCCAGCCTTCTCCAAAAACACACACTACATTTCAGATGTTTTGTTAAGCGGGAATAAGCGCTCTCTGCAGAAGCACGTTAACTGTTTGACTGGCTCAATTCTCTTTTGTCGGATTTACAGCCTCTGCATTCCTGTTGGGCGACACTTAAAGATGCAGAGGAATTCCCGGTATTTAAAAAACTTCTTATTTTTAATGTTTGCTGGTACCAAAACTGACAGACGACTATAGACTTATGGAAAAGGCAGGAAAGCAGGGCTGTTTCTGGGGAAGAAATGTTTCTTTCATTTCCTTCCCTCTTTAACTTCGGTTGATATTAATTTTAAACCTGGCTGGCACTCCACGGTAAGGAGAGTGAAAGATCTTGTTCTTTCATCCAAAAAAGTATCAAATAGGTGTAGCCCCAATTTTAAAGCAACCCCACCAAGCCATTTAGTTCCCAAAAGGATGATGGCTTTCCTAGCAACACAGGGTTTGCCATATCAGATGCAACAGACTACCAGATCACAAAGCCTCACTGCTTTTTTCTAGCAGTGACCCATATTTCATGCTGGGGCTCGGACGAAGATGAAAGGCCTCCATAATGCATCCTAAACATAACCATATGGAAAAATCTTGCAGCGTTTAAAAAGGACAAGCAAATGGGGTCCTATAGAAATACTAGGACACTATAGCATTCATTTCTAGAATCCCATAGGGATTAACGGGGCAATTATAATGTCTTTAATTTTCTACAGCAGGGAAGTGTTTTCCTGCTATATTCTATAGGCAGTGATGATGAGGGCTTTTCAGCACAGCAAGCACAGGAGAGAATGCAAAAATATCCTGATGCCCAAATCTGTGAAAAATTGAATCCCTAAATTCTACTGGTTTTAATGCAGGTGGGCCAAGATTCCAGCTGTACCTTCAAAATTGTATAATGACAGTAACTATAAAGATTCAGAACTAGCACAAGGACCGGTGAGGCCATTAATAATAGTAATGAACGCTGTTCTGCATGAGGAAAACACTTACCCAAGGAATAAAAAAAAGTCATTTTAGAATATGTTATGTCCTCTGTAAAATCCCCCCTGCATTTGTACAATGCAGTAGCAATTAAGCAGCAATTCCCCATCTCAGAAAGCAGGCTGCAATCCACCCTGTGTTATCAGATGTTGCTTAGGACATCAGGAATGCTCCGAATGGTGCTGCTCCTCCTGGGCTCTCCTTGCCCTCAGGGCACAGGTACCAGCGGGGGTGGGGGTGGGGGGGCCGGCGAGAGCCGCCCTCTCTGCCATGAAGCCAAGGGCAGGGACTGCCCGAACATCCCTTGCTCCCAGTGGAATGGGGAGAGTCCACATCCCTGCCCCGGCTGTGCGAGGAGAGCAGGAGGACCAAAAGCACGACCCCTCTTGCAGGAGCGCGCGCTGAAATGTAATCCACAGTGTCGCTTCTTCCCCGGAGAAATGGTCTGCGTGGGAACGGGGGAGATGCAGCCATCCTGGCTGCTGGCGCTGGGCCCCTCGTCTCGGCTGCTGGGGCGCGAGCCCTGCCTCGCCGAGCACTGCCCACAGTCAGTAGCCCTCTTTCCCGGGTACCTCCAGCTGCCCGACAGCACGCCATAGGTCCGCAGATGTATAGCTGCATTATGAACAAATACACCAAATGTTTCCTTTCCTTTTATTTTTTTCTGTGTAACTCTGGAGAGTAAACTGCACAGAAAAGGATTTCTTGAGTCGCCATTTTGCTCCTGGGTCGCACAGCTTCAATGCTCAAGTCTTCTCCCCCCCAGATGGTAAATGCAGCTATTGTTTTGCCAGTCAGTGGGGTTACTCCTTTTTTGGAGAGCCTCATGGACCTGCGTGTTGCTGCCAAGGTAATGCATGATGTTACACAGTTTAGAAACCAGCCTCGGTTGTGTAATGATACCCTACCACCGCCAAACGACTTAGGACTGTGTCAGGCCAGGGAGAAAACAAGCCTGGAAGCTAAAGGAGAGAAGATTAAAGCAAAGCAGCAGCATGGTTTTTAATTGTGCCTTAGAATTTCTAATCTAGTTAATGGCCCTTCCAGCCCATCTTGTGTAAAGAAACGAGCATGTGGCATGTACTGAAGGAGGATCAACACTGACACACCGACAGATGCGCTTATTGGCACAAGAGACTAGATTAGGTTTTGGACTGGGTTTTTTTGCTTGTTAGCTCGCCAGCAGCAACTTGCTTTTTTGGAGGGGAAGGGAGGGATCAAACAATTGCTGCAGAGGGATATTAGTTCCCTGGCACTTCATCTTCTTCCATTACAGATTCTTTGCTTAAACAAGAGACAATGCTGCCATTCCTTCCCTCTGCAGCAATTCTTTATCCATCTCTGGTTTGCTGCTTTGGAGATTTTTTTGGCTGGAATTTGATCAGCCCAGCCTGCCCTTTTATTCACTCTCTCCATATTTTCCAACACTTCTGTCTCCTTCATCACTTTCCAAAGCTCCTCCATGTAGTGTAAGTCTGCGAGTTAACCAAAAGTTAAATATGTTCAGCCTGACACCGTGCGATTTGGCTTGCCCATTTGAGGAGCACGAGGAGCGAGCGCCTCATACCGCAGGCACCCCGGCGCACGTGGTGAAGCGTGCAGCGAAGAAGGTGGAAAGTGGCTGCCTGCCGACAGGGACGCAACTAACGTTTAACAGCATGCAGATGAAAGCAACCCTGTTCCCTTTCCTCAGGAGAGCCATCCCACGTGTTCACTGAGGGCTGTTCACGGAAGGGGGCAGGAGTCATTTAGGACAACCAAATTCTAGCTGGTTGGAGGCGGTGGATTGCAAAAGCTCCCGGAGCCTGGCCAGGACACTGGTGTTAATGCTGCTCTGAGCTAGGCTAGAGGTGCCATGGCAGCTCTCGTTCTGGTGGTAGAGTGCTGCCAGAGCTGTTGTGCCCTCCTGCCAGTGTCATAGGTTTTGGGAATCCTGAGCAGAGGCCGACACACACACCTCCCACCCAACCCAGGCCAGACCCCCTTTGCCATCTCGCCACATCCCCGCAACACGGGCAAGTGAAATGGGGTAAAGATTTGGGGCAACGCTGCCACGTCCAGCACTGTAACTGGGCTGCACTTTTTGTTAAACCTTTTGTCTTCTTTCGTTTTTCCCTTCTGCCGTGCGTTGAACCTCTGTGCATGGTCCCCAGCCTGCAGGCGGGACCCCCGGCCCCGCAGGGAGAAGCTGCTGCTCAGACACCACATCACTGCTTCGAGGGTGGCGGGGACGGCGACTTTCACCCAGCAAAGCAGAGGTGCCACAGCCAGGGCTGCCCATGGGGGGATGCCCGCATCCGGCTGGGTCAGCGGCTCTCCTGCAGCCGCCCAGCTGCAAGGCTGCGCCTCTCGGGGAGGCTGTTCGCGGAGTAAAGGGTCGGGCTGGGGAACCATCCCTGCTTGTGGCAGCAGCCCAGGCGATGCCGAGGGATGGGTTTCCAGAAGACAGCAGTGGTCTGAGGAGCCCTTGCAAACACCTGGCTCCAAAAGTGGCCGCTGCAGGGGTCAGAGGCACACCAGCTGCTGTGCACGCGCCCTCCCCGTGGTAGGCGAACGCACACTACTTCCCTAGAGCAAACAAACAGGAGCACACCAGCCAAAACCCTCCTAGCCTGCAGGAGCAGTGCCAGGTGAGGAAGAGAACAATTCACTCACCCACAGATGGGATCGCTGTAAAAACAACCGCATAGGAAAGAGGCTAGCCACTTGAAGGGGCCAGTTAAGCAGGCAATAACAAGGCCTGCCCGGCTTCCACCCTCCAGAGAGCTGCCAGCCCTCAGCCTGGGGGCTCGTGTGTCCCAGGAAGGAGCCAGAGGAGCCGCAAGGAGCCTCGCCCGCCCCCTCTGAGGGCTTAAATAGCTAGCACGCCTCCCACGCGCCCGCGCCGAGGGGTCTCACTGCTTCACCCGGCCAAGCTGCTCCTCCAATGCTTTTCCAAGCACAGTGTATCTACTTTTCAATTGGGTGAGCGGTAACAACCGAGACCAAAGCTGGTGAGGAGCAGGAAGGGTCTCATCCAGCCATACGTCCCCATTGGGCCAGTGTCAGCATCCCTGCACCCAGCTGTGCTCTGGCCCCGGGTGCCGTGGGAGGGCTCGGGGTCCCAGCCTGCCCCCAGGACACCGCAGGTGTGCCCACAAAAACTACAGCTGACAGCCAGGTTTGTGCTGCAGGGTTTTGCTGGCACAACAGCGTCACTGAGGTGTGTGCAGGGATGCAGCCATAGAACTTGCCAAGGCAGGATACACCCGCAGCCCTGGAAGTGTTGCTGCAGCTCCGTGAGGAAGCTTTTCAGTCCCATGTCCCAAATGTCATCACATGGGTTTTGCTGAGCAAGGAGGTCTGAGCAGAGAGGTGGCTGGCCCCTGGAAGAGGCAGCTGGCAGTGGTTCCTCTGTCTGAAACTGCAGCTTGTTGGCTCAGGGCGCAAATGGGCAGCAAAAGCATCAATCTTTCTGCAGTGAGAGCAGAGGGACACCAACTGTCAGCTCTCAACCCGACCTGCAGTCCTGAACCCCTGGTTCAGCTCCCCATGCGGAGGCAGGACAACCTGTCCTCAGTCACAGCCCTGCTTGAACCTGCGCCCTTCAGGTCCAAAACAAACAACAACCAGTTCCTGGTGGGGCTGAGGAGCAAACAGCAAGGCCATGAGCAAGAGCCAGGTGGGAGCTTCTGGCTCCAAGCCTGAGCAGGCTGGGGAGGAGGAGGAAGAAGTGGCACAGCGATGGGAGCACTGCTCTCCAGAGAAGGGGTGCAGCAGGGGTGGCAGAGAGTGCACAGGCCAGTTCATAATTGCCAGTTAGGGAACCAGCTACGCATTTAGGAGATGTTTCCTTGTGCCAGCCACAGCTAGGAACCTAAAGGATTAGCAGCATGACAGCGGGAGCAGTGGGCTTCCATCTTCTCCTGGCAACCCAGGGCGCTCACCCATAGGTACCCTTGTACTCGCACACGTGGACAAGCCCAGGGACAGCCACTCTTCTTCAGACTGCAAAATCATGCGGTTTGAAAAGCCCCAGAATGCTGATTCCTCCCTCAGCAGGGACACAGTTCTCCAGAAATACAAAAATATTCCTTCCAAAACCTCCCTATCAAACATGAGGACATCGGGGAAAAAGGATACGCTGGACAGTAAAATACTGTAACCGTCTGTTAATGCCATTTGGGATGCTGTTGAAAGAATTTTGGAACAACCATGAGACTTTTTGGATGCTCAAACACTGAATGAGTCAAAAAATCATCTGTGTCCTACAGAGAAACATTTTAGAAAACAAAGCAATTGGCTTCTAGCAACATGATGTAACCTTGGTTTTTTCCTCCCCTTATTGTAAGTGCATCTCTGGGTGTTTGCTTTTAAAGCTGTATCCATTAATAATGTGCCTCTATATTTATTTAGAGATATGTCAAACAAGGAGCGCTTATCCGTAGCTCCAGGCAACCCAACAATTTTAATACATAAACAGCTATATAAATGAGTCTCATAATCATCCAACAAAAGCTTCGGCAACAAAGAACCCCATATGCACACCGTCTCTTCTCAGGATGCTCAAAATTCAGCATTCACTTCAGCAGCCAAGGAGAATAAATAAGTTTTCCAAGGGAACCAGCTCAGGTTATTACACATCAAATGGAGGAACAAGTTGTTTGCCTTTTCTTAACTTAAAAAAAACCAACCCACGAATGGAAAAACATGGGCCAGATTTTCAAGCAAGCTCGGCACGTTGCCTGCCTAAATTACACTTACATGCAAGTGCATGCAAATGCGCCGTTGCCCTGGTCATTTGCCTGAACTGCATCCACATTTTCCTCAAATGCCTCCTTGAGCACTACAGGACACGCATGAGCAGCCTCCCCAGCCTTTGACAAATCAGAGCATGGGCATGCTGGTGGGAACAGAGGAAACACCTGCATTCCTCCGCAGCACAAATGCAGCCCAAATAATGATGAGTCTGAAAAAACCCTGACCGAAGGCAAAGGTCGGGGTGTCGGGACTTTGCAGAGCTGAGGGGGTTTGGCTTGACGCTTGGCAGGAGGGAGCCTTATCCCCTTGCGCTTTTACACATATTTTACTGCATGAGATGGGGAAAAAAAGCCAAATAAAAATAAGCAAACATTTTCAGCTTCTGCTGCAGCCTGTAGATGGGTGACTAAACACTGCTAGCGATAGCTCAGCCCCCGTCCAAGCCTGCTGCTGTTAGCTTTATCCCTTCTGGAGAGACAAGGGGCTGCGGGAGCACTTCAGGGCTGCCTGCCGCGGAGGCGAAGGGAGATGCACAGCGGGGCGCAATGCGACGCCCCTCTTTCACAGGCAAGCGACCGTGCCCCTGCACAGTGCCAGCCACTACTTTGGGCCAAACCCTGCTCTCGGCCCCACCGGTGAAAAGCCAAAAAATGCACTTGCCGAAACCTTGCAGGCCCTTTCATGCACACCTCCTCCCATGAAATGCCGATGGTGATGTTTCGGCTGGCCGGGCTGGGGCTGGGGAGGCCCTGGTTTCCCCCGGGGAGATGCCGCTGATCTCGCAGCTGGGCATCACCTGCCCCGTGCAGGGAGAGCTGTGACCGAGGGACCGCACCGGAGGCAGCACGGAGGCTCTGCCTCCCAGCTGAAGCTCTCTTTTCTCTTCCTGGCTGGGAGCTACATGCAAAAAAAATTATAACAAAGCACCACAAGAGAGAAGGGGAAGAAAACCCTCAGTTTAGTTTAGACATCTTTATTTTTCAATCCTCCTCCCTCTGTCTGTCTGATGCCCAAAGGAAAAAATAAAGTCCCTGTCCCTCCCTTCCTGCTCCCCCTCGCTGCAGCGCAAGAGGAAAAGCACTTGAAAGGCTCTCAGGGAGCAGCGGTGAGGATGTCTGCTTTGCCTCCACTCGTGCCGCTCTTCCAATTGTAGCTTTTCTGACATCCAAAGAGGAAAAAGGCAGGACCGTCTCCCGCACCCAGGTGCCTGTCTCACACACACACAGACGAGCACATTCCCATTCAAAACAAGATTGTAGTGCATTGAACTTGTCCCTGAATGCAACCCTTCTAGCTAGAACAGCCCTGCTGGCTCCTGCCTTGGGCGAGGTTTCAGTTTCCCTGTGGCTTGATGACGTGATTTGGGGCAGGATTTATGAGGCTTACAAAAAAGCACAATTAAATCTAATGGGTGATGGAGGGGATTTTTTTTTTCCCTCTCTTTTCATTGCTGGCTTCTAGGACCAAGGCAATGAGTTGGCAAAAGTCTGCTGTGTTGGCTGGAGCCTGAATTTCTAGCCAAAAAACATTGCTCCAGGTCTAGTTAAGTTAATTTCCTAAAGTTTTTTAAATATTTTCTTTGCAGTAGGCTGACTGAGAAGCCATTGACATTTCAGCTGAAGAGTAATCAAAGTACAGGACCTGACGAGCCAAAGCCATCTCTGCTGTAACTCCGCTGTGGCCGGCACCGCAGATGCTGCCGGTGAGGAAACCAGGGTGCGTGTCCCAGAAGGTAAGGTGGGCAGGGAGGAGAAGCCAGGGTGGGACTGAAACATGCCCTCGGCTTCCACGAGGAGAATAGGCATCCCTCTGGGAAGGGACCCACTTGGGTCCCGATGCCGCGTGCTCAAAGAATGGACATACCCAAACTCAAGAGGAACGAGCACGACCTCCCCTAGAAACCATGCGTGCTGGGAAAGATAAAGCCTGCACCCCAGCTTTGCGCTTTGACTCTCCGGTTTAGTAAATAATAACGGAGTGTGTTGGAACTGTGTCAGCTATGCTATTTCAGGTAAGAAAGACTTGTGTTTTCTAGGTACCGACTCTGTAAATCCCCGAGGAGCGTGCTGCCAATGCATGCAGGGGTCACGCCGTGTTCAGCGAGGCACGTGCGCATCGACGGTCACGTGCGCCCAGGCGTATGCGTTTCTCTCTCCCGTGGAAACTTAACTTCAGATCTCACGGGCTGATTTTCTTAATCTAAAACAAAGGTCAAACAGAAAGCATGCGGCTTTGTTTTAACTATGGAGAAATGTAGCCATCAGCAAATTCTGCACGTCCATGTTTAAACTCTTCAAGAAAGTGTTGCGCCCTTCCCTCCCAAAGGCAAGGGGACAGGGTGAGCTCAGAAAACAAAGCGTCCTCTGAGGACGTCAGCCCGCTTGGATTATTTACTTATTTCTTACTGCATTACTGAAAAAGAGAGTGAGAATAAAAAAACCCTCCTGACTCGCCCAAAGAGGAAATGAAAAGGGAAACTTTGAGATTTCTCATCCCTCCAGAAAGCCCCTCGGCTGGGTGCAAACGTGGTCATCGCAGCCGCCCCGCGCGCCGCCCGCCGTGCCACCATCCCGTCAGGCCCTGCGCCGCCTCAGTCCTGATATCAATAAGGAAGTACAATCACTTAACCGCAAAGCCAGTTTCTTTTCTAAGCCCTCGTGTTGCCTCAGAAGGTTTTTAAACGACGCTTTCCTGTTTTTGAAACCTGTGCATCCGTATGGTTTGCAGGTTACTTAAATAACCTTATCACTTGAAGCAACGCTGGCATGAATTTCAAAACTGCTTACTGCAGTGCTCCCCTCCCCTCTCCACACATATCTATTTACTCACAGGGAGCCTTATTTACAGTATCTTCTTGCCAACTGCCGACACAGAAGGGGAAAAAAAAAAGCCCTCGGTTACACATTAAGCTTTATCGTTTAAGTATTCATGCCAGACGGTGTCCAAACAGAGTTAACTGACTGACCTTAGCTTGGGGTAAGCCACACAAGAGGGAAATTTCTATCGCAATCTGCTTGCACGGGCAGGGCTCGTTTCGCACCACCAGCCTTTTCATCTCCTCCTCACCTTCATCTGGGCTAAAAAGGCTTTTCAAAGAAAACGGTTTTGTTTTCAGAAAGCCAAGTGAAGCAGACCTGGTTCCTTGTAAGATCATTAAAAGAGGAATTACCAGAAGGAGAGGTTTGCTGGTAAATGTAAGGCATGTAGTACGAATCCTGACCTAAAAATCCACGCGGCCTGCAAGTCAAACCCAATTCTTCCGCCGAAAAGGGGAAAACGAAGAAGACTGCCGTACAAGAATGTGCCGTACAGAGGGTCTGGAAAATCCAGAAATCAGCTTCAGTATGCCTGTTTTGCACAGCAGCTTTGGAAAGATCTGCCAAACGTAACAGTTTCATTTGACAGTCATCTTCTGGCTTAACTTCTGAGCTGGCCGGTGGCCATCTCGCATTGCACAATAAATGCCTGCAAAGTTAATCATAAACTCCCTGCCTGGAACTCCCAGTGCTGCTCTCCTGAAGGGTACCTGCAGCCTGCTCCGAAACCCTGCCAGCAGCTCAACTTCTGTTTTCATTAATGGCCCAGCCGGTGAGGGAGGACAAACCGTCACGAAAACAACCCGTGAACTTTATTCTTCCACTCCTGCTTCTGCAATCTGCTGGCTGAGCCGTTTTACCTTAGTGTACGCTCCATGACAGCCACCTGACAGCGAGGCACACAGGCACTTATCTCAGCCTCACACTTTGCAGCCTTTCTTCTCGCAGTTAACACTAAACTTGTGAAGAAAGTCGTATGGTCAGGCCGGGAGAACGAAGAACCGAGAGCTGCTCTCAGATTAACATTCCCTGATCTTCTCTCTCCAGTAAATTTACTACCGCTGGTTCGGTAGGGGTGCGGTGAGGTCTCTGTGCTACAACGCTATCCGCATACTTTGGTTTTGTCAGAGGGGACTAATAGGAAAGGTAAAGCGATGGAGAGGATTTGTTGTCTGGGAAAGGCGCTGGCTGGCCAGCCCTGCCACGGCAGCGTGGTGCATGGGGCACGGAGTGGGACATCCCTGCGCTGGTCCGTTCCTGCCACTCCCTGGATAAACCACATCCCGCTTCCCTGCTCCAGCGTCCCCCTCTGTAAAATGACTTTCTCCTGCCAAGCAAGCTGCTCTGCAGCTGGGAGGCAAAGCCTCCGTGCCCTATGTTTTATCCCCAGCAGGCAGTGCCAGCACTCGGGGGACGCCTTTCCCCGCCGCCCCTGCCCCACCACTGCGCAGCCCGTGCTCTGGTGACCTCATTAAGGGCTTTGCACCTCCATGAACTCGCAGGAGAGCTCGGGCTCAAGCTCAGGCAGCCCCCAGACCCTCTGAGCACACCTGACCCTTGTGCAGCTTGCACCGACCAGGCAGCCGCTGTCGCACCGCCGGCCCCGGGCTCTCCCACAAGGAAGCGGACACCGAATCCAGGGTGCCATCTCTTTTCCCTGCAATTCTAACTGAATTGTTCATTTTAAAAAAATAAGTGAATTGCATTCACTTATTAGTTTCTCTCGTATAGTGGTCTTCTTCCAATACCCTAAATTGAATTGATCATACAAACACCCCGGCAAAATAACAAAAAAAGAAAATCAAGCAGGATTTAAACATCTCCAGAAGAGAAAGAATGTGTTTTCCTAACATCTCTAATAACAAAACACAAAGGAATAAAATAAATGTGATTAAAACCAGAGATAGCAAGCAGCACACATTTTATTGCTATGTTTTCACTTCTTATTTCTTTTTAACAAGGATAAAAATTAACTTGTGCAACCTCCGCCAGGAAGTGAGTGGATCTTTGAACTCTGCCATCTGGCTAGTGGAATCTGTATTTTCGTCGCCTCAGGTTACAGGTTAATTCTGCCAATTTTTATTATTTGTAGAGGTAGCTGGCCTCTCAGAAGCTTTTATAGTCTCTGTCACAGAGAAGATTGCTGCCGAGCAAAACACATGCACGTAATATTGGGGTCAGCGTGGTGAGGACATTGAGCAGGGAGGAAAAGGAGGGGGGGGGGGGAAAGACAGCAGTTCTGGCTAATCTAAAATTATCCTTTTCATTACAAGAGAAGACGTTGCAACATGTGCTGGCGAATTTGCCTCGCATTGCAAGTCGGCACAAACAGGAAGGCTGAGCGCTCCCTGCTCATGGTGGAAGTCGAGCCCGAGCATGCCCAGCAGCTGGGGAGCCCCACGTGATGACAACAGCATCCAGCTCCATCTGGTGATGTGCTCCCGGCCCCCCCGGGCACTTTTCCATCTAGTCTTGCAAGCAGCTGGATCAATTTACTCTAGCCTACGGTGCGCTGCACAGGCACAGACTGAAATTATTACTCATGGAAATCCCCTCTGTCTCAGTGCTTTGAACAAGGAATCAGGTAGCTTTCAAGCTCCTGACAATTAATAGCCTTTGGTCGAGGGAGAACAGTGCAAACACGCTGGAAGCGATGGGTTTCAAAACAGCTTGCTTAGTTTCTAGTAAATTAAAGGGAGTGGGTGGTTGAGGTACACAGTAATATTATCCAGTACAGTGTGGTCTTCATTGACGTCAGCAGGACATTTTTTTTTCCCTCTTTCTCTCTGCCTGCCTGCCTCCTGAAAAGAGGCACATAGAGGTTAAGTCTGTGACAGAAGCATGGGTCATACCACCTGGAGAACCTCCAGCTTTCCATCAACAAAGCCAGAGTGCGGATGCTACCATATTGTGAATGAGCAGCACCAAAATATACACAAGTCATTTCAGAGGAGGAAAAAATCTGTTGGAAACAGAAATCATGAGGACTTACAGTACGTATTTCTCTTCATGATGCATGATTAACCGTTCTGACTAAGACAACGCTCTTCCTGTGGCTAAGAACACATCCTCATCTCAGATTTTGCTTGAAATAGCATATTTGACCATGACCCCTCCCCACAACTGCTGTGCCCATCCCAGCATAGCTCCGTGGTGTCTGTGACTGTGTTTTCTCAGTCTCACCGAACACATCATTTTCTCTGAGGCCCTCATACACTAGGCATTACACAATAGCTGCCAGCTTTGCATTGAAAAATTGCCAAGAAGTTCAGCAGAAAAATTTTGCTATGCTTTCAGCAAACTTTTTAAAATGCAATTTCTGTGTACGAGCATGTGCAGGTGTGCACTTGCAACCTTTTCATATGCTGTTATTTGTATACTAAATAAAAGGCGGTTGGATAGCAAATAAAAGGATGCACAATGCTGAAGTGTTGCAGGTGGGAAAATGGACCCACCCTGGGCCCGAAGATATTGCCTTCCAGGCAAAACATAACACTACAGTGCCCACATTTTCTATGTAAAAAACACGAAACACCGAAAGTGTCTGGGCCAGAATTTTTTTAGGGTTGCAAAAGACAAAGGGGACTTTTTTATAACAAAAATGTGTACTGAAGCTGCTGTGCCAGGTTCTGACTCAACACAGACACATGCATACTTCTCAAAGTGGAAGATTTTTCCAGTAATCGAGTGGACTGAATGAGCTCATCATGACCCACTGAGCAAGTTTTCTTAGTATTCGTTTTGAGCAAGAGAACAGCTTTGATCGGTGTTTGCACTCATTTGACTTTTCCCCTCTTCCCAAACTTTTCTTCCTTGCATGAAACACCCTTTCCATTAGACTCCTCTTGGTAAAAGCAGCAATTTTTTCCTCAGTGTGGCCACAGGACTTAAGTAAATATCACTGAGGCATTATAAATCAGATGTGTTAATGAAACGATACTGCAGGCGTTGTCGAGTTGCAGGATCAGCAGCGCAGGCGAGGGAAGAGAGGACTATCCTGGAAAGCCTGGAGACATGGTCGTTTCACAAAATGCCACACAGACAGACAGCACATCGTTGTGCAGGAGGCTGAGGGGAATGTGTGAAAGTGGAAGACCATGACTCACTGCAAACAAATTATGTGATCACCAACTTTGGCACATTCTTCTTGTCCTTCCATGTCCTGATCTCCTGATTTCCTTATGGTCACCCATGCAACTTGGTGGCATTCTGTCTGCTGTTCTGAGGGGCATTTTGTGCTGCTTGTTTAAAGTCAAGCTATGGAACTTCACAGGCTGCTGCAAAGGTTGAGGAAAAGGTCTTGAACTGAGTCGTATTTGGCAGGAGTAGCTAGGATTCCCTCGGGGCTGCAGCTACAGACTGGGCTTTGCTGCGAACACCCTGCCGCCTCTGCGCCCGCCTTCGGGGAACAGAGTCACAGATTTTTACAGATAAGTGTTGCACAACCTTAGCCTTTTCTGCAGAGTTGCTGCTGAGGTCCCTTTGGCAACAGTGCCTTTCAAGATTCATTTGCAACCTTCATCAGTGCATTTTGGAGGAAAAAAAAAAAAAAGGAAGGAATTAGTAGCTATCCGTAATTATGACTCAGCGCAGCAGTGCCTGCGGGTTAATAGAGCTCGTATTTCCAAGTTGCCACTCCTGAGTTTTAGCCACCAACCTATGCTCCCGTCTTCCTGCAAATAGAAAGTCCCTATCGCTTCACACAGTAGGCAAAGACAATTACGCTCCGGACTTTGAAAGAAAAGGAGCGTTGGTGAATATGTAACTCTGCTAAGCAGCAATTTCATTTAAAAAAAACCACTCTCCCATTTTCACACGCAACAGGCGCAGCACAGACAGCAGCCTGCTTTCTTCCATGGTCTCACCAAAGCGGAGGAAAGGGGCCCCAGAGCCCTGCCTACACAGCTTCAGGCTCTCCAACTGAGCATTTTAATAACTCAGCTGTGGCCGCAACGGTCTGCAGCACGGTGTGCCCAGCTGCAACAGATGAGGTTGAAAGGAAATTCACAGGCATCTCCGGTTCTCTCTTTCACCTATGTTTGGAGATGTGGTCGAGTCCTGGCCACACCAATCTGCAGAGCTATCTTCAGACAGCCTTTGGCCACCTCGCCACGTGAGATCAGAGCTTGAGCCCAGGTTTTAAGTTCCGAGCAAGAAGGCCCTCACAGTGAGAAGCATAGCCCGGCTTGCTCAGCTTGGGCTGAGGTTGCCAACGTACACTGGTTTTGTGGCACAGGATCCAATGGCAGCTGCCAACACGTGTCGCCCCGGCCACCAAACAGCCATGGGCTGGTCGTGGGTCTGAGCCACCCACGCTGTGGGCAAGGCTGCACCACCTGCCTGAAGGTGGGAACAAGACCACCAGGCAGAGCAATGCCCTGTCACCCCACAGTCAAAGCAAAATTGTTAACCATCCCGTGAACCAGGCCCCTTGAAAACATCTTTTGTGATTGCCTCTGAGCATCCCTGGTGAGAGGCACGTGGAGGGAGAGGCCTGTGCATCTCAGCCGGCAGGCAAAGGGTCCTTTACAGGGACGCCCCTGAACTATTATTACCACCACTCTCCTTCTTTACAAAGCATTCAGAGAGCTTTCCAAGATGGTATTTTTGTGACCAAAGGTCAGAGTCCCTGCTATGATAAATCAGGGCTGGTTTTGGGGCAGGTTCAGCTGACAGAGTCATCTGACCGGCACAGCTGTGCACAAACCCCGAACCAGTTCCCTTCTTGTGTCTCTGTCAGGCTGGGCACGAAGCTCAGACATCTGCTAGTTCCTGAATTACAGCATGCATGCAATAACGGACGTGCCCTGCTCGGGGAAGCTTGTGTTTATTATTTTCCAAGCTTTGCACCAACTACACACACAACTGGACCGCAGCATCCGGTCACCGAATCTGCTGTGTGCAGCTGCCTTGGCTACTAAAATGAATGGTGACTTCGTAAAGCTGTGGCTTCCCTAGCAAAAAAAAAAATAAAGGAAAAAATTTGCATTTCCTCTTTTCCATCTTGCCAAATCCTTCCCTTTGAGAAATTATGCAAAGTCCTGCTAAGTAGCATCGTACCTGTAAGGAGGGCAGCAGGCACAGCCATATCACCACAGCCTGCAGCTCTGCTCACGCCCGGCAGGATACTTGGGGATGTTTCACAGCCAGCCGGCCACGGCCAGTGTGTCCAAGGGCTCTGTGGGTTTTGAGGGGATTGATGTAAGCCCTGAGCCAGCGCAAGGAGAACTGGCCCATGCAGTTTCCCACAGCACCTCCCAGGCGTCGTGCTGAGCACCGGCGTAAACGGCAGTCCAGTGTGCCCTTCCACGCGTGCTGCCGTGCTGACCCAGTCCCAGCGTGCCCTCCGCCCCTGCTCCCACCCACCCGTGCCTGCCCGCTGAGGGGCTATTTGTGTTCCCTGGTGAGAAAGCTGCTGCCCAGCTCTGAATCATCCCCTGCAACAGCCGCCTGCCCGGCAGGAAACCGCGGCTGCCAGGCCCCGAGCCGGCCACATGGCGTGCCGGGGTCCCCTCCAGACCCACAGATGCCACCACCGGGGCCGGTGGCAGCTGGGGTCCCCCCACAGCCAGCGCCGGGGCCAGGGTGACCTCCCACCCCACAGCTGTTGTCCCAGGAACGAGCCCGAAATCCCCCTCTGCCATTCGCTTGCCGGCACCACCGGGCTGCACCGCTTTGACCTTTTCAGAGAAATCTGCCCAGACATTTTGGCTCTGCACCCCCTTGCAGCCTCAGCAGAGAGGGAGCTGCGCTGACCGGCTCATCAGGGCTGAGCCCACTGTAAAGGTCAGAGAGGCACAGCCTGCCCCTGCCGCTCAGGGGGCTGCCGGACCTGCAAACCCGGCTGTCGTCTTCCTGTGACAACGGCTGCCATTGCTGCTTGGAAAGGGCACAAATGCGATCCTGTTAATACAACAGTTCAGAGATCGTAAGACTGTGGTCTCGGATGGGCTCGCAGGGACAGGCAGGGTGCTCTGTGCCCGCTCCTTTCCAGAGAAAACTGAGAAGGATCTGCACAAGAAGCTGCTTTTAGGGCTGACTGCTTCTCAGAGCTACCTGCTCCTGCACTCAAAGGGCCAAAGCCTTGGGTTCCTCATAAGCCATTTGGGTCTGCTTGAAAGAAACAGTAAAAAGCCCCAGGGACTCAGAAATTGTAAAGACACAGCAAAAAAACCCCAAAACTTCAAGCGTGTGAGCACCTCTCCCAACCATACACAAATTGCTTCCATATTTTACAAGTTTTGAAGAGCAGGTGTATATGCTTTGTAAATCAGTGAGACTGACCCTGAAGCCATCCAAAACTCATGATCAAAAACTTCTGATTATTTGAGGTGCAGGTGACATCATTCTCCAAAGGGTTCCTTCATCTCAGTCAACAAAAAGGCAGGAATTTTTGAAGCAGAACAACAGAAGCCCTGAAAACTTGCTCTGTGTGCCAGGAAACAGGATGCAAAATGGGGACGGACACACACAATCCCCTCAGTATAAGTGAGAAGCAAAACAGCCCCCATATTCTGTACTTATGGGACTAAAATGACTCGCAGACAAAAATTCCACCGCCTGTGATGTATGAGTGTTCAGAAACAAAACCTATTCCTTGGCCTGTGTGCCTTTTGCCTGCCCTCCCACACCTCTGCATCCCATCTGGGGACCGCAGGCACGGCACAGGGAGATGGCTGAGGGGGTGCTGCCACCCACGTGCTTCTGCCGTGCCCCTCACTGTAGTGCCTCTGGGTCTTTCAAAGACTGCAAGATCCCTCTGACCCCCATCACACCCCTGTCAGGTACAGAAATGTTGTGACACACACCCCCACCCACCCCCATTTGCAGCAGAGAACTGAAGACGAAGACCCCAAGGACTCGCTTTGGGACAACTGTGGTGGTTCTCATCCCACCTATCTGCCTTGCCCGGGCACCATGGGTTTCTGCCAGCACTGCTTAACTGCTACAGTTCTCAAGTTGGTGTGTCAAGGTTGCCTGGCACTAACTTCAGTGCACAATAACGTCCCAGAAGGCTGGACTGTGGCCACTGCCAAAAGAGCTCAGGTTTGCTCACTTATCCCAGCAGCAGTCACAAGGGCTGTGGCTACAAGAGCAAGTCATGCAGCCCAATAGGAGCAGATCTGTAGGGCAAAGCACTCGGGGCTGAGAACATCCACGTAATACACATTTTAGGGGGCGGTTATGTCAGACTAGCTGCAGTCTGGCCCTATGGACTGAGCTGGGAAGTGGGTAGGGTGCTCCTGGAGAGCATCTTCCAGTTTAGTCTCCTCCACAAGGAACCCAGCCTATGCACTCCGAGGCCACCCCACAAGGTGAACAGAAGCAGAGTGCATGGGAGCAACCAGGAGGTTTGCTCCAAAGTGCATCCCCAGCCTGAACTGAGCTGATAACGCAGGCACTTCCAGCTCATCCATCTGCCCTGGGCACAGAAGCAGAAGAGCCCCAGCACCGCTGCTCAGCAGATACTGACTTGTACGAGCAGCCCAGGTGGATCCAGGCACTCTGACACGAGGCACAAGCACAGGGGGCACTGGCTGAGAAGGGGAAGGAGAGGGAACATGTGTTTAGGACAACATCCTTGCCAATGCTACAGAGGAGGACGGACACAGAGGGACAGTCCCTGCCTGTACACATTGGGATCCCACAGGACAGGGTTTTTGCTGCCATCCCATGCACATCTCCATTCCCAGACCACGCTGTGCTCCCGCAGGCTGCGACGACAGAGGAGGGAGGTGCTCCTCACACCCGAAGGCCTGGCCACAGGGATGGAGGCGGTGTGGCAGGGGCATCCAGCTCAGCCCCAGTCTCCACCAGGAGAAGGCGGTTGGGCGGGCTGGCCTGCAGCCCAGGCAGCTCCAGAAAAGAGCTGCTGTAAGAAGGATATGAAACCTCATCATTGTGAAAGCAGGAGGTGACAGTCCATGCTAAGGCAAGGGGCTCTGGGGTGATTTCACTGCCAGCATGAGATGCAGTTTGCTGCGTGCCACCCGGGAGGGCTGGGGCATGGGCAGGCAGCCTGCCACCCTGCTGCAGCTCCATCGAGCTCTTCCCCTGGCACAGCGGCCACGGCAAGCCTCTGGGAGCACTGTCCATCTCCACCAGCCAGGGCAGCTGAGGCCGTCTCCAGGACCCAGCACCTAACCCACCGCTGCAAGACAACTCCTTCAGGGCTGGGGTGACTTGTGGTTGAGATCCCTCCTTGCAGTAGTGCATTAGGGTTAACTTTAAGGAGGTACCAGTACCTGATCTAAAGCATTGCTGTAGCTGCAGGAGCGGACACCCCTGTGGTTAGACAACTACTTTAAAATCACTTTCAGATGAGGCTCAGATAAAAACAGAAGCACTAGTTTACAAAATCTAAACTAGACAGTGGTTACAGAAGTTTATCAGACTTGTCCATGAAGAACAGCAAAGATCCTGATGCCTCTGCCTGCCTGGCACCCGCAGCCTGCAATGCCCACGCACAAATAGCTGATGCTGCTCTGCCTGCAGCCTCGTCCATGTGTCACCTGTTTTTTCTTTTCCACTGCACCCCTCTGCCTCCTTCAACCTGGCAGCCGTTTAGTCGCCCCCCCATCAATGCTTGAATAGGGCAGTTGTAAAGAAAAATATGTTGGACTAAAGCAGCGGAGGAAATATCAGTCAGTCAAGGGGCATAAATATTTAAGAAAATGCATGAAAGCAATGGAATGAGGATGAAAAGGGTTAATGCTTGTTTTTAGAGACTCGTTATATCTTCATAGGGAAGAACAGAGACAGGAAGATAAAGGCAAACACAAGACAGGTGGTGTAAAATCAGGAAGGTGCCAGGTAGCACTAGCTTTGAGTTACATGAAGAAGCAGGGCCATCCTAAACAGCCAGATGCCCATGAAATATTATTTTTGGACACCACTTCAGAACTGACTTGGAGGGAAGTGTGACATTTACTGAATCACCTCCACCACTTCCTGCAACACCTGGAGCTTACTTCAAGGGCTCTCATTTAGATACTGAGAATTTGCTCACTGTTCAGGCTGAAAATAACACCGTTTACTTTCATTTTTTTTTCTGCAAAGCTCTGCTGAAAGCATAATCTGTGATGCAACAGCCTCCGGTGCAGCTCCAGTCCCCATGTGCAGTTCACACAGCACAATGAAAGAGCAATTTAAAAGTTGTCAGTCATCTGCTGCTTCTCCCAGGAGGTAATCAGCAACACATAGCTGCTTTCTCCTTGGATCCAGTAACCAGCGATAAGACTTTCTTTTTCCAAGCCACCCAAACCATGCTGCATCCTGAACACTGACAGAGCTTTTAGCCGTTTCCTGACTGCACTGGTAAGCTGCGGCCTCCTCAGCCTCAAACACACACCGTAGTGACTGCAGCATGGACTGAAATCACTTTGAAGAACAGCTCTGAATCTCGGCCTTTGTGAAGAGTCATTTGGGGCTCCCATGTCCCTGCCTGCTCCTGCCAGAGCCCTCCGAGGGTCAGGAGGCACAATCCCCAAGTGCAAGCAACTTCAGAGAAGGGGAGTTGAAAAGAAAAGCTAAATCCAGTTTTAAAAAACCCCACCATTTCTTTAGTTTCATATTTAATTTATTTTTACACATTTATTCTGTTTTTAAATATTCCTCTTGCTGGAGATGTAAAACTTTGACGAATTCATAGTATAAAAAACCATTTAGGTTTTAA
Organism: Grus americana; assembly: GCF_028858705.1. NCBI lineage: Eukaryota > Metazoa > Chordata > Aves > Gruiformes > Gruidae > Grus > Grus americana. The sequence goes on from NC_072854.1 coordinate 82,875,581, forward strand.
CCCCCACCTCATTTTGAAATATAGTCTATTAATAAGGAAAGGACAGATTTTCCACCTTGGTATTAGCAGAATTTACGCAACATTTCATATCTGATCCAAAAACATTTGTGGTGTTTCTTTCAAAAGCCAAAGCTGGATAAAGAATATTTTGGCCTTACGAAGACAAAACCTTTCATTAAAGGCCATTACGGTCGCAAAGGATCAGCCACTTAAACCCAAGTGTCTTTGTTGGCAGCGCATCCATTAAAACAACTGCTCGTACAGGATATGACCTGTGAATGTTTAGTCTGTTAAAAAAAAAAAAAAAAAAGTTAAATACTAACTTTCGGTGAACGGCCGAGAGCTTTTCATATTATGTAGAAATGTCAAAGGTGAAAGAGGAACTGGGTTGTTTGCTGTTAGAAATGTCTCCTCCTGCATCACACTGGCCTGTGAGAGCCGTACATGCAGAAGGACCATGGAAGTGCTAAGAAAGGATGAAAAACATTCCTTTCTTATGAAATACACCATTTTCTCAGGGGCCAATTCCACTTCAGAGTCAGGTAGGAGTAAAAGCACAAAGCCGTCTGAAGAGAGCTGCGAAACCGTGTTGCTCAGCCCATGGATTTTGATGACAAGACCCCCGAGACCCACTGAGCGGCGGCTCTGCAGCACGGCAGTGCGAGGGGAGAGCAGCGCTTGCCGAGCAACCAGCAAACCCGCTGGCGCAGAGACTGTGTCCATGCTCTGGTTGCTCCGGTAGTTCGGGCAGACTAAATTTAAGGAGAGATTTCGTTTGTTTTCAATCTCTCCTTGGTTTCTGTAGTCTGGGATATTGATCAAAAGGCACAGAAAAACATAATGTGGACAATAAACTGCTTATTAAAAAAAATAATAATAATGCTGCACTAAGCCTCCAGGGCCTTGGAGGTTTCACACAGGTATACAACTGGACATTCAGCTCTGAAAAATGAGGCTGGGCAGAGTAAAACAAAATGATCTTCTTTCCAGCTGGACATATTTTACAGCCTGTCAGTCTGCCATGTTAAATGGAAGAGAGGAAAGACCAGTTGGGATGTGTATACAAGCTGAGGTTTTCTGATCAACTATTTTTTACCTCTTTCTACTGGTAAACCTGGTGATTTTGTTCAGCTGGCCTTTGAAAACCGAGTGCAGGCTGAGGCTGGTTATGAACCAAAACAAGGAGAAGGCTGTTGTGGACGACCACGCTTCCTTTCTTGTGGGACTTGTCAGACGAAGAGGCATGCTGCATTTTTACTGGAAGGGGAGGTTAATCATCTAGGAGACGCAAACACAAGAGAAAAGAAATAGGGTCTATTGAGATGCTTCCAGCTGCATGTCCATCCTGCTCCTCGCCCAGGGATGGGCTCAGCACCCGAAGGTCTCCAGGGCTCTGAAACACGTGTGGCTGCAGGGGAACGGCTGGGCGCCAGAGACAGGCACCTCCCGCACCACCGCCGAGGCAGCAGGATCCTGCACACCGCCGCGTTCTTCACAAAATTACAGAAAAAAATGGTGGTTTATATTAAATCCTTCCCAATTAAAGACAATAAAGCTCTGCAGTTAATCAAGCTGATTAAACGAATCAAACTTGTTAAGAACAGTTTTATCAAAACATTTACATTTCTGCTGAGCAGAGATTCATGTGACTTTGAACTGCAAAGTACACAGGTTGCCATGAGAGGACTAAAAAGGACTGGGAACATTAACCATGTGAAAAACCAAGCCTCCCCCCGCCTCTCCCAGCATTCATTTAAACAAAGGAGCTCCCTGGCCCATTAATTTCATCACCCTGCCGGGTATCTTCTACATTTTGGAAAGAGAGGCATCACTTACTTACCCACAGTGGGAGGCTTTCCTGATGTGTGGGTCCAAAGGTGGGGACTTCACCTCCCACCTTACGAAACATCTCCAAGCCAAAGTGCTGCAAGAGGTCCTGGGAGAGCAGCACCCCTTGCCCAACCCACGGTGTCCCCCCAGGGCACGTGTCCAGGTAAAACGATGGCCTCATCTCTCAGGTCTGAGAGCACCTATAGAAGAAACACGCCTGTAAGAGTACACAGCACAAACATTTCCATAGCTGTTAGAAAGATTCGAGTAACTCAGCAGGGGATTTTTTTCCTTTTATGTAAGCCTGCTCAGCATCAGTCCCCACAGAGATAGGTCCAATAAAGGCCTTAGATGCCTAACTTCTTAATTTTGACACTCAAACCTCCTCTTCAGCTGTCACCCAACCGTGGAGAGGCGTACTGCTGAGAGGCACTTAAATTACAGTTCCTCCAGCACCCTACGTCCTTCAGAAGAGAGCCGAGCAAGTTGGTGGTGAGGTCGTATTTACCTGTGCCACATCAGGACCCACCAGCAACGTGTCCTCCCAGAGCCTCACTTGATGGGGCTGAGCTGGGAGCAGACAGAGCTGTAATGGCTGGCCACAGGCTGAGCTGGCATTGAGGGTTTTCTCTGAGCTGATGGAGAGCGGCACCCTCTCACAGCACTCCACGTCTATTTTGGGATAAATAACCTGTGGCGATGGCTCGCTCTCTGCGAGAGCTCACTGTAGAGCAAGTCACGATGGAGAGACTTGCACTGAATGCCTCACATCTGGACAGCTCAAATACGGTCATGTCCTCAAATATTCCCAGCAACATAAACACCAACTGGATAACAAACCATGGCCAGGAACAGGCTGTCTAACCACACTGCCAAAACAGCAGTCATCACAGCTAGTTATCCCACATGCACGCGGAAGGCAGGTTAGTGTGGGCTTCAGATCCTTCTCAAATATTTAGCCCACCTCATTGATGGGTTTTCTTTGCTGCTGCCACATGCGCTGCTACCCACAGCAGCTAGCTTGAACGTAGTACTGTGTGTCTGCCCAGCGCTGCAGCCACAATAATGTCCTGCCCATTGAGGATTTCAAGAACGAGAGCCCAGAAGCCCAGCTAAAAAGGTGGTGGGAATATGCCTTCCCCTTTCGAAAAGCATGTTCCGGAAGATCTGCAGATTCAGCATCTTGCAGTGAGTTTTGCTAAGGCAAAGACAAACTTGGCACTGGCACTCCATCTCCTGTGCCATATGCTTTATTCGTCTGAGAGTTGTTTTTCCTGCAGGGGAGGGTGGATTGGCAGGTATGGAAAGAAATTCATTAAAATTACTTCGGTTGGTTCTTTGTGCTGGCCACCATTTCCATTTTGATTTTAATTCTCATGCCCAATCCTGAAGCAAAGACATCCTCTCCCGGAGCACAACAAATACTCGCGAAAGGAGTGTCTGAAAGGCCGTGCTCCTTGGATGAGCCTGTAAAGGTTACAAGTCATGGCTGGAATATTTCTAAAGAGAGTGGTAGAAACCAAGAGGCTGATAACAAAAGTAACACGTGTTATGAAACCAAATATACTGACATGCCGTGTAACAACCTGGGTATTGGTAAAGGTACCTTATCTGTGTATGTGCAAGCCGCTTGCCTGGTTTTGCAACAACAGGTTTCTCAGAGGATGCTTGTACTGAGCTACCGATGCCATTTTGCGCTGCTTGTCAGATAAATGGGAGCCTTTCTAATGGAAAGGGAGACTTTTGATTATTTTAGGTTCGGGGATTCTGGCCAATTCCTTCCCAAAAGTGGCTGGGGTTGAATAGCCAAAGAAAATTTATGCACTTAAGCTTAATGGGGCTTAAACACTGCAAGAAACAACACAGAAATGGACAGAAGCCTGAGGAGCAGCAGCAACCTCCGAGACAAGGACTATTCTGCTCAGAGAAACTGCCAGCACCTCCTGATAGCGGCCATTATGACTGTATTTGCACATTCTGCTGTTTAAATCTATATATTATTTTCAGTTAAAAAGACGTCTATGTTCAGAGTCCTGTGATCTTTCTGTACCAAATGGTTTCCAGGTCTCTCCATTGGCTGTAGCTAGTTTTTATTTACCCATACTAAACAAAGCTTTGAAGTGTTCAGACATCAAAAGGAGAAAAATTAACCCAGCAGCCACAGGCAAACAGGGTGGGACACGTGGCTCCCGCAGCTTTGGAGAAGCTCCCAGTTTACTGCTGGTTCAACACAACGGTACTGGGGAGCTACCTGGATGAACCCCTTTGCCTTTCTCCTTTCCCTGACTGTGAGGTTAGGTCCAAAACCCATCCTATTTCCACCTCTAATGCCTGCAGGGAAGAAATAGTCAAAAAGGTTTCTTAAGAAGAAAATCTGCATGAACACCCTAGTAAATGCTCTTCAGGTAGTGCATGTTTCGCAGCCTGGGCTTGGGTTTCATTTGCAGACTAAGTTGAAATCAGCTCCTTTCACGTCCTAATGCACTTGGAATATAAAAATGAAGCATGCACATACAAAGTGCATATATCATTCAAAAGCTTTTACTCGTCCAAACAATCAGCTTTGAAACCTCTGCCTGAGTTTTGGCAGAATGCATTAGTGCCCAGAATAACCAAGGACTGGACTGAGACAGCTCTGGCCCATCCTTCTCCGGAAGAGCCTTGCTCACCATTTTAATGCCCTTCCCTTTTCCATGTAACCAAACTAGCCATCAGCCTGCACACAGGGAGTGCACAGTGCAGCCTTGAATGGGAAGGAATTGTTTCCCAGGCTGGAGAATTACAAACGTGCAAAGCATTTCTTTTTCCAAAAGGATCATTTTGGATTTAGTAATGCAGAAGAGAGGAGTGTGTGAGCTTCGGTTTCTCGTTAGGATTTCAGTCTCACAAAAAAGTCTTTCCGAGATGGGGGACTGGGAAGGAGAACAGCAGCTATCAGCTCCTGCCTGGGATGTGGGCACTGCAAGGAAACATATTTGGAAAAATAATCTGTAGCAGCTGCTGAAAAGGGCCTAACACAGGGATAAGAGCGAGTAGCAAACTAGATGCTGGTTTGTAAAATAAGAGGGCCTGATTGTCCTGGTTCTGGCAAGGATAGAGTTAATTTCAGCCAGAACCAGGACACTGATTTAACCTGCAGAGAGGTGAAGAGCATCTTATGAGAGAGCAGAAGGAAGATGGTTTCTCTCTGCAGTGTGCTGCTGAGACTGAGCCTCCCTCTAAACAGAGAGAGTAACTGCAGGCGCTCGTGTGCCAAAAAGACATTGGCATATTGGAAAGAATTCAGTAAAGAACAACAGTCAAATAACTAAAGGGAAGATTAAGTAACTAAATAGTACAGTTTGGGTAAATAAACCCATAAGGAGGAGATAAAATCATTTGAAGGTGTCAACATCAAGGAGAGAGTGCTGTTTACAGAGCTTTAGATGAAGCGTAACAAGAAAGGAAAATACCTCTTCCTGCAGAAGGGGAAATGCAGGCTGGCAGTAAGAGCTGTGAGACCCCGCCACTAACCTTCGCAGCCTCTGTCGCAAATAGTGACATTAGGATCCTGCTGACTATGCCAATGTGTCACAAGTTGACTTTTTACACAGTTTTGAGGTAGCAGCAATTTAAGATGTATTAACACCGTTATGGTAAATCACGAGATCAGATTGTATGATATTTAATGACTCAATTATCAGCCAGTTAAAAAAGTGATTCAACATAATTTGTTATAATAAAAATTTTGCAACTTATTTAAAGATTTGAAAATGGCAAGGTTCACATGAGACATATGACAGAGTTTCCTAAATCAAACCACGTACACATCAACACACACAGGGATACAGAGGTTAACCTATGATCAAGATTTTCTCTCTTCACAAATTGTAGTGAATTACTCACTTTTCTCCTTCGTCGGCATTTGTCAGCAGATGATCTTTGAACCCTTTTTCTTCGTGGGCATCTGTCAGCATACGATTTTTAATCCTCGCGAAATCTACCCTGAGAGGCATCCCAGCTCAGGGGAGATACTGGGTCACAGCCCGCTGCGATCCCGGACAGCTCAAAGGATCTCATGTAGGATCGCTCTTTATAGGATCACAAAGGGATTGACTTTGGTCAGTGGTTGGTTGGTTTTTTGGTAATTCTGGTACCTTCCAGATCGGGCTACGATCCAGGCAGCAGGAGTTCCAGGTAAGGTTAGGGAGCACCTGATCATCCCGACTCACTGCACTTGTAACCAAGACAAGAACACAATGGTGGGATTGCAAAGCGGCCCAGGGGAAGGGGGGCTGCACCACCACACCCTCTCAACCCCCTACCAAAACCTCCACCGGTGCAGAGGTAGTCAGACAAGCAGGGAGGTGTCCCCAGGACCGCTCACAGCCACGGTGACGAGACCTTCCCGCACAGCGACCTGCCACGTGTGCCACGTGCCAGCAGGGTTGGGACCAGCGTCCACGTCCCCCTGCGCCACCTCCTCCTCCCACAGGGAAGGAGGAATCCCACGTGCTTCTCTTCACAATTTACCATCACTAAAATACCATTTCTCCTCAGTGTTTGATTTAACAGCAAACCACAAAGTAACCAGTAAGTCTGCAAAACAGCAAGTCCACCCCTGGAGCCTGCAAATTCCATATTACAAATGCAGGTCAGTATTCGCCTGTAGTGATCGGCTAACTGAACGCGTAGCAGCAGGATTTCACCCATACACATACATCTTTTCCAGTGGGACCATCCACAGAGTCAAAGTTTCTCATTTTGCCCCATGAGCGCTGTCTGGAGTTAAAGTTGCTTAACACTTCCCATTAATGACTGCTTTTCACTACGTGCAGCTTTGACAAATCTCAGCTGCTTGAGCCCAAATACTCCGTGCTGGATGTCTGCCTCAGGCAGACTCTTTTGGTAATTTTTAGCTAAAATACTTCAGCTGTCTCCCAGAATAAGATTAGCAAGATATACATTAGCTTGCTCTGTTCAAATCGAAAGATTAAGCGCCTCTGTCTTCAGAGGCTGGCACCGATACTCAGCTGGGGAAGGGGAACGTGCCTTCACGAGGGTCCAAAGTTTTCCCACCTGTGGTCAAGTTACACAAAACTTCACTCTGCATGTGCCCAATGGGGGCTTGTTTGAGTCTGGCAGATAATTTATTTGAGGACTCCATCTGTTTTGGTCTTGCTGCCGCTGCCTCTGCCAAGGGCTGGAGTCCATGTGGCGTGAAGGCAGAGCGGGGATCCTCTTGTCGTGCCCAGCTGCAATGAGGCAGGATGAGGACCCTTCCCTGCACAGCCTCCACTCACCTGCTGAGAACTGTCTGCTCTGGGCATTAAAAGAGGTGAGAAAAAAAAAATGTACATATGCACTTGATCCTGCAGCTATAAGCAACACTATCACTATGCCTGTGCAGATGGGAGCCGCACTCAGATGGCGAGGGCAGCGTTAAATCGAGCATTTCTAACCACCGAGTGCTTGACCCTAGAAACTTGCCGTACTTTCAGTCTACATTGGGTTTGTGTCATTTCCTTGATTTGCAGATGGCGAACTGAAACAAAAATGCAGGAATCCCATCACATGGCATCACACTGGCCACCGCATGACTCACCGGCAGGACTGGCTCTTATTCTCAGATGTTAATTCCATCGTGCCTGAAAAGCAGAATAACTGGGAGTACTGATATCCCATCAACCTCTGCTGAGGGATGAGGCAGGAATGAGTTACAGCCCATGCCAATGGCTTTCCCAAACACTTGCTGACAACAGACAGCTACTGCGCAGCGGAAATCCCTGGGTCTGCTGTATCCCAGGTTCTGCAGGAGGTATGATCTGGTGGGGAGAGATACTCCTAAACCTGACTCCTCCTGGTCCTTCCAGCCTGTCTTCTGCCTTGGTTCTGCTCCCACATCCAGCTCCACATCGGACATCAGTCCCCATCTCCAGGCGGGGGGCGAGGGGGGGTGGGCTCAGCCTTTGCCCTGCAGTAGGGCTCTCTACCTCCCTTCCTCAGCCAGGTCCCAGCCCTAGTCAACATCAGCCTTCCCGCGTGTTCACCTAAGTGCCAGCAAAGAAGCACATGCAACAGCATCTCCGGGGTCTGGTCCCCAGCACCGCAGCGACCTTGTCAGCACACAAAAGCAATCTGAACGAGCTGCTGCTCTGCACCTGCAGCAGGAGGCTGCGGTGTGCCTGCCACACTCTCGTCTCTGATTTAGCCGCCAGACTTGAACAAGTCTCCACTGCGCAAGTGCCTTCAGAGAATTCAGCTTCTAACTCTTAAGAAGTTTCTGTTGAATGTCTGAGATCTGAGGCTTTTTTCCCCCTAAGGTTTCCTAGTTCAACTTTTTTCTTCCCCCTCCATGAAGAACAACCAAAGGCACATTCCTGATATCTGCCAAATTTCAAGCCTCTCCTCCAAAGGCAGAAAGTGCTAGAGTTTCTCAACAGATCACTTCAAGAACATGTTTGAATATGAAGAAAAAAAAAATTGTTTCTCTCCTCTCTTTCTTGTAAGCAAGCAAAAACATTTTTTGCTGAAGCTTCCCAGATGCATTCAGCCTGAGACAGATAACCTGCACAGAAAAAAAACAGCTAAGCGGTAAACATGAAAGTTTGCAGGGGCTACAGGCAACTAAACATTTGGCCTTATAAAAAAAGTTGAATAACCTTAAAAACAGACAGAGGCACCAAAGTCATCAATTACATGTAATTTAAACTGAGCTGCTGAGCCAGGGGTAGAGATGAACAGAAAAAGCATGAATTTGATGGTAAATTCCCCAAATTTGGGACTGTCTTTGTACTTTCTAAGATGACCATGGTGAAGGCACTGGCTGCCTTCGGAGGTGCCTGAGCTCTGCCCCAGGCCGTGTAGGCAGAGACTGTTTGGGATCCAGATGAGGTCGGCAGGTGGGTCCCCCCAGGACCTCCACTGGCTCCCCACAAACCCACTCTGGGACCCAGACCCACATCTCCCCATCTCCCCAGTACTCAGGAACCTCTGGGCAAGGCTACTTGTCCTGGGGGGACATCAGGAGGATGCAGGTGCCAAGCAGACATGTCACCTGGCTTGGTGCTCGCTTGGGAGCTAGACACAGACTGCTGCTGAGCTGGGCAGGGGAGCAGGGACCTGACTTTTCAGATTTACTGTGTATTTTTGGATTATTTAGAGCCTGGAGTAATGGGCAGCTTAGAAATCCCTCAGAGAAGGGTGCTGTCAAACAGAGGGAAAGCTGTGGGTTGTTGTTATTTTGGATCAGGCCAGGAAGGTTGCATCACTTCGCAATGATGCTTACAGCATTACTAACTGAGCTTCACTGCACCCCATCTCCTGGTCTGTCACTCTGCTGAGCATTTCCACCTCCCACTGGCCCTCTCCATCATGCCATCATCCTAAAAATAGATCCTACATGCACGGTGCTCGTGCCTGCCCCGCAGCCCCTGCCACCCCTCCGGCAGTGCCTGCCAGGCCAGTGCAGCAGATGTCCTTGCACGGGGCCACCCCACCAGCACCCGCTGCGGCACCATGCCCACATCGGGCCACTCTTGCTCAGGAAGCATCTGCACGGCTTGTGTGATCCTCTGCCACCTCATTTTCAAAGCATGGGCAAAGCCTCTTCCTCATTTGTTTGTGCAGATACGAGCAGGAGGCAGGTAGCTGGTCTGCAGCCCGTCCTTCCTTCCTCTCGCTTCCCGCCTGTTTCCAAGGATGCTTCCAGCACGCTTGCACCTGCAGCAGAGCCACAGCACCTGCCAAATCACCCCTCTCCCTGCTCCAGAGACAGCTTTGCCCATGACCAACAAGCAGGCGCGTTTCATGTCGCTGCTCATCAAACCCCTCTTTCATAGCCACCCCGTGATGCCTAGTGCTTGCAAACAGGAACCCACTTATTTATTAATTTTTGCTGACAGCAACAGAAAGGAGTAGAGGGGGGAGTGCAAGGGGGAAGCGGGAAGTGTGTTTTCATTGCTGTGCTTTTGAATTTGCCTGGGCAATAACCAGAAAAGCTGCCCCTACCCAGAGAAGACGGTGCGGCCACTGCCGGGGCAGCACGGCGTGAGGTGCCGTGGCCCCACTCCATGCAGGGAACCCGTGCACAGGGCTTCATGCAAATAATTAAAACCCAACCCTCCTCATTCATCTCTGTTCTCCAAGCCCTCCTCGTGTGTCTTCTATAATTCCATTTTCAGTTCTCTCACTTCTTTCCACTCCCATTTTACAGATATTTTCATTCCTTTGCAGAGGGGGGGGAGCACCCCTGTGCTGAGATGATGAGTTTATAAGGCAGCGGGCTGCAGCAAATACCTCGTGAAGCCCAGCCAGCGGCCCCCAGCCCCCTTCCTCAAAGTTCACACGGTTTAGTATGCAAGCTTCCTGCTGCCTGCCCGGCCAGCTCGCTATTCACAGGCAAACTGTGCTCCTCCGCTTGGCTCGCGAAGAAGAATAAGTATAAAAAGCCCTGAAAGTCTTGCTGCTGAGCCAGCAGGAAACTCAAACTGCTCTGAGCATGGGAACCAAGAGAACCGCTGCGGCCAGCACAACAGGTATTGTTTGGGAGGAAATCCCGGCAGCAGACACAACTGCCTACGCGCACACATATATTTTATATATATATACGTATATGCTTAGTGAGGGTTTGGAAGAGGGGAAGGCTGGGGGATGTATGAGTAGGGAAGAATAGATTAGCTGCTATATCCAAGAAAGAATAAGAGAGCTGCTCAGCCAAGCTAAACAGCTGTTTCACTAGCCAGATAACTGATCTGCTTGCTGCACATTTGAACAATGTGGGACTCTGGGGTAAAGCAATGTCTCTAGGCTTGGTCTCTTGACCGGTCTTTCTATGTGCCTGGTTTTGTTTGCATCAGTAATGAGTTTATGAGGCAAATCTCCTGTTTGTCCCACTTGCCATGTTTTGATTTACATCAGGGAGCAATTTTTTTTAACTGGATTCCCTTTTAGTGAAAGGAAACCAGGAGACGGAGTCCAGGGGCGCACCTCCTGTGCTCCAACCCCTCATGAGCATCCGGTCCCTGGGAATCAGAATGGAGGCAGTCTGATGTAAGTCCCCTGACATACCAAGTCCTCAGCACCAAACAGCCACCTCTGTGGATCTGCTCCCATTGCACCACACCAACTGCTAACAGGCACAGTCTATCTGCAAATATGGTAAATTTGAGTGCAAAAAAGAGAAGGAAGAAGAAAAAGCTTGAATTACATAACATCTTTTTTTCACCAAAACCAGAATAAAACCTCACAAAACCCACATTCACAAGGAATCATAACATTTGAGTTTGACGAGGCTATGGTGCTGGAAGTATTTGAATTATATGTCTTATAGTCTTTCTTGATAGAGATGCTATAAAGAAATAAACCTGAGAGCAACAGGTCATCCCACTCAAGTCAGCATTCCTTGCAACCATTTCAAGGAGCAGCAGCTGTGAAAACCCCAGGTAAGAGAATGTGTGCCCCCAAATCTCATGGCCATGAGGAGACAGCTATAAGAGCAACACACATGCCTTGGAAAGTGAGAAAGCAAGCAGAATGAAAGGTCCAGACTTCAAGTCAACATGAAGACATGCTAAGTGACAGATCATCCTTATGGGATTGATCTTTGTTCCCCAAATACTCCAGACTGAACAGCATTATGAGCACTACCAGCCAAACACCCAACACTTATGCACAGCCACATTTCTGAACTGCCTTAAAGCTTTCTGCATTTTACTCACTACACAGAGAGGGGTCAGCTGTGAAAGTCAGATCTGGACTAAGATCCAATGTCCTCAAATGGCTCCTTTTGGGGGAGAAGAGAGGAGTCGAGCTGGGGTTGTGTCCTGGCCCCACTCTAGTTGCAGAACCAGATGGAGAAGCATCTGTGCAACTGAGGTCATTCCTTTCGTTTTGTTAGACAATTTTGGGGTAGGAAACCTCAATGCACAGGCTTGTTTTGGATAAACACCAAAAAGCAGTTTGGGAACCTGGCCGAAGCAAGCTGATTCTCCAGAGTCTGTAACACCAGTGGAAAATGCAAGTAAGAGCTTACCTCTGCCATTAGCAGCTTTCCCGTAATAGGTTTTTTCTGTGCTATATGGAAGCTCAAGGGTACTCAGGACTTCTGCAGTGCTCCCACCTCTGACAGTCCACTGCAGGGTCAGGAGCCTGCTGAGGGAGGGAGGGAGGATCTGAACTCTCACCTCCTGGGCTCCTAAAAGAAAAGCCCTCTGAAAACGAATGTATCTTAACCCTGTACTAACTGCCTTAACGACCCCGGTATGTGGGCGCTGGGCAGCGATGAAGGCCTGGTGAGCTGTCAAGAGCCGAGCAGTGGGAAAGGCAGCTGGCTTGTGCACAGATAACCTGGGATATTTGGAGCAGCCACATGCAGTCAAGAATGGAAAACATACCCAGTCCTTTGTGGCAGAAGGGACGGAGTCACACACAGGAGGTTTTAGTCGAGAGTGCGAAGCTCAGAGCTTCCCGCCAGCACTCCTCCCTGCTACAGCCACCTGGAAGAAAACAAACCCGTGCCCCAGGGAGCAGCAGCCCCTCAGCTGCACCAGTTTCCAGCCTGCAGGGCCCTCACTCCTTTCCTCATCTGTCCCCACTCAAAGAGCACTCTGCTGAAAGGGAATTAAATTGCAGCACCACATTCCTGTGCAGCAGATGGGCAGTGTTGCATGCACGCTGCACTGCAGGCACAGCAGTGAGGCTTCCCCTTGCCCTTGTGTAAGTGCAGTGCTGATCGCAGAGAGCAAACGAGTAGCCCAGAGCCTCTCAGGTCTCCATGGGATGAGTGGAGAACAGCCTGTGCCATCACAAGTGCAATGGCCCCCATATCACCCAAGTCCTCCAGCGTGAAGCACAGGGACTGAAGGAGCAGGACCTGTGCTGGGGCTGGAAAGAAGACCCATCTCCCCAGGGCTGGGAGTGGAGGAAAAGGGGTGAAACCCCCTCAGCAGCAGGTTGCATGGGCTGTCACACGCAGCCTTGGCGCTGCTCCTCCAGGTTGGCCAGGAAAATTGGCTGCCGTTGCGTAGAGCCCCATTCAGTCTCCCAGGCCCATTCAGCGCGCTGCTGGTGGGTGGACTGCCAGCGAGGCGGACACCCATTAACAGACACCGTGAGCATTGCACAGCCAGTCCCTTGCATTCACTGCCCGCCACATGGGATATCCGTCAGTGGCTTCAGGGAGAAAGGCCCTGCATGTTTGCCGGTGTTTGTTACGGGAGCCCAAAGAGGAGAACAAAACTGTGAAGCAAGACAATACTTCTAATTTGAAGGGGAACATTTCTTCCTCCATTAATTATTTCCCATGCTATTCCTGGTGGTGACCTTCACTGGGGAGGAAAAAAAATTCAGATTTGTTTTTATATCTTTTACCCGACTTCCTACGCTAAAGCCTCTGGCTAGAATGAGTCACATTTATATCAGCCATCGCATTATATTATGCTGTATCAGTGCTGCTGCCTGTCTTCTCTTCCTCACCATTAGGGTTTGTTAGCATTAAACCAGGCAATTTGCAGCTACATTTAAAGATTACCTGTCTCAGTGGCGATGCCCGTAATACCCTCGTTTCATCTTTGGAAGTAATACCGTGAGGATTACATTTGAGACTGCTGGCAATCCGCCCTGGATTGAAGGGAAATTATCCTGGTTCTGTGCAGAGAAGTGTTTGCCCATTGCAGAGCGGGCGCCTCTTCTCTGATCACTTACAATGAAATCCCTTATGTGCACCTCTGGCCTTTTATATACCCACTCAGCCCTTTCGAGGTTTCTAGCATTATTCCTGCTCCTTCTGTGCAACATGCAACAGAGCCGCGTGCTGAAATCACGGCCCCTGAGAAGCAGAGAGCATTACCTCTGGCGGGGGGGGGATGACCCTCATGGGCAACTAATTTAAGGCAAATTGCAACAAGTGTGACAAACAGAAGGAGGTAAGGAAGACTTAAGGGTACTTTATAAAAGGATGTTTATTTTGCTGACATCCCCAGAAGAGGTCATAGTCTGGAAAGGGCAAAATGTTTTCAACAGCCATTGTTCTTTCTAGTGCAGGTCTACTTGCTTTTCCATGACGTGAGAACTAATTACGGGGCTTGAGGTTGTATTGCAGGATTTTAGTCTTCAAAAAAAGCCCAAGAGAGCCACTTTCAATATATATATCCAAGTCTCTGAATAAATAAATAAACGAATAAGACACATGAAAATAAATAAGATTTTTCTTTAAATTTACTGCTGCTTTCATTACACCATCAGAGATAGGCATGGAATATTTTCAGTGGCTTATTCTCATCCTGAAATAATAGGTATGCATTAACATCCATTGCAAAACCATCTCTTGACATTTGTAAGCTTTGTTGATAGGGGAAGGGAGGCACACAGGCCTGGCCAAGCAAGCTTTTATTCACAGGTACAAACCTTTTTTCAGTGATGAATGAATCCTTTCAGAAATGCTAATATCAGCACTTATGCAAGGTGACCAATGTAAACAGTAACTGCTGGGTCATTATTCTTTTTGGATCCTTTGCCAATTTACAGATCTTCGGAGTCAGTGTTGAAATAGGCAGCGTTTTGTTGGAAAAGAACAAAAATGCATTACCGAACCAAAATCTACTGATGGGAATAGATGACATAACAACCCCAAGAAAGGTTTTCCCTGTGAACCCGACCAGTGTGAGGGAAGGAGAGACAGTAAGAAGATGGACATTTTGATACTTGGATCATATCTCACTGCTTGCATTCCCCCAGGAGATTTAGTACTACCTCTGAAAGCAGCAGCCAAAAATATGCTTTGATGTATCTTTCATCTAAAGCTATCTCTATTGATAAATTATGTTTGTGCGGTGGAAGCACTGAACCAGAGATAGGGCTTTTGTTCCCCCTTCTACCACAGGCTCTTGGTGTGACCTTGGAGAAGCAATGGGAGTTCATGTGCCTCACCTGGGCCCCTCTCAGTCAAGCTGAGGAGAGACCACTTTCCCACACAGCCAGCATGGAAGAAAGCTCTGTGCATGAGATGGACAGGTCCCACCATACTGAGGCTCCTGAAAGCAATGAAAACAAATTGGCACTGGTCAGAGTCAAGCTACCCTAAAATTAATCATAAAATTCATTAGGAAACAAACTCTTCAGTTCAGCAATTACCAGCAACAATCTCCTCTTCTGGGCTTACTGCTCCCACAGATGAGCCAAATAAGGACCATTTGAAAGGTCGTGATTCATTTCAATGCAAAGCAACAAGCTTTGCTTTGATTGCAGGGGAACGTGACTTAAATTAGGCTGGCTGACTTTGTCCTGAAGAGGATTACAGTTTTTCACATGATCCTTAGCATAGCCCAGCTGTGGAGGGTGACCTCTCTGGCTAAAGCCACAGGACATTCAACTCTGCCCCAGGATATTTGCCCTGATAAAGAGAAAATAGACTGGATGGAAATGGAGTTACCAGAAGAAACTGTTGAGGGCAGTGACAGGACTCCAGAAGAAAAAAGCACTTCCTCAGATCACAGGGGACAATCATCTCTCATTAGTTGCACTCTTCTCCCCCAGGTAACTCAGCACTGCTGGATTAAGCTGGGGGAGATGGGAGATGGAGGAGCAAGAAGCAATTTTTTTTTTTTTAAAGGAACATGTACAGTAAATAACAGCTGCAAAGGCTCCCTGGTGTACTGAAGACATTATAATTTGGGGGGGTTTGTCCCAAAATCAGGTTTTAATGGGAAGCAAGTTTCACTGTTTCTAAAGGAGTACTCTACAATAAGCTTGTTAAGCTTGGAGAGTGCTTTAGGAGCCCCTGGGATGAAAGGTGCTCTAGGAGTGAAAGCTGATATTTACGATTATTGCTTGAAAGGAACAGAGAGAAACACTACTATAAAATATGAATGGCTGCTGGTGCTAAAAAACGTGTTGTTGACTTGGTGCCAAAGAAGATAGTCCCAGCTTTCAAACCTGGATGACAAGGATTTAGGAGATGCAAGAAGTGGAAGAGACTCCTGCAAATAATGGCAAAAGCCAACCTGATATCCAGGGCAAATAGCTGTCTGGTGGGTTTTTATTTTCTTCCTCCTGAAGTGCAGGCCATATGATCTCTCTCACCTCAGCTCTGCCAGCCAAAACAGATGCCCATTAGCTGCAGTAAGTACCACTGGTTTGTACTCCTCTTAAAGGAGGAATCTACAGATGCCTTAGGACTGGAGGGGAGAAAAATATCCTTGGTAAGTGGTCAAATGTTATGGATTGGCCTGAGTAGATTCATGTCTTATCTCACTCAAAGGACTATGAAGCAGAAGCACTCCAGGCTAATGTAAATTAAACTTCTCTATTTTAGAAATCTATGAGAGAAGAGAATCAGGCTAAGAGGTTCTGCTCCTGCAAACACCTAGCTGCATGCTCTCAGCTTGCATAAATCTCTTCTGTTGATTTTACACTGGGCATCTGGCCCCCTAATGTGGCATTCTACAGCTTCTAGAGAGGACATTTTTCCATCTGGACCTGTGTCATGGTTTAACCTGGCAGGCAGCTAAAACAACACCACAGCCATTCGCTCACTCCTCCCCACAGTGGGATGGAGGAGAGAATTGAAAAACAGTAAAACTCGTGGATTGAGATAAAACCAGTTTAATAGGACAGAAAAGGAAGAGAAGAATAATAATATACGAAACAAGTGATGCACAGCACAATTTCTCACCACCCAAAACCAATGGTCAGCTAGTTCCTGAGCCATGCCGCCTCCCAGCCAACTGCCCCAGCTATATACTGAGCGTGATGTCATATGGTATGGAATATCGCTCTGGCCAGTTTGGGTCAACTGCCCTGGCTATGTCCCCTCCCAGCTTCTTGGGTGCCCTCAATCTTCTCATTGGCAGGGCAGTATGAGAAGCTGAAAAATCCTTGACTGCTTGGCAGCAACTAAAACACAAGTCTGTTATCAACATTATTCTCATCCTAAATTCAAAACACGGTACTATACCAGCTGCTAGTAAGAAAATTAACTCTGTCCCAGCCGGAACGAGGACAACCTGGTATTGAGATGTATTCACCTTAGTCTCCCAATCTTCCACTTTTCCCTGAGAAGAGCTAAAAGAAAACCCTTTGAGAGAAAGAATTCTGCTTCTTCAAAGGCAAGCTCGAAAGTGACTCTAGTGCCTAAGAAACCTTCACAGCCAAAACCCACAGGATCTCAAGAAGTGATTTTTTTTTTTTAATATAGCAGAGAAGAACACAGCGTGCACCAGAGGCTCAATGCTAATACCATACACATTTGAATTAGATATAAGGTGCAATTATTTTTTTTAACGAGCAAGCATGACTAACCACTGCAATGAATTAACAAAAAGGGCTGCATTCTCCAATTCTTAGGCTCCAAATGAAGATGGGATGCCTTTTCAGAAGCATGCTTCAAGCAGAGGTAGGCTAGTGGGCTAGAAGAATTGGAATGGCTGTAGGGACAGGGAGTTCACCAATTAACACCCCACCCAGGCTAGCAGCCCTCTGTGTCGCTTGGGGCAAGCCTTGCAGCCTCTCTGCTGGCCAGCCTCCCACTGTCTAATGTGGCTACACCAGGCATCAGCCAGGAGAGCGCTGTGACCGTGCTCTCTGGGTTGCTGAAGGCCGAGCGGTGCCCTGGCCTCACCTCCGACTCTGGTGAAGTACCGTTTCACCACATCAACACTAACAGGACTGCTCTGTACTAGTGTTGCCTCCCCAGTGCGCAGCTGCTGCGCTGGCACGTTGTAAGGGGTGAAGGTCCTCTCGCAACGTGCGCTGCTGGTGGAACCCCGGCTGGGGTGCGGAGCGTGCTCCTGCAAGCTCCTCTCCATCAGCGCCGCTTCATCTTCCTGGCACGGTCTAATACTGATGGATCTGTATTAGAAATAACAGAAAGTCCTTGGCTTTTTTTTTTTTCCTCTTTCTTTTTTCTTTCCCTTCAGCTATTTAGGCCAACTGTGGCTAATCACGCTTTGTAACTTATACTCAGTCACTGCCATGGCAACCGTTTCAACATGCAGTTCATAGACTACCTCTGAGATGTACAGCCCCTCTGAGAAACACGCATACCTTGATGCTTCACGAGAGGCATTAAGAGAGGAGAACTATCATCTGCTACACTGACACATTTTTCTACAGTCTTACCTCTGGCAGCATGAATCTCTTCTTTTAGCTCTGAATAGCTCATCATTTGTTCTGTCCCCTTTCCTCCCCCAAAAATAGGTTCTTTAAAAATTGGCACAGATTTATGAATATGAAAAAGAAAGGTGTAGGAAGGGAAATGCATTTGGAAATTCCACTCTCTGGCATTTAAATTCACCCTTGTAAGAATGCTGCAAAGCCTGTCCTGTTACTGCTTCAAAGGAAATCCTGGTTTGTTCTGTTGTGTCACCATGGAAAAGGAGAAAGTCTGGGGGGGCTTGCTTTCTGGTTTTCCCAAACCCCGGGAGAGAGATGGCAGCTCGGGAGAAGGGTGGGTGCTGCTCCTTCCTCCTTTGCAAAATGGCTCCTGTTCAGGCGTGCAACTGCCCTGCAACATGCAAAACCAGGTCTGTGTTTGTGCAAGTGTAGAGAGCAAGGTTTGAACAGCACTGAAAAAAGATCTATCTGGAACATGTAGGTGCATTTTTCCAACAGTCACCTCTGAGGATCTTGCTCAAGATCTACTGTAACTAGGTTTGATGTGAGTAGTCGTGATGCCTGCCCCGACACCCAGACGGCATAGGAAGGTGCTGCAGTGAGATGCTACACAGGTGTCTGCCGTGCTGCTTACGAACGGATCATTTATTCTGCTCACACTTAACACACTCTTCTCCCAGGCGCAGACAGAGGGAAGGCTGACTGCCAGCACCACAGTATAAAAAATCCTTTTTTCTTTATGTAATTGTGGCTGCTCTATGGAAGAACCTGATTCCATGTCCTGAATGTTTTCTTTTATGTGTTTACGTGTGTAGGTTTCAAATATGTTTATAGCACACCTAGTGTCATGCTGATCCTTATCAGGTGTAATTACACAATCCGTTCCTTTCTTCCCATCTTTTTCTGTATTTTTATCACTGTCCATTGTCAGCTGGCCAGTAGCCACAAACAAGACCTGCCCCCACCACTACCATCTCCTCGCCATCAATAAGAAAAATGCTTCTGCTACTGACCAAGAGAGAGGAAAAATCCAGATGCACCCACAAACAAGCAAATGCTGGCACGCCCAAAATAACCTGGGTGGAACATTTGATTTCAGTTTGAATGTACCACTCACCCCCCAGACACTAGCCGTAGGAAAGCACCCTCAAACACAGTTCTTCGCACCAAAATTTTCTCTAGCAACAAAATCTGAGAGACAAAAGTCAGGAGTCCCTAAGGCAGGCGAATAAATCTGAGCTGACAGGTAAATAATATATTGTGGTCACCTTTGCCCAGTTATTTCAACGCACGCATATGCAGACATGCACACTGTTTCATAAGCCCTGCATATGCACTTCTCAATCAAGTATCATTTATATATACCATCCTCCGCTGAAATCAAACCTCCGAGACTGCAGAAGTTAGGAAACATGTCATGTGCTCAGAAAGAAGCATCATGTATAGTCTATCAAATTTCTGGGACTTCTTGACTGTTTATAGACTGCCTGGGGGGACCCAGCTCCTCAACTGTCCTTTTTAGGCTGCAACCTAAAGTCAAGACAAAGGCTGGCAGGAGGAGAATATAGGACACAACTGACTGCTTTTAGCCCACATATTTTTATGCTAAAATTACGATAGGTCTGTGAACTGGGAATACCATGTTTATGGCATGTGTATACCATGGGCCCAAGTCTTCACTGAATCAAATTTCTATAAACCACTGCAGCGAATTTGGACTTTCCCCTGTACCACACCCCACTTTCCCAATGTATCCGATCCTGGCAGTCTCACTTTCTGTAGGTAAGGACGCACTCTTACCCCCAGGTGAGACAGGGCACAAAGGGACAAAGGTGAGAAATGAAGCTGGAGGAGTCTTCTCTTTCTTATATCACGCATTAGGTAACTTGCCCAACACCAGCCAGCCTGGTAGCTTCTGGAGCAGAAAACAAGCCAGTGAATCAGGGCACGAGCCGGGGAGATCCATCCCTCCCTTCTTCTCTCCCTCTTTCCCTCCCTCCCTCCCTCCAGCTCTTAGTGCGGTCCTGGGCACAGTTCAGCACTCTCCCAAACCATTCCCAAGCACAGTCCAGGAGTCAGCATGGGACAGGACTGTTCCCGACAGGTAGTTTGCGTGTGGCCACATGGGTTTGGAGGGCAAAAGGGTTTATCTGTTACACCATGGCCAGACAGTGTTACTCAGCCACAAAGCAGGGCGCAGCTGCTGCCCCTGCCCGGTTTATTAGCACAGGCATAGCCACATGCCACCCAGGCTTGTGCCTTGGGCTTTGGCCAGTGACCCAATGTACCTGCCTGTTTTGATCAGGACACATCTCTGAGCCAGCTGTGCAAGTCCTCTCCTCCACTTTGTTCCAGTGCGAAGTCAAACTAACTTCGGCTACAGGTGGCTTAAACCATCACATCTGACACTGAGTGGAGAAGTGCTGATGCAGCCAGTGCCGTCTCCCAGATGGGAGTTGAACCTTCCCCCACCAGGAGCACCTCACCCTGCTTTGTTCCACCAGCCCAAAGCCCAAGAGACGAGTACCTGGGTTAACCTGAGTTGTAGACGGGGGGGAAGATGATGCCATGGTTGCCTGTTTCTCCACTGGAAGGGCAAGCAGAAGAGGTGCCTCACTGGTCTTGGCATCACAGTGGTGGCAGCAGCAGCCCAACCCCTGGCACATAGCCTCCGCAGGACACTCCAGCATGATGGCCCTCCCCAAACTGCTCCAGCCAAGGAAGGCCTCAGACTTGACCACAGGGGTGCTGCAGGCCAGACAAGGACTTTAATGGCCCAAACAGACAGTGCATGAAGATAGACTGGGCTCAAACCCGGGCTAAACATACACTACAGACATATCCTCAGCGAGTCTGTGGCACAGCCATGAAATGAAGCTGGATGTCCTGAGGCCACCAGTCCTTCTTTCCTTAGCCTTGTATTCCTGTGAATATAAACTAAACCTTGCCATGGCAGGAGAGCAGCGGCATTCAGTTATTTTGTTTTCATTTGATGAAAATGAAAAGACGAGGGTGCCTGCATAGCTAGTCTGCTGCATTTTACCTCCTGCTTTCTCCGACCGAGAAACCAAACCTCTCAGGAGGCTGCATTAGCAAGCACCTCACCTCAGAGGCAGCACCCCCCATTCCTCCTCCACCACCTGGGCAGCACAGTATCTTCTCTCCATGGCACTGAGCTGAGGAAAGCTGGCAGCTTACAGGCAGTACAGAAACCTGTACTGTGCGCTCTTCTCATTTCCATTGGAATCCAGTGTTAGGTTTTGTCCTGCTTTCCAATAGGATGTGAAAGAGGTTAGGAAGAAAGTTAAAGGATGTTTCTTATATTTACTTAAGAGACATTCAGGTCCTGTTATGTTCTAAAGGAGGGCACTGGCACAGGAGAGACATCAGGACTGTTCCAAGGGGGCAATTCCTATGTTCGCAAGCAGGTCAGGAGAGATTGCAGAGAAAAGCAAACATTGCAAAAACCTTTTGCAATGCAAAACTCAACAAACAATTGCAAATTGTTTGAGTTAAAGCAGAGAAATTGCTTGAATGGGTTTTGAAACCTTTTCCTTCTTCCTAATAATGAGCATTTTCTTTTTTGCAAGCATGCTCCTGGAATGAGAAGTCTCATAGTTTAGTGATACGTTCACACTGGGAACATTCACGTGACCTTTCAGATCACATTCCTCCTATTTATAAGAGCATTAGTCATCCACTTAGAGAGCAGAACTAATACCATGTTTGTTAAATGACTAAATGTGCGCTATGAATAACCAGCGGTGGGTACTTAAAACCACAGCTATATCCAAGAGCACACAGAGAATCCATAGCTAGCACAGGTTTAGACAAAGCACAAATAATACTACTACACATAAAATACATTTGAAAGACAGTCTGAAGACAGTTTACTCACAGGAAGAAAGGGCTAAATTCATCAGATATAGATAGATTATTTTCCAGAATAGTTCACCTAGTTATTTAGACATATAGGATAGCTGGCAAGAGTGCATGACAGCTGAAGACTTACATTTGAAAAAAGTCCAGGCAGAACTGTAAGATGAAGAGGATGGAGCACAACTCCGCTGGAGCTTGGCCATTACACTACACAGAAAATGTCAGGATCGTTGTACTACAAGTTTGCTACTTTGTCACTGGCAAAACACGAGGTTTAGGAGCTCTGAGTAATGCCTAACTTGTTAACTAACATGTTGCTCAACTTAGCTTCAGGGAAAGCACAATACAAGCGATGTGTGTTATTAGCCCCAACACGTTTGTGAGTCCCAGCCAACATGAGTAAACTTTCCGTGCCTCAGATCTTACCAGTGCCTCCAGCAAACCGCCACAAGCAGTATCAGTTCCTGGGTCAGGAGAAATGGTACTTGCCAGGTGCTGAGGACTTCCCTGCTCTGCATGCAGTAATATCAGCGCTTTGGGAAGCATTCAGCAGGACAAGATAGACGTAGTCTAGATAGATGAGTGCACTCAGCCATTTTGGTGAAACCATATGAGTGCACATATCTGGCAGGAGAAAATCTGGAGGAGAGGAAGAATGAAGGACAAAAAGGTGGGAGGAACAGGAAAAAAGAAAGTAATGACAGCAGTGTGAGAAATGAAAAGAGACAGCAGACTGTGTGCCCCTCTGTAAAGGAAACACAGAAGCAGTCTGGGCTGTGTGAGCTCCACATTTCTGACAGCAGGAAAAATGGAAGTGGGAATAGCAGTCCGAAGAATTTATGAGAGTTTTGAAGAATGATGTGCAAATTACTGGCTGGAGCACAGAGAATTAAAGGACTTTGAGTTCCTACCTGCCCCTCAGTTTAGCATTAAAGTCCAATTAAGTGCTTCCAAACTGCACAGGATGGTGTTGGGGGACACTGGGATGCCTGGCTGTGTTACACTTTTGGCCAAACCCTCTTAGGGTGAGGATGGACATTATCAGCAGGAGGTGCCTGGCTGTAGCCACAAAGCAGCATCAGGGAGCTGCCTCCGGCCAGCAAACCTCTCTAGCATCAGCAGAGACAAGCACCATGCCGGAGGCAGCGGCTGAAAGGTTCGGTGGGAAGGTGACAGCTAAAAGGTGCAAATATCACTTCCTCGCTGCAGCCTCCGTGAATGGCCCTGCCTGTGCAATACAGAGGATGTTTTGAATGGCAGAGCACAGGCAGTGAATCACTGCTGGTGTGTCCCAGCCTCAGTGTATCATCAAGCCTTCCTTTGGGTCAAGTAATCATTTGAGTCTGAATCATCACCGCGCAGGTTTCTCCCAGCACGGGCTGGCACGGGCAGTGAGCAGAGCTAGTTGAATGTGTTCTCGCCATTTCACCCATGTTCCGGGAGGGCCTGCAAGGCTGGTGCTTGCAGCTTTGCAGTACAGATCCTGGCACATGGAGGGTTCCCGCAAATCATGTAGTCTCTTGGGCCCTACACAAAAGTCAGGCAGCAAATTGTTAACCATGTAAGTTATCACTGTTTCCTTAAAAACTTCTCATGGGTCAAAGGGTTAGCACTTTCCCGGGCTAGAACAATGTCGGTAGCGAGCCAGGGCCTCCAAATCACAGAATAATTGAGGCTGGAAGGAACCTCAGGAGGTGATCTTGTCCAAGATCCCATTCAAAGCCAGGTTTGAATGGCCCCCTCCTCACCCTCGGAGTCTGAGCCGCCAACACAGAGGAAACAGAAATCCCATGCAAACCAAGGGAGCGCTTGTGCTGGTGGGGCCCAGCAGGAAAGGAGAGAGCATTTCCAAACAGGAAAGGAGAGAACATGAAGGGAAAATCCGACAACATCAAGTAGTACCAGAGGGCCACAGGAGAGACAGAGTAAACTGAGGGAAAGACCAGCAAGGGGACAGAGAGAGAGACAGCAGGTTTGCTTCCTCTGCTGCCAAGACGGAGGCAGGAAGGGTGGTGTGGGGGCACTTCTCCTTTCTCCCAGTTTGCTGCACGTGCACCAAAGCTCCTGCTGCACAAAGGAGCCACCTCCTGACACCATGGAGGCAAAGAGCCAAGGTTGCCACAGCTGGAAGAAGGAGCAGAGTCCTGGCTCCACCCTGCCTGCAGAGTCCTTCCTTCCCAGGTCTTGAGAGGGGTGGAGGGAAGGGGGCAACCCTCATTCCTCTCTAGGCCAGATGGGGGAAGGACTCACCAGGTCTCATCCCCACCCTGTCACTAATATCAAATAATAATAGTATTTAGCACTTCCATAATTACCTTTGCACTCTGGTATCACAGACACAGCTGAATTGGAAGTCATTAAGATCATTATAATGAGCTTCAGTGGATCCTTTCAATCGGAGGCATTATTTAGCCAGCCCTCATTTTCGTGGTTACATCTGAATAAGCACTCTGCATTGAGGTGAGGTTCACTGATGAGACACTTCGGCACAAAGGCAGTCTCCTACTTGCAAAGGCAGAATGCGTGTCATTATGCATCATGTTTCACCAGACTTCAAAATGCTAAGGAAGGTAAGTCAGGTTATGACTGACTCCACCTTCAACTTGTAAGAGCTGCAAAACTCTTCCCACGGACTGGCACTTGGGGAAGGTCTGCCATGACCTTCTACACACGGCAGCTGTTTCTTAACAGCTGCCATTCTGGAGGCCTTCAATGGTCAATATAAGCAGCCATCACAAGCCTTCACTGCAGATGTCAATCCAGCAAGAACTCTTATCAAAGCAGAGGTGGCAGAAGGCCAGCAGCTCTGGGAGCACCTTGTACCGGGAACAGGAGAACCGTGCTGACCTAGGGAAGATGCTGGCAAAGACCTGGGCTGCTGGCCTGAGCTCAGGTGGTGGGGCACATGGACGTATGGCTATGCTGGACTAGGCACTGCTGGGGCTGGTGAGCAGAACCATGTTCAGAGCCATCTGCAGAACAGAGACCTGCTGGTCCTCGTCTATTTTTAGCCTCGCTGAAGGCTTCTTTGTTTGGCCTTTCAATAAGAAGGAAATAAGTGCCTCTTTAATTGTGGTTACCTCAGTTCCCTGTTCATAAATGCAAATAAAGGTGCTTAATTTCTCCCATTTTTGTTTGTTCTTTATGTTTGGGCTGTGCATCCCGTGGGAAAACATCAAGGGCTTCTAGGTGTACCTGTCTTAATAATAAAAGTAATGTGCTAGTTTTGTCATAGAAGAGGAAATGTAGGCACACGGAACCAACACTTGTATTGCAATTTCATATGTTTAAAAAAAGAACAAAAAGATAATAGAGTGTAACACTTTGACCAAGAGCAAAGGTAAAATCACAGCAGCTGACTCAGTGTAACAGAAAGGGCTTAATAGAGTTGGCAACGTTTCAGCCTGCCTTCTCGGGAACTTGAACATGGGAATATGTTAAGAGTAGCATAACGTATCCAAAACACTGCCTGAATGAAAATAAAAGAGTTGCTGTTGGGCAAAAGCATTATTTTCAGCAGCAAGGAAGTTCTTCTAGTGAAGCATGAGCACAAACTTGTGTTTATATCTTGGTGTTCAGTTACTGTCAACGTTACAAATAAACCCAATCAAGGCAGAGAATCTAACCCTGCACTGGCAGCCCCAAATACAGCTAAAACGCTCTTCTAATGCATTTGTGACCTAACAGTTCAATCCATCCTCCAGAAACAGGTAAAAACACAAGACTTGGACAAGACTCAAACAAGCTTCAGTACAGTTTAGAAATACAGTCAAGACACAAAGCTGCTTCTGTACTTCAAGACAAACTGGCTGTTATAAAAAACATTGAGGAGCAATGACATTTCCTGAGCTCTGGCTGTATCTGCAGTGGAAAGGAGTTTCCCATGCCGTTTCCTTAATTAGCACAAATAGCTGACAACCTTCTCCATGCTGAAATCAAGCCATAGGCCACTAAAAAGTTGATCTATCTACGCATCCAAATGTACCACATGCTGAGCCAACATGTTTCAATGCCATAATCAGTACCCAGATTATAACATGGCTTTGTCATGCATCCAGTTGCTGAAACAGACTTTGATGTCCCAATACGAAACCTATTTGTCCTGCAGTCAGCAAATAGGAAAAGTGCCAATATATACATTTGATGTTTTGCAAGTGCTGGGATTGTGTGCTGGCATTTATTGGATCATTTTGACCACTACACGCATTTATAAATATGACCTAGTTGAATTAGAAAAATAAAATGATCTGAAGGCCAGGTTCTAAGCTTGTTTAATCTGAAATAAACAGGGAATAACTCATCTGGCATCCAGTAATTTACTCTGGTTTCACCATGGAGCGATCAAGGCCACAGCTATCTCTTTTCACAGTTCAATCTGAGTTTAATCCTTGTCAACAGGACATGTTATAATGCAATCATGGAGCAGTCAAACAGAAAAGACAGCATGCCAATACAGTAAATACTGTAGTACCAGCCCTAGAGAAAAGTTTAGCAACCTCATGACAGGTAGGGTTTAAGCGTGTGAACCTGTGCCTTGTTCCTCGGACAATTTTTGCTTTGTTGGTAATGCAGCTGGCAGGACTAACTCTAAAACCAATTTATGAATGGCCAGCTCATAGCTAATTCTGAGTGAAAGCTGTGACAGCTAAGCTGTTTCCTCCCGGCCAAGGCAGCCAATTTTCTGCGATTGGTTCAGTAAGGTTGCTGCCTGCTGTGCGGACAGGACACTGCAACGTGCCGGTGTGACTGGTCTGACCCTCTCCTCCCACGTTTCAGTTATCCCTACAGTAGCGCATCCCACGGTACATCGCAACATGCGCTGCTCTTGGTAGGCGTCTTCCAGGAATTCACCTCTGTTGTTACTGGTCCGTGGTGTCGCTGCTCGCATTTTTCCAGAATCACTTGGCACCGACGTGGCCGGACAACAAGGCAGGTAGCCCTGCCAGCATAGCTGCTGCTTGGAAAATCTGCCCTGTGGACGTATGCTGAGCATCTTGCTGGTTACCCGCTATAACTCTTTTAGCTGGATACAAGGTCACAGTTGTGAGAGTAACAAGAATGTGTCTTTGATGACATTGACATAAATTACCCATGGTTTCTTGCCAAGAAAAAAAAAATGCCAGAAAGTGATGCCCCATGACGAACAAATTAGATCCCATTTTGTGTCACTTCACCTGTAGAGAAAGGTTTGAATGTCACTGAGTTCTGCGCCTGCGACTGTCACCCGGCCCAAAACGAATGAAACCAGTCTGACAGCTATGTTCATAACTTTCCTGGTGAGCTGTTTTCTTTCCTGAATTTTATTTTGGTCCATTTATTTATTCATTTCAATAATTGTCCTTCAGTACCACAGAGCAGCTTTAAGACACAAACACGCTGTCATCAGACACCTCAAATTTTCCTTAGGCACTGTCAGTAAAAGCACGTCCTCATCTATCGTGACTGTATGAGGCTCCTCCTGGGCTGGTGGAGCCAAGTAGGAAAACTGAGTGCCGACCCAGCAAGGTCCCAAGCACTTGGAACTGCTCTTGGCCTCTGTTCGAGGTACAGGCAGCCAAACCCTTGTAGGGGAAGCTGGACGCTTCGAAAGGAGACAGCTGCTCCTGCCTCCTTGCAGAAGGACAAGAAATGGCAAAGATGCTTCCTCCTGCTCAGACTGCACCCTGAATCGTTGTTGCTGTTAAACAGCCTTACTCTCCCAGGGAGAAGGGGAGGGATGGAGCGAAAGTAACTCTGACCTTCCTGGAAGAATGGACTTATTGATGCTGTGCTGGGCTGAAACCTGAAACCCCCGCAACTCTGGGCCTAGACAGAGGGAATTACCAAACCAAGGCATGATTCAGTAATGCAAACTAAGCCTCACACAGCTTCCTCTTCCGAACCATTCCTTCTCTCTGAAAGACACTTTGCATGTTCTAACCAAATGGAAGCAGCGATCTAGACATCAAGAAAGCTCGCCGATGCCAGTGGATCAGCACAAGCCAGAGGGACATAAACCAGACACGGTGCAGGTAGTCAGCTCATTCAGGAAAGCTTCCCTGAGGTTCACCATTGTGCTCAAGCACCAGCAAAAAAACCATTCACCCAACTGACACACCTTTGCCTCCCATTGACCTCAATATAAAACTCATATTTAGAGAACAGAACCCCATGAGCCTGGTCTCATTTACACTGGTTTTACACATTTGCCTCCTTGAGAATACCCCACCTTTACATAAGTGTTCCCGAGATCAAACCTGGCTCAGCCAGCACCTCTGAGCACCACTAATGTCTGGCTCTTTCTTCAGTGACAAAAGGCCAACCTCACCATAGTTAGACAGCTGCTTTTCCTCTCCCCCCGTTACTTTCCATTGAAGACAGAGTTTAACAAGCTCGCGGCCAGTGGGCACAGGTAGCTTGGAGCCTGCAGACCCTTCACCAAACACACCAGCAAGCACCACGCAAACTTTCCCTGCAGTCCCATGGCTGCTGGGCCCTGACCAGGAGGTACCACCAACACAGGGGAAAGTTTCCACAGTCTCCTTTCTCTGGAGGGTTTCTGCTGCACTGCCATGGCTGAGCTGCTCGTTTAGGATGTGAAAGTCCTCATTTCATGCTGGAAATGAGAGCACCACACTCAGCATATACTGCGCTTCAGCTGGCATTGGTTTCATCCTATTTCTGAGCCCGTGCCATGACAGCTTAAAAGAAGTTTGGGCCTATGTCTTGTTTACAAACTCAGCTCATGAAAAAAACCCAAGTTTTATTTTGCTGACCAAAGGCCAACAGGCCTGACCCCGGTCTTATTCCAGGCAAAGAATAAGAGAGTGCTAAACCAGCAAATGCCCAAGACTGATGGCTTGAGAGGAGCCTCGCCCCATTTCTCATCCCGCAGACAATGCTGTGATCAGTGAACCTACCACAGCACGCTACACAGAAGACATCTTCTCCATCCCAGACATCGTAAAATACTGTACTGTGGTACAAGCTGGAGCAAGGATGTGGTGCAGAAGTTCCAGACAGCCTTGGAGGCAGAATTACTCATTTATTTATCACAAAACTCAGATGAAGTTGTGCTACTTATATTGCTATAGGGCAAGGAGGGAAGAGAGACAGACTTTTTACATTTCCAGGAGACTTGTTTTAGCAACTGATGACATATGGGGACAGGATTCTCCAAACTTCCCTTAGCTCAAGAATATGAAATCCTATTTCCCCATATTTCATTAGTTCACTAGCCACCTAGTCAGGTCCTATTTAAAGCCCTAGGCTTTAAATGCTTCTTGGCTATTTCTCCACGTTGCCCTCTGCCCTGCCATAGGGAACAAGAATCACCTGGGAAATAATTTTCCATCAAAGCTGGCTCAGCTGGCTCTGCCCTTCCCCCAGAGATTAGGTGTGTCTGGAGCCAGGGTCTTGAATTGACATGGTATCAAAGAAATAAGTAGCTTATGCAGGTGGAATTAGGTAGAGATAATGGAAATAAATGCCAGCTCAATATTTGAGGAGTTTCTGTGCTCTGTTTCACTCGTGTCTACTAGCCCACAGGTACCCCACAAGCAAAGGATACTTCAGCTGACTTGTTTTATCATGCCACCCTTGCATGTTTCTAAAAGCACCTCTCCTTTTGATCACATGGCAGCAGGTACTGACTTGCTTACACACACAGCAGTGTTACTAATGACTGTGCTGAACACATGCTGCACAGGTGAGTCCTGCAATATCATCTGTGGATATAAAGCCATCACCCCACCCACACGGTCACATTTTTCTCAGCGTAACCCCAGGTACGGCCCTATGCAATGCCTGGCCACTTTCAGACGAAAGCTTGTTCTTCCTCCCCTCCACCCCTCTGAGCTCAGCAGTCAGGAATACAGAGGAAAGCTTCTGGCCATTTGTGCCTGGGATGAGCAAACAACCAGCCCACACTTTGTCCGGCAGCCGTGAATGCCAGGTTACGTGAGGACATGCCAGCAGAGCCTACATACCTCTGCTGGGTTATGAGCACTTCAGATCTGACTGACTCTGCTCCGGAGACTGAAATATAAACAGCACTTTTCTGGGAGGAGCGGCTCCCATCCAAATACTCCCCCATCTTAGTCACAGGTTAAAATAAATAAATAAACAAAGCCGTACTAATCTCCCAGTTGGCCTGCTCGCAGCCATGTGACTGGTGTCAGCCTTCGCCCCAAGGTGAAATATGGACCGGAAGGCTGGGTCCCAGCTTCGCGGTGCTCCAATGGCACACGCGGGACGGGAGGCAGCCCCTAACTGGGATGGCGCAGGCTTCGGCTGGCAGTGCAAGGGAACACCCACCTGGCAGGCAACAGGGCCCAGCTGCACACCACCTGCTCCCAGCTCCATCGCACTTACATAAGGGAAATACTGACTGGGCCAGGACACATTTAACCTAGAAATCCTGACACGACCACGTGGATCCAAAGCAAAGCAGATCAGACCTGGGTCTGCTTTCCATCCCACGTGGAGCCACGTCTGGGAAGCAGAGCAAATGGGGGCCGCTGCAGGCTGGGGAACAGAAGGACTAAGTTGCCTCTTCCCCCGTCCTTCGGTGAGCAAGAATAGCTGTGCTGGGAGCCAGGAGGGCACGCTGGGGCAGGATCAGTCTAGACTTGCTCTGTTTCTTGTCCTCCTTCCTGCAGCATCTGCTGCTGGCCCTTGTCAGAGGCAGGATAAAGAGCTGAGTGGACCTCACATCCGGCACAGCACAGCCATTTGTACTCCCCTGCCTTGTGAGCTGCAAGCCTGGCCAAAGCTCCTGTGTGTGCATGAAAGACAATCCCAGCATTAAATATATTCCTCCTCTTTATCCAAACTGGAAATGGCTCCTCAGCCTACAACATCACCAGGCGATGTTAAAACATCTAAGTATAATCAGAAATGCAGCTGGAGGTCTGAGCATGGAGTGAGCAACCACAAGCATACATTTTAACAGGAACTATCCCAATGGGCTCTGAGAGCTACATACAGTATATCTGCCTGTTGCTAATTATATTTACTGGTGGTGGTTGGTGGTTTTTTTTTCTTCAAGCTGAAGATGAGTCAGAAAAAGAAAAAAGTCCTTTATTGTTGTGGAAGCAGAAGGATGTCTCCTGAGGGTGTATGTAATGCACTACTGTCACGGCATGACAATGGAAAAACTGACTGCTGAGCCAACCAAACCCCCATAAATACCTAATGATATCTCTCCTGGCCCAGATTTTCTACAAGTCAGTGCCTGAACTGCATATGAAATGACAATCGATATGAAAGGATCTCTCTTCTCAACAGAGCCAGAATTTAAGAGCCCAGCTGAGCATTATATTCCAGTTCATACAAAGAGATCCTTTTAAAGGTCTGTCACAATAACTTAAAGGTGGTAATCCAGCAAAAAAACTACTAGGCCTGCCCTCACCCTCTCCTCGCCACCTCCCACCATTAGCACAAAGAACATCTGGCTTCAGCGAATGGGCATTGTTATTAATTACAATATGGCAACACAAACAACACGTGCCTAGGGATGTTATTTGGTCTACATTCACGTGGGACAAGAGCAAAAATTTCCTCCTTTTCTTCTTCTTCTCCTCCTCCTCCTGGCTTGGGTAGCTCCGCTGCCTCGCGTACTCGGCCGGGGAGGCAGCTGTGCCAAGCACCTGGCCCAGTTACAGGTATGCGCACAGGGACAGGGAGCCCGTTGTGAGAAAACCCGGCCTTAGCACATTTCTCTGGCCGCCGGCCAGCCTCTGCGCGTTGGGCAAGTGACTCTCCCCAGTCGCGGTTACATCAGTCACCACCACCTCCCTCAATGTCATGGCACGGGAAGCGGCTGCCAGGGGGGAGGGAGAGAGAGAGAGAGAGAGAGAGAGAAGCAGTCGCTGGTTTTTTGAAACCGGCTGTCCAAAAAACATTACAACACCCTTGCCGGTTTCCAGTGGGTTTGCTCAGTTCCTCCCTTCCCGTGAAGACCACACAGGCTTCACGAGGGCGTTTCGCCCCGCCACAGAAAGGCGGTCTCTGGGGCCCGCCGCTCCTGGCAGCCGCTCCGCAGCAGCGCGATTCCCCCCACTTCCTCCAGACGCTTTTCCAGTTTACACCGAGGGCCAGAACCAAACTTAAAAGCTGATATTTAGGGGAAAAAAACATAGGTGTGGTTTGTTGGGGTTTTTTTTCAGAAGGAGATTCTCCATGCTGCTCCGCCCCCAGCACGACCGGGAGGCAGGGCTGGAAGGGTGAGCAGACCCAGACGACCCTCACAGCTCCACTCCCACCTCTCCCCTGCCTGCTCTGGCCCCTCATGGCCTGCCAGACCACCCTTGGCACACAGGCTGCCCCAAGCAGCCCTGGTGGGAGACCGTTCGTCCCTGCCTTCCCAAGCCACCAGGTCGCAGGGCCCAGGCCAGGACTGCCCGCCCCTGGGAGGCGGCAGGCTGGAGTACCACTGCCTGCAGGGCCGACAGCCAAATCCTGCTCTTGGCCACTTGCCCCCGTGTAAATTTAGAGCGACCCCCTCGCAGCGGTGACTAGGAGTTTGTTCGGTGAGAGGGGACAGAGCAGACCCTGGACAAAGGGATGGCGCTTCAAGACAACCACCTGAGGCCCAGGCGTAAGCACAATCACCTTATAAAAGAGAGCACAACTGGCAAACAAAAATATTGCTCCTGGCATGCAAGTACTTCCATATTGATTCAACACTTAAAAATGCACTGAAGTGAGGATGCCTTTTCTTCCCTCCAGCAAATTCACTTTCACTCTTGGCAACCTGCTGCCTCCTCACCCCTCAGCTCCTTCTCCCTGACAGCACAGCACCTTCCTACAACAGCGTCCCAGCCCTCCATTGCCAGACCCCGCCAGCCGCTGTGCTGTCTCCCCTCGCTCCCTCCTCTGCTTCGCCTCCTGCTTAAAGTCCTTCTAGAGGAGGAGCTGAAATTTCCGCAATGAACTCTCCTGCAACATAACCCACCATGGGCCTGACTGCCCTAGCAAAAGCAGGGAGAAATGCTTGCTGAAGTCCACGGTGAAGCCTTCACCCGTGGTGGGGTGGCGCGGCTTGGCCTCACGCTGCAAACCTGCCCTGCAGCCATGCCTCTCTCGGGACAGGAGCCCATGCAGGTTTGCAAGCTGGGCAGATCAGGGTAGCTTTTCTCCAGTCAGAGGCTCTGGAAGGATTATTTGGCTGTAACATATCATATGACTTTGTTCTTAGAGTTACATTTTAACTGAGAAAGTTTAACAAGTATGACTTATGGGCTTCTAAAATTGGCAGCAGAAAAATGAGCTGAGGAAGTCATGGAAAAAAACCACAAGTGAGGCCATTCCATGTTATGCACAATTTCTGGGCTCTTTTTCCAATCTTCTGTTTTTTTGGATGGTGGAAAATATTTTCCAGCTACACAGGCCTGGCCTCAGAGTACGTATTTATGCCAAGTTTATAAAAAGCAGCTGCAGACAGGGTTGAATGAAAGGATTACACTGCTGTCTGTCTTCCAGAAGGTGCTTCAGTTCACACCCTGTCCCACAGAGCGAGGTTCGTTTCTCAAATCTCCATGAATTTATGTAAAGAGGGACAGAATTTGAACCACGCAATACAAACAGCTATGGCTGTGCATGCGAATGGGCATGCACACATGTAGATTTAGCTAGCTGGCTAGCTAGCAGCAGTTCCCAGCCACTGCGAATGCTGACTTTTAGTGCTTGAAGTTTACCACCATTCCTCCAACCTCTCCCCACCCTACAGCCCAATCCATTTTCCAACAATACAACAATGGGGACAGGGCTTTCAGGATCGAGACCCCAGCCTCAGTGTAGCTCTGCCGCCTGCTTCACATATACCTGCTCTCCAGCTGCTCCCACCGAAATTCAGGTTTCACCAACCTCATGTACTCTCAGGCTGCCAGGCTTTAAGGCTCGAAGGGATTGCTGTAAGTGTGCTGCCTGACCTCCTCCGCACCACACTGCCACTGAATTTCAATCACGAACCCGGGCAGCAGAGGCATAACCTTAATTTTCAGCCGTATCTTGTCACAGCCTTGGCCCGATACACTAGTCACAAGAGGAGAGTCACAAATAATTCTTCACTCTCCTAAACAGAATAGCTACAGGGGGTGCAGGGAGGACACAAACTGAAAGTAAATAGATATAAAAAGGTAAGGTAGGTGGTAAGCTGCAGATCGTACATTACAGATCCGTACCCTGCTGTTTTTGCAGTCAAGTATCTTAGAATAACAGTACTGAGAACGACAGTGTTACATCAGGAATATCGGTCAAGACAATATTTCCTGGCAATTGTTTGAGAAATGCTTTTCTCACAGCTAATTGCTCCCAAGAGGCTGTGTTTTCTCTGTTTTTAGAAGGAGAGCGATTAAGAAAGAAGGTTTTTAAACCTCTGCACCCTGCTGTGGGACAAAGAACCGAGGGGAAAAAAGAAAGAAAAGAAAAAGGCACAACAGCTGTAATGTTCTATGAAATGATTTTGTTCTGTTCTCTTGCCGGGGTGGTGGGTGCAATCATCAGTTTGGCAGAGATAAATACAGAAAAAGCAAGAAATTTTACAGGAAAGAACAGGGGGTTCCCAGCTGCAGGAGTACCACATTGCCATCTAGTGGCACCGGCCCTGGGAAGCCGAAAGAGAGGGGGCTCTGCAGGCTCTCCCTGTCTCCCCGCCCCTGCCTGTCTCTGGCGCCCAGGTTCCTTTCGCGGCTTTCCAACCAAGCTTGGCAACTCCAAAACGGCTCGTTCTACAAAAGGTACGCGTAGGAAGGGAAAAAATCCACCAAAAGGAAGTTTAAGGCAAACTTAGCTTTGCTTGGGAAAAGCTGGCGTTTGCACTGAGGCCTGCAGGTTCCCGTTGTTCATTGCCACTGCACGCAAAGCTACGGCAGCCTCGGCGTGTCCTGCGATTGTCATATGGACGTCTTCAGCAAAACGACGGGCCGGCAGGATCAGCAAGCACTACCTTGTCCCAAGGAGACAGGCCTGAATCTAGAGCTGATGCCCCGTTCCTGATCCTGTCGGACCAAACGCCTCAGTACCTGTGCCCAGATGCTCTCTGCAGTGCCACCCCTGAAAATTTAACTCCGCTATGTGCCTCCACGATGACACATTTCCTTTGTATTCTGAAAAGAATATAAATGTTAACCTTTCAATGCTGAAAAAAAAAAAAAAAAAAAAAAGCCAAAATGCTAAGCCCCTTAGATAGCAAAAGGCAGGCACTCCACCTTTGGAAGACACTCAGGAAAGGGCAGCGAATTAATTATTTTGTATGACCTTCAGACAGTGAGTTAAAAGGAAAAAAGAACTTTGGTGTATGTGAATTCTGACATTCATTGAAAGATGTTAAACTGGAAGGTCCTGGCTGCAGCAGACTTCTATCTAGCCAGAAAACAAAAACACTCCCAGTGCCTGAACTCTGCCAGAAGAGACCATCTTTTTGGGAAGCAATGGAAGGAACCTTGCATGGAGCATCCAAGACTGCCCACAAAGCACTGCCACGTGGCAAAGTGCTTTCTGTTCTTGCACTTCCCACTGGAAATAAATGACCCTCTCACACCTTATGGGCAATGAAAGGTGATTAGCAGCAGACTGCGTTTGGCCGTGGTGCAAATGACGGGATGTCTAGCTAATCATTAGCTCCGTGTCTTTGGTCCCTGAGTCCTGTGAAGCTTCACAAGAGCACAGTTGCCCTAAACAGCCATGGCAACAAGGGTGATATTCTTTAATATTAACAAAACCAATGTGGTCTTCCAAAAAGAAAGGAAAATGCAGTTAAGTTCCCCAAAATGAAGATAAGGTATGCTGCTCCAGTGAATCAGTCTTACAGCAGCATTTCTTCAAAAGCCCAGAGTGACGACCTCTACAAATATTTTGGTGGCTACCAATACTATGATGACCTATGAATACTTTGGATTTACAAAATCCCCGCTGCATCAATCAACAACAAAGCTTGTGTTGTCACCCCCTGAGACGAGGCACACAACACCTGCAACATTACCAGGAGTTGGGGAGGCAGGATTTGAACAGTAAGATTAAAAAAAAGGAAAGGCCATGAAGGATCCTGATCCTGAGCTATTGAGCTATTGCTGGTTCTGACAGACTGCAATTTGTTTCTTAATTTTTTTTCTTTAAAATCAGGGTGACATCACTGTTTTTATTGAAAATGTGCTGCCCAAGGTAGGAGACATCAATCTGTGAAAAGATCTACAGTCTAATGACAAATATTATCACGCCTGCTGAAAAATTTTCAGGGCAACCCAGCAGAGAAAACACTGCTCCTGACCTTGGCAGAGTCTCATAACAAACACCATCCTGGAAACAACCAAAATGAAGGGAGGGATTCAACACAGGAGCCAATTGTTTTCCCTGCTTCACATTTTATGACAAAAAGCATGGGGAGAACACTGCCCCCATGTCAATATATTCCATCCCAGGGTCTCTGTGCCCTTTAGAAAACCAATTTAACTTATCAGCACTTACTTCCAGGGTTGCCCAGAGAAGCCAGGGTGCCCAAGTGGTTAGCTCAAGCTCCCACTAAGAACCAATCTGTTGGTTCTTGAGGGTGGCAGGACACGCCAGTCTGATCATCCGGCCTTCTAGGTATATGGCTACCACACAGCCAGCTCCTTCCAGGCATATCCCCTTCTCCTTTCCAGATACTGGCTCCAAAGCAGAAAAAGGAGGACAGAGCCATCCTGGTCAACAGATAAAATCTGCTCTAACCACAAGGACTTTGAGCATTAGAAGCAAGGTTTAGAAGGTTGCATTGTTTTTAAGGATGGGTCAACTGTCCAAACATGGGATACAACTTTCTCTCAGTAAAGTACCTCTCCAGTTTTCAGCTGTTTTATTGGGTTGTCGTGTATACACAGTTTGCAATCCAACATCTGGGATGGATGCTTACTCACTGCCTTGCTTCCTAAGCTGTTTGCCTTATTTATGCCTGCTTAAAACCTATGTCCTAACTTTCCTATTGGTATGATGGTGTCACTGAATTTCAGGCACTATGGTGTAGGCTGATTACTAAGTTTTGACAGAACAGTCAGAGCTCCTTTTAAAGTTACTATCAAACAGTAAGCCAGATTTCTGAAAGACTGCTTCTTACATTTACAGTGCAGAAACCACTTATGAACTGCAGGACTGCCAGCAGAGTAATTAACCCAGTGCCCAACAGTTCATGTTATTTGGTTTCAGTTTGGAGGGGTGTTGTGCTTCAAATCTTTCCAATTATAGTGAGTGTCTTCAATACTTTTTTTCTTTTGGCAGGTTTCATGATTTATAAGCAGGTCTATGGCTGAAGTCTGATTTTTCCTGATGATACTACTAACTAGCACTGATTAGCCAACTAGTCTAAAAATAATATGATATAGAAAAGGAGCAAGCTTTAGAGCTTCATACATAATTCAGATAAACAAAACACCCACCCAATAACTACCAAAACAATCATACTATCCTAAACCTTACCTTCTCCCTTCCTGTGTCACTGTCCCAATGTCCTGTTCTTGACTGCTTAGGTTTCCATGAGGAAAGGACCATGCAGAGTAAATTACAGGATCAGGACCGCAGGCTGTGAGCTTGCAGAAGCAGAGACTTCATCTTGACAGATTCTTCAGTGCCACACACATCTCTGCTGATACAGAAGTAATAATAATAATAATAATAATTTCATGCTAAGAATTCTGCCAGTGCCAATGGCCAGTAGATAACATCACTACAGAGAAGTAAAGAAGGACCTTTAGTTCTGTCAGACAGCTTCTAACATAAGCCAAGGGGCCTGATGTTAAAGCTCAAAACTTTGGATGGAGACATAAAAGCAAATGAAATGTAAATCAAATAGCAAACCCTCATGGTTATGCAAATTCAGCTGAGTGTCATTATAGCAAACACCCGAACTAGAACAACTCAATAAACATGGAGGCTGCAACCTGGGGTCAGATGGGGCTTCTCTTCTTTATACAGGCAAAACCTTCCACCGCCTTAATCCTAGGAGTTGGTAGTCTTCATTGCGGTAACTTACAGGACCAGGCAATTACACTGTACCAGGTCAAAGTGTGGTGAAAGTAAATTTTCATCAAAACCAGACTGTTCCCACCAATAATGAGATACTGCTATGAATTGATTAGGCATGTACTATCCATTAAAGACACCAGAGAGTTTCTCAAAGAACATGCTTGCTCAAGAATCCCTTTTCTCCATTTCTCCATTTAATTAGTCATTGCATTATAATTAACAAATTCATGCAATAATCATTGTCGTTTTAATCATCAAAGCTGAATGTACATTCCTTCTCATTAAATAATATTAAACACAACAAAAGATGCTAACCAG
Source organism: Grus americana (assembly GCF_028858705.1). Classification (NCBI taxonomy): domain Eukaryota; kingdom Metazoa; phylum Chordata; class Aves; order Gruiformes; family Gruidae; genus Grus; species Grus americana. The sequence continues at coordinate 82,913,672 of NC_072854.1, forward strand.
GTTGTTTCAGAGCTCCAGGAAATGCGCTTTTACATACATGCCAAAACAGGCAAAGATTGGTTTGTTACCGCAAATTTCTGTATCTTCCAGGCTATCTTACAGGGTGTAACATATTCAGTCACCTAAGGAAGGAGGGGAAGCATGGTTTGCAGAGACAGTATCTTTTATTAAACAGCTGTCTTTCTCTAGATACTTGCCATGTTTTAAGCAGACTTTGAAGAATTTCTTGTTAACAAGTTGAATGTTTGGAAAAATGCTGATCGAGAGCTGCAAGGGCTGAAAACTTCCATTTACTTGCATGGCATAAACATACGCTTTCCCCCTGCGAACACAACCCAGGAAGCAGAGAAAAACCACTTCTGAGGTGCAGGAGTAGTTACGATGCGGTCTGAGGCCAGGGTGCCTCTATGACACAAGTAGCTGCCGCTGAGGCATGAGAGGGATCCCATCAGCTCACTTCACGGCAGCTACAGGATTGCAACAGGGCGAGTAGGTTTTGCCACCTTAAGCTGAAATTCAACCAGCAACAAAATGGCATCCCGTCACGAACCTGTAACATCGTGCCCTTTTTTGTTGGGTTTTTTTTGTTGCTGGCCCTCCTCACCCAGGCCATCACACCCACCTGTCCAACTGCCAGCAGAGTCTCAAGATGCAGATTTCTCTGCCAGCCCTGCTACAGGTGCTCTCCTTGCACTTCAGCTAGCAAAGCTCATCCAGAAAAATCACAGCTAGGCAGAGGAAGTCTTCTCATGCATGCCTGGGAATGATATTCAGTTGCATTTTGTTGCAGAGTTTAAGTTGTACAATGCAGCTGGCTTATCTGTATACCTGGTTTGTGCTGAGGGATGGAGAAAAGAAAAGGGAAATCCTTCTAATCACCTTCTAATCATGTCATCACGACAAACCAAACAGACAGGACTTAAAAAGCCAAAGTTAGGTATCAGTAGAAACACATGCCACTGCTGCCCCACTGATCCTGTCTTATGCACCGTACCAAATTTGTCTGGACAAAATGCTGCATTGCATCGCCTCACCAGACAGGAAGATTCTAAAAATTAGAATTTTGCAGGATGAGCTTGCACAGAACATGTGTGCAAAACTGCCCTCTGCTGTTTAGATTAAGACCTGCTCAAATAAATGATAGCGTGACCGAATTGGTTTTTAGTTTTAAGGGTCCAAGTTGTGAAGAGGCAGAACTACCTGACTTCAGCTGGTTTCTGCCGCCACGTACAGTAGAAATTTCATATCTGAAAGCCACTCATAACTGCCTTAAAGCATGGACCATCTGGACAGATTTGCAGGCTGTAGCAACACCACGCAACAACACTCCATTCAACAACTGTCACACAGCAGGTGAGCACCAAGGGACATCCTTTCACCCCAAAGAGGAGTCAAGAACATCCTCAGGGTGTAAGGGAAATGCTGGTAATTGTGAGCAAGCACTGTAGGAGGACAGGCATCTGTCAACCCATTAAATCAAGGCCTGATCTTTACAAAAGAGGAACTGGAACTATATGTCTGGAGTCGAAAGCTTATAGCACTGAGGCCTTTAAGAGTTCGTGATTAGTTGGTCAGAGCAGTGATTGGAAAACAGAGTAGGGACCTTATTAAAAGATGTCCAGCAAATGTTCTGTAAATATTTCTGCTAGTAAAACTAGCACCTGTAAGCCCCTACTGCAGGGAAAGAAGTGAGGACCTGGATTTTCTTTTCAGAAACATATGGAAACCACTGAACTTTGAAAAAGCTGCCCACTACCTAGTGCCAGTACGCTGGACAGTTTGGTACAGAAATATCACGGAAGGGCCAGCTGTTTTCTATGGCTTCACTCACACATTCACACATGGGACATGACAAATTCTGCCTTCCAAGAACAGCATCAGATGTCCACATCTTCTTCTTTGGGAAGCTCCCTTTTGGTACAAATGCAAAAAGCCAGCACTGTTACCTGCACCAGAAGCAGTTTCCAGAGTGCCCCTGATAAAAGCTAGCCCAGACCTCATGAATTAAGCACGTTTCAGCTCTTTCCAACAGGCTTTTGGTCAGATTTGACTGCTGTGCCAGCAGGCTTTTTTTGGTGACTGCATAAAGGAGACTATAAGCTATACTGGTCAGCGTAAACACACAAATTGAAACCAAACCAAGACGCGGGTATAACAGAAGCCTTGAAGATTTTTTTTTTCCTTCCCATCAGCCCTTTTCATATGTGTATGTTTAAAAATGCAGAAGCATGGGTGTACAGTACAACATGTCTTTGAAACACTCACTAAAAGCACTTAGTGACCACTTCAAAGATTCCCTTGAAGTTTAACTCATGTTAATTTTAACACAATGGTCATGGAGGGCCACTGTTCAGCCTAAGGGACTTGAAACACACCATCAACAGATGTACAAGTGAAACTTTAGAAGGATTCTTCTGGGTGCATAAATAGCTGGAGCTTGACTTTGATGATGGCTGGCTGGCTGGCCGGCCGGCCTCCTACACAGCAGGGCTGGGACTTCTCCGTTTTTCAAGTTCAGGGCAGCAATAATATTCTGTCATCCCCCAGGGTAAGGAAATTAGTGCCAGATGATTCAGCGTGTGCTTGATAACACTGGTTTTGGATTTGATTCCATTACCTAGAAAACTGAATGGTGAGACATCAAAGGTGGTCCTGCATGATCATGAAACTAGCTGGGTTTTTTTCTGTAAAAGCTGTCTCAGAAGCTCATAACTGATGATAGGAAACTTCCCAAGATAAAACTAACAGACCTGTGATTTCCTTTACGAGAAATACTCTTAGTGCTGAAAACAAATGCCTTGTTCTTGGGGCACCAAGAAGGGAAGATGGCTCTTTCTGGGAGATTAGTAGTTTTACCTCCAGTAAAGTAAGATTACAGATCTTATTCACCAAGGGTTGTGAGCTCAGCAGCAGCAAATCCACAACTGGAATGGCTCACTTCCACCTTTTTTAAAATTGGCACAAGTGAAAAGAAACATGGTACTATGCACAGCTAATGCAATGGCATTACTACTACTGATGCAATAACATCCGTAATTACCACTGCACTTCCAATGACCTGCGTTTTGCTTATGTCTGAAGCCAGTTCTAAATTACAGCCTCCCACATCTGTGCGCTGTGCACGCTAGCTACACCAGTGTCAGGCTGTCACAGTTTGGAAGGTATTAGCTTCATCAGGAGATTTTGGGAAAAAAATCAAATAATCTTAAGCCTTGTTAAAAGGATTCATCATTCCCACCCTATTAGCCAAGGCACTCAAAACAGGTATCAGAGCTTGCTCTAGCATACTAACCAGATACTTCTGGGTTATCACATATGAGAACAAATTTGTACTTAAGGCTTCATTTAAACCTATGCTATCTAAAAGTTTGTCTGCATCTAACTTTGCAGGATCAAGAAAACTAAAAAGGGCTAGAGTAATATGTGTGTCTGTGATGTCTATTAAAGCAATGACCATTTGTAGACATAATCAGACTGTCACCAAGTCTTCCATCAAAATCAGAATTGACACCCAGCTTTGCTAAAACATACTTAATTCAGGAGAGCTTTGCTGTAAGCTAAATTGTGAATTCAAATTGTCATTCAAATTGTCATCATTATACCAAAAAGTATACAAAACTGTTCAGGTTTGAAGAAAGGGTGCCACTTTTGTTTTACATTGCTTAGGTTTGTTTTTCAAGGCAGGGTGGAAGAGTTTGATTTGCCTTAAGGTGATGTTAAAAGCTGAAGCAAAAATGTATTACACTGAAGCGACCACCACCAGCAAGAACATCAGGTAAATACGCTAACAGTTCCATCAGCATGACCTATGAATTCTTACTTTTTACTTTTAAGGGTTAGAAAATTGCTCCAAAAAACCCCACTGTACTCATTAAAAATAGAACCTTCTGCAATTTAACGGTATTTTTATTAAGTATTCTAGGTGCAGAGTAACTTTGTCCCTCTAAAATAAATTAAAAGAGCAAGCCAGCCATTGTCACCTGAAGATTATTGCTACTAAGTTTTATTTTTACCTTACGCTGCCTGAACAATTCAAGCGCAACAAAAAGACTAAATTACAGACAGCTGTTCAAGAAATCTTTTTTCATGCCAGCCACTAACTTTAGTATTTGTCGCATTACAGAAAGATTCAAATCTTGAGAAATTGTTTTCAAGGGGTTAAGGGGGAAGTCCCTCTTCCACGGCAAAACACCTAAGCAGACTGACTCAGTAAGAGCCATTTCTACTCCCAAACTCAGGTATCTGACTGCTAGGTGACCATAAGCTATCAGCTTCACCTCTCAAAAATGCTGTGTGAGGCAATTTCTGAAACATTGAGACCTATGGTATGGAAGAATCTGCCTTTACAGAACCTGACACCAGGCGGAAATGAGGCAGAGACAGATGGGAATGCTGGCTAAAGTGCTCTCAGCATATCTCACCTCTACTTGGACTCTGCCACCAAGTACCTTACTATTAATGTATCAGCATCATTAGCACAATCAGCTGGTCTGAAAGACACCTCGAAGCATTCTCCTCCTTTCTTCTCCTTAAGTTAGGACAAGCCACCATGCCAAAAATATAAAGCTACATTTGTAATTGTTTCTTCTGCCACCTGAGCGGTGATAGCACAAAAGCAGAGAACTGTAGAAGCCAATCTGTTTGGACATTTAGAACATCATATCCATGGAAAACTGGCTGTCAGAATTACGCTTCTGCTGCTCACTCGAGTGTGTGTATTATCCACCTCCTTTCCACTAGCAAAGGAAAACTTAACTAAATTCAAGTTTACAGTATCACACCATACTGAAGTTTTACAACACCCTTCTAATTCCATTAGCTTTAGCTAGTTTAGCCTGGGGATAACATCATCTTACCTTATCAGTATGTTTTTTTAAAGGCAAATGCCAAAGACTGTTAACAACCATTTTCTACAGTCTTGATGACTAGAGACTGAAATGTTAACTGGCTATCTTGCAAGAAGGTTTCAAGCTTTCCAAAAAACCACCTTTGTGCTCTTACAATCTGCCTCAGGTTCTACTCCAAGCAGCTTTATTTCAGACACCTGCATTAACAGAGCATTCACATTTGCCAGATACAGTTTTGATCGCATCACATTAGATGTTATTGTTCCTGACAAAAATGGATTTGTCATTCTTTCCACAGCCAGTCATTTATTACCATTCTGATTTGCATCTTGTTCTAAGGTGATCGGTTACTGTTTAAATGATCACGTCTGTTTTCTCAGGAAATGACACAAGGTTTTAAACTTAATTAAAAGCATTGGAAGACCAGCCATAACATTAAAAATAAATTTTAATGTTGTCATTTTTTTGATCATTTGCTCTGACACCCAAATGTTCTGAAATTTAAAGTAGTACTATAGGGACACACAAGTGCAGATAAATCTTTATTGCCATAACTTTGTTTTTTTCAAAAATGAGCATTGGGTTTTTAATAGGTCGTAGTTTTATGTCTTTATATGTACAACATTACAACTGCATATTTGAATAATAATGAAGTTAGTGATACTTTGATAACTCAACACAGTGTATTTATAAAATGAATTCTTATCAAAATACACTTTTCACTGGGATAATAAATAAAATCCTGTGAAACCCACCTACACAAAGTTAATTTTAACTCTGGTAGAACCCGATGTGGTACACAGTCCATTAACTACTATGTTTGCCCCTTTATCCCCCTACTGATGCTCATCTTCTGGGGTAAGAAAACATTTTTTCCCCCTGTTGTGGTGTGACCTCATTCAACATCATCTTCAGCCAAGCACTGTGCACTTACAATTCTCTGTAAGAAGGAGAAAAACTCATTCACAATTACATAAAATTGACAATAGGCAACTGATTATCAAGCAATGTAATTTTACACTGAACATTAGGCAGTGTAATTACTGAGCAAACTGTTTAATGTTAAAAATGGCAATCTATTTGAGATAAGTTTTTGAAGTCATTCCACGGAAATTACGTACCGTGCAATGCCTAACAAAGCCAAAGTCAGATAAATAATATCCTGTCAGCCTCCAGTGATGACCTCTGTGTGGTTTTTGGCACTGCTCTCTAAGGAAACATCTTTGCTTCGTTGTTTCCCCAGCCCTTTATATTTTGTGTACCTGACACTTTTTCAGTGTATTTACTAACTGTATGGACCTTAAACCAAAATGTAAGGAGGCCTGAGCTGTAAGGAGAGCTGGCTGATGCACAGCACTGAGTCTCTGCTTTACGTGAGGTAACACCATTAGGGAGTAAGAACATAAATCGTATTATTTATTTTATAATAGACTCACCTGCTAGCATATTACCAACGTTACCTGCACAGTACTCAGTTTAAAAAGGGAGAGTATGGTATACACAGAGCTACAAACACTTTTATCATCAGGGAAACCCCCAAGCTTCAAAACTGTCATGTGTTCTGGCACTAGTTAACATTTTGTGTTTATAGCTGGCCCAGAAGCAACAGGCTAGCAAAGCAACAGATTAATTCTAATGGACTTTTATAGCATGCACAGACACTTGTAGATATATATAATTAAGAAAATAAAACTCAAGACCCAGTGCAAGAAAGTTACCGCTTTCCTGATCCCCCAACTTGTATTTGGGAAACTGGATCCACTTATAGTATCAGAGCTGCAGTCAGATGTCTCTACTTTAGAATAGCTTAGCATACCCTACACATGAGAGAAGGTTTGTATTTCTACTTTACCTTGTTTGCTATTAATGTGACATGGTATTTTTCATATACGCTTTTTAATGTTTCAGGTGAAAAAAAGTTTCATTTATTCTAACTGAACATATACAAAAGCATATTACAAAACCCAAGACTCGTGACTGATGTAGCGAATAAGAGAAGTAGTTGAATCATTTTCAAACCAAAACAACAGGGAACGTTTCACATACCTGGCTTATTGTAGGGAGCTTAGTTAGAAGCATTTGAAACACTGGTGGTGGAAGAGTCTGCTGTAGAACTTGTAGAAGCTGCTGCGGCTGTCCACACACAGCAATGGCATTGGTCAAGTGATCAACACCTTTCTCATATTCACCTGTATGACAAATCATAATGTTTTGAAATCAACCTTCTTCCACATTGTAAAGTATTTACATAAAACATCCCATTAACAGTGGACTAAATTACTGAGAATCAATCCACATTTTTCTTTCCCCCTCCCTTGCTGGATCTTCTAAGCACAGAAGGTTAGAAACAAGTAAACAGATTTTCGTAAGTGAGTTTGACTCCCCAAAAGATCTTAGTATATAGAAGTCATCTTCCAGCAAAGGTAAAGAATTACTTTACAACTTACCCTTCAAAAAAAATTATGCTATTACCTTGAGCTAGTAGTTCCTCGCCAAGCTGAATCTCCTCTAGGAAAAACTTCTGAACTGCTTCAGCATCTTTCAGGTCAGGCAACTATAAGACACACAGTAAAACTGAAGTTGGCCCAGTTAACAAACAAGTTAGCCGAAAACATTCTCAGCTGAAATCAAACACACACACCACCATACTGTTACACTGAAATGGGAAAAAAAATTAAAAGTGTCACCACTAAGTTAAATGTAGGCAGAACATTTTTGAAAGTCAGATTCAGGTCTCGTATCATTGCATCACAAATTTGTGGAGAGACAGAGCCTGAAAATACCTCTACTCAGTTTAAGTACACAATTTTGTAGCAAATATAAATTCCAAAGTGTGTTACGTTTATTACAACTATATTTCCTACAATTGGTTAAGATAAATCTATCTTTTCTTCTGGGATCCATTGATGATAAGGAAAGAGAAATCAACTACTTATAGCAAAATACTATCAAGTTCAGTTTCAGGTGTTCCCATCAATGATTTTTAAGTCTGAAAAGTCCTTGCACATACTACAAAGAGAAAAACACTATCAAGTCACACAGTAAATGTTGTACTTTTTAGTACAAGGCCTCTTTCTGACACAAAAAAGGAACAACCGTTTCATATGGTTATTTGTGAGCATTAGAAAAAACTAAACACTGCATATTTGCAGAAGTGTTTGTAATGCTGGAATCAAAACAGATCTTTAAACAAATCTTACAAATAATACAAATGAAACATTTTCCACAATAGCACTGCATTATTGAACACAGTATTACCTTGGAAAGCCCTGCTCTCTCTTTGGCAAGCTTCTGTTTCTTCCTTCCTGTAAGAACAAAAACATCTTACATTTTTAATTTGCGATTAAAAAAGCCTTCAGATTATAGTTCAAAACCGTGAACAAATCTCAGTTGTTTTCAAAAAAAGAAAACTGGTAACATATTCCAAATCCTGAAGACTGAACACAAGACTGCAACCCACTCTCTGCAACAGAATATCATTTAGAGCTCTAACGAGGACTGGCAGTAGCACACCAACTCAAAACGGCAATTCTCCTCCTCCTGGCTATGGTAAACACTAACTGTGCGGGGCCTGCAGCAGAGCACACCTCATACACCAGAGGTGTGAAGGAAAGGGAATGAGAGTAATACAGGATTTCTCTACGTGATTTCTAACAACGACAAGCCACAGAAGAACTGCCTACAAGTCAAGGCTCTCTAGTTTCGAGCTATATGGTGCACCACCAACAGGAACTTTAGCAGGTCACACTACATAAGCGTACTTTCTCAGCTGCTTTATAGCAAAGACTTGGGAACTAGTTAAATAGTATCTCATCACCCCACAGCAAGAGCAACGCTAAAGCACACATTTCTGAAATCTGAGGAAAGCAAACATTACAGATTGAATTGCCCAACCTGAAGGCATAAAGTTGGTCTACAACATAAATTTGTACCACTCCAGCAAAACTAGTGTAATTGAGATGATATATAGCTTGCTTTTAATGCAATTAGGCAGGTATAAAGGTATTATATAGTAGCAGCTATTCATACAAGAAAGACTAATTATAGTAATACTGGTGATCTCCTTAGAATAACCATTTTTGTAAGTCATCAGTTCATCAACTGAAATAGTTACACCAATATAACTTTTAAAAACAGTCTGTGGTTAAACAACTGTACTCTTACTACTTGTCCTCCATGTCTGCTCGCTGAACATCTATGTTGACAATGAACAACTGTCACATGGCCCTGATTTTTCTTCTGAGACAATTTCACAAGCTGGAAATACTTCCAAACATGACTAGCAGTTTTAATGGCAATGAGTTAAAAATTTGTGATTTTCCATAATGATGAAGACATTCAGGAACACTATTTCCTAGTAGTGATAACGTAACGTGAAATTTATGGACAAGATCAAGTGTTCTTTATATTAAAGGGAGATCACATTCTAACTACACAGATCACCTTTTCACCTTCTACAATACCTTAATAACCCTCAGCACCTGAGTTCCTACAACTTATTGACCTGCGTACATCATTGTACAACATCATATACAGAAAAACGTGCCATACAGAACTGTAGCATACCATAATTTTATCAGTATGGTTGCTTCCAACATTAAAGAGTTTCTCTCTTGAAAGTTGGTGCCTTCAATTAGCTCACTCCCAAGTTTTCTGAAGCATTAATTTGCACAAAACTTTAAACTGCACTACTATGCAAACCAGTTTTGCTAATACATAAAATCTTAAAGATGAAATAAAAATGGAAAAATAAAAAGTAGCCGAAATGTGTCACTATCAAAACAAGCCACATTGCAACTGTGGCGCATCCAGTGAAAACATCAATGAAAAGTACAGCTTAACATTTGTACATGATTTTCAGGAGAAACTTGTGTTTTGTTGGTGTGACTATGACATCACCTAAAATATTACAAAAGGTATCAGTCACCAGGTTAAGCATTCAGAGACAAAGAAAAAAAAGACAAGCTGGTAACTGTAACTATTTAATAAAAGCTTTTGAGCACTGATCACGCACATATGAAATCATATACTTTAGCCTGAAAATAGCAAAGGAATGTGAAGAATCACCAAGATTTTAAAACTGAACACTGATCTACAGAATCTTTCAAGTCTGATTACTATGCTATTTTTCTTCCTCTTCTTAATTCATTTTTACAGGTCTCTTAAAAGTCCACTAGCTAAATCAATTATGTAAAACTTCCCTCTTTTCTAAAGACATTATCACATTTTAAAAAAAGGAGAAGGGCAATCTTTCACAGAAGGAATCTTAGTCAATACAGAAATGCACGTGCGTCCATCCGAAACACAAATCTAAACTGCAGCTCTCAAACTGCACGTGACTTGCAGGTCCTTCAGGCACAGCTCTTGCACATGGGGAGTTAAGTTTCGAATGTGAGCCAACGGATAACCTGATGCGCTGGCACAGGTCGCAAAAATCCCAGAGCTGCCCCAGCAGCTTCATGACCAGTCCCACAAAGGAGCAGAACGACCAGAGAGCCGTTTGAATCTTCAGCTCCCACCCGTGAAGCCTGCCTACTGCTCTCCTCTCACTCAGCCTGTCCAGGCAGAAGGTGCTCTGAGGCAAAGTTCAGTATAGTCAGAAATTCTGGCTGTCTCCAAATGAAGACATCAGTGTCTATACTTGCATACAGAACAGTTCTGGTTCATACATTCAAGAACAGGAATAGTAAACATGTCTAAAATTTTATCATAAAACATAGCTGTGGAAACTAAGCAGCTCCTGATGTTTATATCTTTGTTATCTTTTGGCCCCAACATTAAATATGGACATGCCCACCAAACTAACATGTAAACCTGAAATAATCTTATTTATTTAGCAGGTTTTGTGTTAAGACATCTGGAAAACCAAAGTCCAGCAGTTCTTCAAGCCTCCCAGAAAAATCACAGTTTTTTTCCTGAAACCTGAATCTGGCCATGTCATTTTTATGAAGGGTCTTTGCAACGTAAACTTTGGTCCTAACACAGCCCAAAGAGATGTACAATATAACTGGGATGGCAAAAAAAAAAAATTGGTTCTTCATTTGTCAGCCTGTGCTTGACCCAAAACAACAGGCAATCCATGGACATGTAGGATTTCCTGTCCTTCCCAAATTTTGGTAACATTATATTGCAGAGGCTGAAAAACAATCTTATCCTAAGAATGTTAGTGGAAAAGATCTGCTGTAAAGGTGGTTTCTACAAGTTTTTCATCAAATACTCCTATATTGCTTGAGAAACAGTATGTTTTCATCTAAAGAACTGCAACTGGCTGCTGCATTGGACCTTTTTTGGGCAAATATTTTACAGCCCAAGCATTACTATCCAACAGTAAAAATGCTGTAATAATCAGATCACCGGCAGCACTCCAGAAGCATCATACTAAAGAACTAGTTACAGTACCGAAAAGTAAAAACAAAAACAAATCCCTTAATATTATCTAAAGCCTTACAACTAAAAGCAGCCCAGTGTATCACGTCCAAGGATTAAGTCATACAGTGACGCCCTCCAAATGACAACAGCCATCCCCTATCAAACCACAATGGATTTTTTCCACTTTAAAGAAAGTGTTAATTCTTAATCAGAGCAAGTCTCAGGTTTATTCAGAACATTATGGGATGGAAGCTCAGATAATGAAAACAGTGGGATGCAAAAATCACTTTCGGTGCTTCTGCAAAAATCTTATGTAATCCAATATTTTCTCTACTACATATTTAATATCATAAAAAGAACATGCCTGATTACGCAGCCAAAAATCGAGTTTGCTTGTGCAAGACAAGCACAAACCAGTTTACTATACTAAAATTCCCAATGAATGACTTGCACCGCACGGCAAGAAGTACTTGGAAGACACAGAAAAAGCATGCATCTAAGATCCTACATATACAAGCAAGGGCCTGAAGTATTCGAAAGACTTAATTTGCTGTGGAAGAGCTTACAGAAAGCGGAATTAGTACGCCGTTAAGTGTCAACTCTGGTCATTTAACAAATTAAATCCATTATGACAGAATCAAAGTGTTTAAGTTAGGTTTAAATGTCAGGTAAATATGCATTTTTAACCCATCTAGTTATTGACTCTTCCATCTATGAAACCGCCGATGATGTTATGTTTACTTGCCAGGAAAGTTTACCTTCATGGTAATTTCTTATCTTCAGATTAGTTATTAAAGGAATACTATACACATTCCCATGATAGAAACAACCCAGCACAACAAATACCAGTTTATTTCTCATGATTCATTTGAGTACCTTGGATGAATTTGAGTACCTTGAGTACTCACACTTACAATTACACTTAAAACCTTCACTGATTATTAAAACATTTAAATAAATGTTGAAGATGTGAAATAATGAAGAGCCACAGGAGAAAAGCTCTACATTTTGGATTAATCACCAGTTTTCTCTGGCATTCAGTCTTATCCTGGAAGCTAATAACAGAGCTGCCAGGAGGGTTAAGAATGCAGTAGATAAAATACCTGAGGGCTGCTACCGACTCTTGCCTTACCACAGCAACAACTTCACTATAAGAGGTTGCGTTGCTTTAATTGATGGTCTTCCAAAAATCAAAAAAATAAACGTTGTCACGTAAATGCAGTGGTGGGAATAGCATGGCTGACCGTGTAGGATAACAAGATTTAAAAAAAAGGGATGTGAATTACTTCCAAGGCAAGCTTCTGATGCGGAAACCGCAAGTCACCCATTACTACCCAAACTGCAGAAATCGCGACCCGACAAGAAGATCCGTGCCCCGGTTTCGGCAAAGGGATGCCGAGAGGCCACAACCAGCCGGGGCTCGGGGCCCGCCCCGCACGAGCGCACCTGGGCCAACGCCGCCCGCCAGCCCCCGGCCCGGCCCGGCCCCGCCGCAGCCTCCCGGGCCCCTTCGCGCCCTTCCCGCCCGGTAACCGCGGCAACGCGTGCTGAAGCGGCGGGGGCTCAAGGCCGTTCCCCCGCAGGGAGGGGGCCGGGCAGACCGCTCCCTTCCCCCCCTTCCCCCCCCCCCCGCCCCCGACGCGGCTGTGGAGCGGGGGGCGGCGGCGGCCGAACCTTGGCCGGGCCCGGGAGCACGAGAGCGCTGCGGAGGCGCCACGTGCCGCCCTCCCGCCCCCCGCGCGCGGGCCGGCCGGCCGGGGGAGGGGAGGCGGCGGCCGGTGGAGGCCGCGGGGAGGGGGCGGCCCGGACACTCACGCTCTCGCAGCCGGTTCTTGAAATTCGGGTCGCTCCGTCTTTTGCGGTCGAAGTAGATGCAGTAGCCGATGAAAAGGGCTCCGCAAAGGCCCGCCGCAATGGCGCTGGTCTTACCCACCATCATCGTGCCCGGCGCCGAGGGGAAGGTCCCGCCGCGCCGCCCCCCGCCCCCTCCTTCCCTCCCGCCGCGCGGCCGGCGCCGAGCTCCGCAGGCACCTTGGGGCGAGCGGGCAGCCAGAAAGGACCCGACCTCGCTTCCGCTGACGTCATCAGCCAGCGGCGGCAGAGGGCGCCTCCTCCAGTGCCTGCGGGGAGACCGGCCGCGCCGTGGGCGCATGCGCAGGCGACTCCCCGGCGGCCGTGGAGGGACTGGGGGAAGCCCCGCACAAACCGAGGAGCGCGGTGGGACCAAGCCGCGCACCCCGCGGGAAAGCAGGGCAGGCCCGCAGGGATGGCACACAGGGCGACGGGCCCCTGCCGCCTCCCGCCCCGGGGAAGCACCCGCGCCCAGCCGACTGCAAGGTCGGGAAAGGTCGGTCAGCCCAGCCGCACCGCCGCTGCCCCGGCGCCGGATGTTCCTGGCCAGAAAGGACAAACTCTGGTAAACTGAAGCTTAACAGTTTAAAAAAACAAAAAACAAAACAAAACCCCGACATCATCTAGGTAATGAGTTGCGTATCATCACATAGCCTGCACAGCAGCCGCTACTTCTGTAGTCATTTAGAGCAAGTCCACGCAAACAACTCCAAAAGAAAGGATGCCGGTGCCGTCAGCAGCACGCCATCAGCGGGAGGGGCGTTCCCGCAGCACTGCAACAGAATCACACGGCGCCGTACGGCCACGGACTGCCTCCTGGGAGAAGCCAGAAACCACAGCGTGAATACTAACGACGACTACAGCTGTATTAGCAAACAAAACTCACGACAGAACACTCTTGTATACATCAATCTTTATAACAATAATGAGCGTTTTTATACATTTGATTTTTATCAAAAGACTCTCTGTTTTTTGCAGCTTTATTTCTAGGAATAGACTGTTTGTTTTTCCCAGTTTCATTTCTAGGAATAGTTTTTGGTCTTTTTGGTTTAGTGCTCTTCTTTAACGGGATTGCTTTTTCGCCAACAAATGAATCCTTAGAGCACGTCTTGTTTTTTAACGTGGTATCAACTCTGTCCCTAGGAGCATGAGACTGATTTGGACTTTTCTGTGGGGCTTTCCACTTCTCTCCACAGCGCTTCACTCGTATCTTCCTTCCCATCAGAACAGAGTCGTTGAGTTTCAGAGCAAGATGTACAGCATCCGTATTCTACAAGAACAGACGTTCTGCTTAAAAGCAGCATTACTTCTACTTTCAAACTGATAGTTGCCTTTAATTCTTGTAAGCAAGATTTTACAATAAAGAGCGCGCAAACCGCTCTAATTATTGAATGAGATAACGTCTCTGCTCAGAAACACCAGCACACCCACGTAGTCCATGCACCGAGGCACATATACTTGAAAACGGGTTATGGAACAGCTTACGCCAGATGCAAAGGACAGAGGCAGAGAGATGAAGGAGAAACTGGGGGAGAAAAGGTATTGGGCTGCAGGAAATAAACTTAGGAAGATGAGGCTGGGAGACTGCCACAAGAAAGCGAGCTGTACTGAATCCAAAACGGAGAGCCAGTAAGCGAACCGGCTGCAGGAAAGAATTCCATTCATATTTTGAGACTTAAGAAATGGGAGAACATTGTGGTTATACCCAGCAAACTCATCTGTCCCTCCTTTAAGCCTTTCCCTTAATTTCTTTCACCTCAATGTTTTTTAACTTTTCTTCATACACACACTAAAACAGTTTGCTTTGTGTCTGCTTCCACAAAACTGGTCTTCCAAGCTGCTTTTAACATACACAACAATGCTACCACTTAATGTCACACACAAATAAAAACAAATTACTAAAAAAAAAAATTTCTTAAAGGCCATAAAGGCACATCCCAATTCCAATTCTGAAGACCTCCCAGTGTCCTCAAGCACGCCATTCATACGTACCTCAAAGAGAACATAGCCGAAGCCTTTACCCAAGCCGGTCTGTCTGTCTCTCACAATTCGCACTGCTACTACGCCTCCACAGACAGAAAAGTGTTCTCGCACAGCATCGTCACTGATGTCTGCAGGCAAGTACAATGAAACAGATGCCACAGCTTTACAAGCCTGGCCCAAATCCAACTACGTTAAATTTACCGATTCAGGTACACAAACATATATATTTAAATACATATATTTATATATATATTTAGGTACACAAATATCAGTGGTTCAGAAAAATGCCATCAAGTTAACAATGCAGACTTTATAAAGGGCTATTTACTTTGACAGTTACTGATTCTCTAGCTTTGAAGAGTACAATGTAAATGACAAAGGAGAATGAAAATAAAGATCAAAATAAATTTTCCACATAATTTCATTTATGGTTTGAACACAGAAATTAAGATTCACGCTACATTTTTGTAGCTCCTTCTTATGCCAGAATATGTTTCTAAGAATTAATGCTGATGATAATGAGCTTGAGCTGGCAGTTCTTGAGGTCTAATACTCATTGACCGAACCCTGAATTTTAGCTGAACGGGGGAGAAGGGATTTACAGTTTCCCACCACAGCTGCTACATGATTAGTCTGATAATGGCTTGTCAGTCCCACGCCTATGCGAACAGACAAGTGTGATGTACCGACACAAAAAATACAGGTTATTCTCTTTTCTGTGTAGGTATGCTTCATATTACGGTAGATCCCTTTCCACAGATACAATTGTACCTGTGCTAAGGGGGGACTGAATTTAATAGTACAGGTTTAGTTACAGCAATAGGAGTTAGGTACACTGAGAAAGGTTCAAGCTGCTGAAGTAATTTTCAGAGCATTGCAAACGTCCAAACCGTTTTTTCTGCAGGATGCACAGAGGAACACACAGTACTGGCACAAGCTCTACACAACAGGCATTAGTAATGTCACCACAATCAGACTTGTCACCTATGCAGATTTTCAGACAGGTCGAGTTTTAGGCTGAAGTCTAAAGCCTGTTTGTTTCAGCATTACTGTGAGCAGCACGTCAGGCCACAGGTGCCGGGCATGCCTTCATCCTGTGTGTTTACACATCTGCTCCACCCCCAAGTGAGATGCTCGTCCCAAGCACCCGACTCCATTAATACCCTTCATCTGGACCACGCCTGATGGCGATCCCTTCATCTACTGTCCAGTCTACTCAGCAGCAGCTGAACATTCATCAAGCGCTGACCTGAACTATACAGTAAGCACCTCCACACAGGTAACAACGAATTGCCAATAGCGGCCTGGACAGTCACTCACAGACAGCATCAAAATGAGAAGCCATCGCTGTGTATCACTTGGAAGTAGTTCACAAACAGGCACCAGTACACATTTAACAGTTTAGAAAGCTATGGCCTATGCAGTTTAGTCATATTTATTTAACAAACATCAGGTGACAACAAGAACTACAAGTGCTTGCAGTTCTACCTACAATAAAGAAAACAATTAATCTGCAGAACTTGTCAGAAATTTACAACCCATTTAGGTGTCTCAGTTAAAAAACAAACCTGCTATTTAAAAAATTAATTCCAGCAAAAGACATTTAGCTACCTAAGCATGCTACCCTAAATATCAATAAATAAAAAACCACTAATGTCAACACATTCTAAAAATGTTAAGTAATGACGTTTAACAATCCATTTTAGACTTACCATACGAGAGATTTCCCAAGAATACAGATCGTTTATTGTCATGCTAAAGAAAAGAAGAGATGCAAGACTAAGATATTTGTTACAGAAAAAACCCCAACAACCCAAACAACAAAAAAAAACAAACCAGAAAAGGTGATTTCTAGTCACCCATCTCACTTACTGAATTGGCTTTTGATGCAATGTCAACTCTGATGTGAAATCCACTAGCAATTGCTGTTCCATTTCTTTGGTAGCCAAAAGCAAAAAGTTTTAAAAACAAAATTAATTGTTACTTAATTTACAACGTCACTGCATAGCATTATTCCAAAAGCAAATCTACTTTTAAGTTAGAAAACACATTTTTTTCTGATTCAAGCAAAAGAGAGGAGGTAGTTTAAATTTATCTTTTAACACTGTAAATCTACCTCTTCACCAGGGAACGAGGAACAAAACTGAGACTTACTCCTTTAGAGCCTTAATGGCATCGCATTCTTCTTTAAATACAACGTAAGCGTTAATGAACTTCGCATTAGGGTGCACCTTATGTCTAGAACGTGAAAAAGATGCGTATTGTTTAAATAATTCTGACAGTGTGCAGTGCACAAGCACTTACTGTTAAACACATTTATGCCGCCTCTTGTTTTGTGCACAGTAACAACTTCATTTCTCTTAAAGGTCAAGCTAGCCCCTTAAGTCCAAGGAAGTCCCACTATACATTTTATACAGCCTGTGTATGCACCCTGATCAAGCTTCCTCAACTCTTAAATATATCCAAAGGAATTAAAGACTATTAGTGTCTTCTGCCTCCCTAAAAATACAGGGAATGCAACCTAAGATAACGAATTACTTACTAGTATAATGGGCACAAATAATTTTTTTCACTTGTCAAGAAAACTCACATACACACAAAGGTAATTGCAGAAGTCAAAGAAACACAAAATTTAAAAATTAATATAGCCAAATATGTAACAACCAACACTTAAAAATTCTTTTTGTCTCAAAAAATAAAGCACAAAATTCACAAGAGAAACCTACTTTATTGCTGCTAACTTTTTGGATAAAGTGTCTTCTGCTGGAACCTTTAAGATAAAAAGAACTTCAGTTAGGTAGGCCTAGTGTCAATTTATCTCAAGTATTTGTTTTTTGAAGACAAAGAGGAATTCAAACGGGTCCCATTCCCACCAAAAGCAATGTAGCCAGTACAGTAAGTAAATGATGTAACTGGCTATTCCTAGAGCTGATCCAGGCAGACCTCAGAATTAGAGAGCTTGCTTTGACTTAATCTGTTGAGTTTCTTGAGTGCCAAGACTGTTATCTCCAACTATTTTACAGAGTATACACTGCTTTATAATCAATGTGTCTTTGCTATTAAGATTTAAAACAGGTAAGTAATACCTTAGCTAAATGAGCAATAATAAAAGCATTCTTCTTACAGAAAAAATACAGCTCTGATGGCATCAACTGCTGCTACAGGGAGAATAAAATGTGACGAAAGGAAAGATGCATCTGTGGTGGCTCTGCAGTAAAACCTCCAAGGATTCTTCTAATGGCAAAAATACACATCTAAACCCACTTCTGAACTAATGAATACTACCCTTTATGATCAGAAACATAATTTTGTTATATCACATTAGAGGAAATAACCTACCAAAGACCGTAATCGAATGGATTTTATTTGTCCATACTCTTTAAAAAGAGATTTCAGCACCTAAACAGAAGATATTACAGTTATTCAATACATTTTTGCAACCAGTAATAACAATTAATGTTGAATATTTATTAGTAAGATTGGTTTTACACTATTTTTGTTTTACTTATACAAGGTTTGTTAAAGGGCTACTAAAAATATGCAAGTAATTTCTAACTGTTTCTGTGTTTCTTGTGGTAGCTTCTTATTTTAGATTTGCAAGACTGAATTCGTATTCCTTACTATGGAAGAAAGTATAGATTTAACACGTTTTATGCAACAATCTGAAGTACTATTTGCATTCAAAATTAGAAGCAGTCTCTAGTTTTGTAATTGTAGTTCTCATTTATTAAGTCATTTTTCACTGAAAAAGAAACTAACCAATTCTACTAAAGAAAGAGCAATTGCAGCCACTGCTGTAAAAAGCCTAACTCCAGTAAAACAAGAGATTGCTTCTAATGGTTTCTGATAATGAGCATTAGTTCCCACTTTCTCAAAAAGCAATTTTAGTCACAAATACGTGTGACTTCTCAGCTGGAAACCTCCTCTCAAACTAAGGACTGTTGTAATTCTTTTCATTCCTTTAGCTGATAGAATCCACTCACATACCTGAACAGTACAGTTGACAGGCAAGTTTCCAACAAACACTGTTCTTCTGTTTACTGTTTCATCAGCCGCTTTTCTTTTCTTTTGTTGTTTTACAGTAGTGCCTGTATCTGAATTAACGACACTTTTGGTGATAGCATGAGAAGCCCCCTTTTTTTGCTTTGCCTTGTTTTGAAGCAATTTTTGCTCCTCTTCTTCGTCTGCCTGCTCCAAAGCGCTCTCTCTTATCAGAAAAAGACAAGCAAATTACAATTGATGGGAAAAACCCCAGGGCTCTCAAGGTCAAAGAACTGAAGCCTCCAAGATAAATATTTTAACTTATATTTTACATTAAATTCAAACATAAAATTTCAAACATTATTTTGCTTATTATGCATTAAACAAACATATTCTGTAACATGGAAAGCTATTTGCTGTCCCAAGGACGTTGCATTCACTATTTAGTAGGTGTAATAAAGAAAGAATTCAGAAGTAAATCATTTGATATCCTCTAAAATTGAAGGGGGGGGGGGAATTTGTCTTTGCATGCTAGAACAAAAGAGAGATTTAATTCTTCCGGGTACCCAGGGCACTCACAACAGACAATCCTTTGGGACCCATCCATACACTAACAAATCTCTATCTATCCAAACCTGCCATAACGGCATGAACATTAAGCAACACTGAAGAAAACTCTGGAAGGCTACGGACACCGAAACAGCAAACAAAAGTTCCATGGGCATGGAAGATGCAACAAGGCAAGCGCCAGAGAAAGGACATGGTGTTAGCCTCAAGCTACAATCAAGGAAACCTCATTATCCAAACTTAATTGCACAGAGACTAGCTTCCTGCCTGCACTGACAGCATCTTGGTTCAACCCTGCATATTTAAGGGAATGGACGGTGTACCAGAGGAGTTCTGTGTCACAGCAGAACGAGCGTGATAAGGACAACTAACTCCATCTGGTACCTTGCTCCTGATGAAACTGCCTCTGCTCCTCTGATGGCAGGTCTGCTGGATAAAGGCAGCTACAGTTAAAAAGCATCACCCCATGCCAGAGAGAACCTTTTGTCTAAATCTACAGCCTCTAGACCTGTTAGCTCTCTCACAAGGGATTTGTGATTCACAGACCCAGAGCTTCCGGGGCACACTACAGAGAATCTTCACAATCTTCTTAAAGACAATCTTCTTAAACACAAAGTTTAAGACAAATAGTAGGATAAGAACTTTATTGCTTCACTGAACTCATAATGGTATGATTAATCTACAAGTTGCTTTTTAATCTTACTGTAAAAAGGTATCATCTACTCACCTGTTTGCCAATTTTTTCTCTGCTTTTGAAAGTTCCTTCTTTCTGGCTTTCTTTGCTTTTGTAGGAGGTTCTTGTATGGCAGATGAGCTCTGGTCTTCTGACGCTTTCTCCACTTCTTCCGTATGCTTTCTTTTCTTATTTTCCTTAAAAAAATGTTAACTTGAAAAAACCCCAAAATTCTATAAAAGTCCTACAATTATTTTATATTTTGTAATTTATTTGGAGCACCACTAACAGAAGCCATCAGCAGAAGCAGCGGTGCTTCTGACACCCAGGACTGCCTGCTCACCGCTGTGCCCACCCCACTGCTCTCGCCCACCCTCGCCACGGTATTTCCAGCCCTGAGGGGATCACCGCGGCGACAGCACATCGCGACAGGCGACCGGCGGCCCTTGCGCTCCGCCGACTCACTACTCAGGTCCTACGAGGCAGCACCCCGGGCTAACCGCGCCCCTCGGGAAGCCGCCTGCCCTCCCGCCAATCGCCCACCACCGTTATTTGGCCCCTCTCGGGCGCGAACGCGCAGGCAGGAGCTAACCCCTCCGCTACCAACGACACCCGCCGCCCCAGCAGTGACCGGGCCTCTGGGGGCAGAGCACCCACCGCCCCACCGGGAACGCCGCTGCCGACCCGCCCCCCCCCCCCCAGCAGGCCGGGAGGAGCGCGGAGCGTCACTTACCCCCGTCACGGCCACCAGTACCGGCGGGGGGACGGCGGCGCTGAAGAGGCTAGCGAGCGGCGCGGCGGCCGCCCCGCCCGGCCGGAGGCTGCCCGCCACCTGCCCCACCACGTACTCCTCCGCCTGCCGCCCGCGACGCACCGCGGCGGCAGCGCGCGCGCGCCCGACGACGGCCGACCCGCCTCGCCCCCGCGCGCGGGTAGGGGGCGCGATGAGGGACTCCGCCGCCGCCTCCTCCTCCTCCGGCGGCGCCGCCGCCACCGGCGGGTCCTGCTCCCCCCGCGGCTCCGCGCCCCTCCGGCGGGCCCTCATGGCTGCTCACGAGGTGAGGGAAACAGGCTCTCGGGGCGCGTCACTTCCGGCGCGCGGGGCCGGAGCGAGCTCCCCCGCTGAGGGAGGGCGGCGCTGCCGGCGGCGGGGCGGAGGTTGTTAGCGGCGGGGACGCAGGTTGGCACCGGGGCCGCCCGCGTAGCGCTCCGTGAGGGGCGGGTGGTGAGGGGCCGGGCAGGGCGGCAGCCCCTCTTCGCCGCGGCGCGTAAGCCCTTCCCAGGCAGGACGCGACAGTGCAGCGCGGCTGCCGGCTCCCTCTGAGAAGGGAGGCTGAAATCATTGTGCGATTAATTCTGTCTTCTCAGGCTGTCTCTACTTAAAAATCACTTCAGTGGTTCAAAGTGCCACAAATAGTTAAAAAACAACGTCGCCGTTGTCTACAGAGAGAAGAACTTTCTTGGCTCTATGTTGCTGTGGCAGTACTTCTTACAGCATTTTCTTATCTGTCGTCATCCAGGATGTAGAAACCTCAACGAAACACAAAACCAACCACGCAAAGCCCCAGTTAAGGTCTGTGCAAGATGTTCTCGTTGCCTTTGAGCACAGATTAAATGCCTCACGCTCCGACAGCACCGCTGCTGACAGCCTGAACTAAAGTCTATGGGCAGGGGCTTACTCGAACCCTTTCATTAAGGTGCACAATTGCCAGGGTGGGTGACCTCACACTTAAGTTCACAGGCAGAAAGGACCCTCCTGCTGCTGCTCGTGCAGCCCCTTCTAAAGTCACTCACCTTGAGACAAACCTGGAAAAGGGTTAGAAAATGCAAAGGGGGAAGGGGTGTAAAGAGTAGCCAAAACAGAATGATTCCCATGACTTGTTGACCTGAAATAAGCCCAGTAAGCATCACAAACGAAACTGAGTAGAAAGAGCACAGAGCCACAGGCAGTTCAGCAGTTATTACTTAAGCAGTCTTTAAGTCATTAGACCACCAGAGAGATCATCCCAAAACATCCCTTTGGGCAGTTTCCTTCTGGATTGTTTCACCTGTACCTGGGACCCACAGTAGGCTTTTAAAGTATGTAAGGATTTTTCCGATGAAAAGCCCCTGAAACTCAGTACTTCTCAGGGGACTTGAGGACTGTAACCTGGGGGACAGGACAAGGAGGAACCAGTGGTACCTCTTCCCCCCAGCTTCACTGTGTACCCAGTAAAGGTAAGTGCTCTGGATCATCTTGCTGGTGCAGCTACATGGATGGGACTGGATAACTGATCCAACTGGAAAGGAACCTTTTTTGTTAGGTTAATTCTCAAACAGATTGTTTTCCAACTCAGGCCACAGTGCAGCTGATGCATAAGGAGGTTTTAAGCTGTTACTCTCTGACATTAGGCACCTAATTGGGATCTCCTTTTAGGCCTGCCTGTCCAGAATGTAACTTTAAATGATAGATGATGTGATAATAATTGGAAAGGCATAGAAAATTACCAGGCACTTAAAGGCTGAAGCAAATATGAACAGCTCTTCTGTTGCAACTTTTTATACACTTTTTGAACAGCCAGCGGTAGAAGTTTTGTTGGCACCAATGTCCAGCTGAAGGCAAAACAAGTAATCCAGCTATGAAATAAAGGTAAAATGTTAGTTTTGACACATGCACCAGGCATCCCCTGTCTGGCCTCCTGGATGCCGGGCCAGGTAGGGACCCTCATCGATGGGGTCAGCCCAAGAGAACACACAAATTCTGAAAAACTGGCAGGTGGCTGCTACACTACTTAGATTGGAAAAGCCAATACATCTTCGCACAACAAAGCATTTTTGTAGTCAAGAGGTGGGGCAGAACAGGCTGACCCATTAAAATACATCAAAATTACATTGGGCAAGTGTTCAGCTGGCTGATTTTGGAGACTCATAATTGCCGAGGCTCAACAAAAGGCACACAGCCTCCAGGAACGCTGCCAGCTAGTCAGTTAGAAACCTTTGGTGACAGGGAAATTTCACAGCATGATGGAGACCACAGTTAAGTACAACCATCGGTGGCAACTAAATAAAGGGAGTGGGGAGCAATGCAGCCAGCCTTCAAGGCATGCCTTCTCTCAGCATATGCAGATAGTCTACACTTTCAGATCTTCTCACACAACGAAGCATGAGACAGGCAAACCTTGTTCTGTTGCTTAGCCAAGGTGTAAAGGATAAAGGAGGAGTACTTTGTCTCACTTTGCCTTTCAGGTCATGGCCCGAGCAGGCACCCAAGACTGTGGGTACAGCCCAGCAATCACTGCTGGTGGGAAACTTTCTCAGCTGTAAGCGCAGCGTGCATGCCGAGCAGGGAGCACACCCGTGTTCAAAGCTGCATTACAATGTGTAACCTGAAAAGAAGTTCAGATTTGACTCACTGGAGCATGGGATAAAGTTGCCCGGCTAACGGTTTGCCAAAGGTACCTTCCTTTGTAACCACTGGGACACAAGTCACATGAACCCAGAGAGTACCATTTGCAGACACACTTCACAGAAGAGGTGCAATATAAAACATCCAGAACAGATTTTTGACTAGTCATTAAACTGCATGAGAAGTATAACAAAAATGAAATAATATCCATATTAAAGAACAGCAAAAATCCTATTTACGCATAAAGTCAATATGGGAGCAGGGAGGTGACTAAACAAGTAAACAAACAAATCCTCTCATAGAACAAGAGTCAACAATTGTCACAAAGCAAAAATGGTGCCACTAAAACTAAGAGCTCATCAAGAACCAGTAGTGAGTGGAGAGCGGAATTTGCTCTTGCGTGCCCGGATGTAGTTCCCAGGTACATCAATACCAGTTATATCTACTGAGCCTGAAAGGCAGAACTGAACTATTTTACAACTTGGATTCTGCTAAACCTAAACATATGTAAATATCCTCCGAGTCGCCCTACTGAAATTATTAAAATTAGTCCTGTCAGTCTCAGATCACTGGTAATTATTAACACAGTCAATGCTTCCAAGGTTTATCATGGTTTGTCATTTATCAGGCTCATCAGTAATCTATCATTTTGCAGGCGTAACTGTATTTTCGTCAACTGAACTAGAGCCAGATGTGATGCAAGGAGATAACACTAAAAGCTTTATTCCAGTTTCACTTCCGCTGAATCTGAACTTGAAGTAGTCGATATCAGAAGTCAGCAAATATCTTCAGGAGCTTGCTTTTACAAACTACCTGAATTATCGTGAATCAAAATTCATCTTTATTTCAACCGGTGCTGCCTTAAAGGTGTCAATGGGCCAAGCTCTCCCATTCAGCTGAAAAAGAGGATGAATTTGAATTAATTGCTAAGAGGAAAACTAGGCCAGCGTACCTGCTCTAGCTTATCTTCATATGCCTGTTACACTATATCAAAGATCATTTGCTAAACTGATTCTGCAGCTTGATGTCATTTTAATGAAGACACTATGGTTGCTTAATTAAACTGTTAGAAACAAAATCAGGGATTCACAAACTATGGCATTTTATTTCAGAGGCCTTTGCTTACATTTGTACAATATATTACATAATTCTCCATTTTCTGCAGAACCTAATATATATTTTATAGCTTTTCTCTATAAGCTTTTCCTTCAATGTTTGTCAACAAATTTTTACAGTCCTGTACAATTCTGAATACTTTGAAACCATTTTCAATAAAATCAGTTAACCTTAAGCACACACTACGAAGACTGAAAATGCTTTTCTTAGAAAAGTCAAATGTAAAGGATTCTGACACTCTAGCATCTACAAACAAAATGCTTTGAATTCTTACATGTTGTATTGCCAGAAAACAAAGAAAAACATGCCAGCCCCTATTTCCCCAGGCAAAAGAAGTACACAGAACTACAATTAAAACAGTAAAACAATCTGTACAATAAAGTACTGTGTATTAACAGTGCCAGGTATTAAATAGCTTGAATGAACACTTCCGCAATATACAAATGTCTTACAAAGGTATATAATTAACAGGAGAGAGCTTGGGATCCATACAACATAAAATCAATACAAGTGAAAACAGTTTGAAGTTGGTTTTGGAATTTGTACAAGGCATTTAAAAAATTAAATGTCTACCACTCAGCTAGCTATTTATTTTAAAAACAACTACCCTTTTGTGGCAGCGTTCATACCAGCAACCACAAATTATAGCCTCACACCTTACTCCATCCTGAAGTCCTCTCCTTGAAGCTCGTAATAAAATAAGCATTACAAATGAAATATTTGTTGCTTTAAGGGAAAAGAAACATTTACAAGAAAACACAAAAATATAACTGTTATAATCCATTATGAATAAATATACACTTTAAACTGGCTAAATACAATCTTTATACATTAAGATTTAATACAGTTTGTTAGCCATTTTCTTCCTTTTTCATAATGTATTTTATCAAAATTAAAAAAAAAATACTGTTTTATAGAAAAATGGCAAAGTACAGTAGTTTCATTCCAATTAATGGGTTCTTAAAACCCAGAGTAACCTATTTAAGCCTAATTCAAACCTGTAAACATTAGTCAGTCTTTTTTTGTCGTTTAAAGGAATCCTCATATTTGGTTATCAGGACTGATGTCAAACATCCTACTAACTGCAGGTTTTGAATTGAATACATGTGCTTGACGTATACAATTAAAGCCACTATAAGGTGACTTAGCAGTTAAAAAACAATTAGCTTGTACAAATGAAAATAGGTTCAATATTTGTCATAAATAAATGGAAAAATATCAAATGTTCCAGCTTTAACAAAATACCAGGGAATACAGTAAGCCTTACCACATTTATTTAGATCAACCCAACAACTATTTGCTTATTGTACTGTCTGTACAGGCAGTGAACAGCCTCCATTTGCCACAGTGGAAGGCCTTCGAGTCACTAGACTTACAATTCCCAGACAAGTTGGAAACAATTATTGCTTGAGGAAAAGCAGTTTGTTGTACTTTTTCTTCATAAAAGTGCACTTAAGTGCAAAGTTAGCTTGTCAAGAAACAACTTTAAATACAAAATAGTGCTTGTCTGAATTTTGTGCCACTGTGCAGTATAAAAAAAAAAAAAGAAAAAAAAGAGTGGCCCTCAGCAGCCATTAAGTGCAAAGTGCTTTGGCAAGTCCTGCTGTCACCTGCACTCAACTGACATTCCATTCTGTGACGAACTTGACATAGATGGTTCTGCTAAAGTTAACATAACTGCAGCCGTAATAGAACTAGAGGAAGGTGATGAGGAAGATGATGATGTAGTAGCAGCACCTGCACAGGAAAATACAGGTTATAAAAATTTACAAAGTAAGCAATAAAAATGTTTTTCTATTCAACAACAAGCATTGGTATACACTGACTCCAGCAACTAATGCCTAGTAATTAAAAAGAAAAAAGGCTCCATTCCCTAGCTTTTGCAGGAAATGCTCTGAGACTGCTTCAGGTGTGTGCAAGACAGCATGGCATTGCCCCTTGCAGCCCTGGTTCACTGGCCCCCCAGACCACGGGCCCAGCTAGAGGATGGCAGAGCTCGCTCCTGACCCGCGAGCGGCGTCAACTGTTCCCTTTCTTTCCTGTGGGAATCTGCGTGGGTAGGGCATTGTCCCAGCCCTGAATCTGCACATACACCCTTGCTCCGGCAACCCAGCAGCAACTGCAGTTCCCATGTGATGGTCGCAGCCATAAAATCTTACAACACATGGCATTTCAGTCTTTCACGCTCAGTGAACTCTTAAATGTGCACATGTTTACACAAGGCATGGAGAAAACAGTCCTGTTAGCGCTGCTAGAAGCAGGGACACTAGAACATTCCCTACAGCAATAAAGCACCTTTAGGGAAATGAGAGATTTAACTGATGGTCTCCCTTAAACTCATAAAAATAAATCACTTATCCTAAAAGTGAAAGCACTAGACACACAAGCAATACTATAGTAAATTATTGTGTAACTTGAAGAAAAGTTGCAAGTTTTATTAATAAACTTACTTTGCTCACTGCTTCGAAAAGTTTATTTTTTCTGTATAAAGTAGTTCTGCCTAAACAGAATTAAATAGATTGCATGCCTTTTTCATGTTTTTCCCCTTATGTAGTCACTAGATATCTGAACCATACCTTAAGATCATAAAATAACTGTATACAGTGTTTTTAAAAAAAACAAACACAAAAAACCCCCCACTCCTAATGGCACACATCTCCCTAAAAATTATCCAATTCTTGCTAACACCTTAACATGACATGCAATTTAGCCCTCTTGTCCTGGTTTCAGCTGAGAGGGTTAATTTTCTTCACAACACCTCTAAAAGTAGAATTCAGTTTGCAGCACTTACTTTCCCGCTCTTTTTTCTTTAAGCGCTTTCTTCTTCGGTCAATGGAAGCCACCTCAGATTTCAAGGACAGGTAATGTTTCCTGATTTCCTGCAATTTCTCTTGGAGAACTGTTATGCGCTCAGCGCTAGTCAAATTTTCCAAGTCAGCTGCAAGTTAAACAATCTCTGTTAATTATCATATTATCATTTAAACTACTGTGGGGTGCAGAATGCACTTCAATCTATAATGAAGGTAGCACTAAAGGACCAAAAGGCACAACTATATTAGGCTGTGGGAAGATGAGGAAAGCTCAGAAACATTGCAAGTGTCAGTCCTCTGCAACAGCAGGAAACGTGTTAAATAACACTCCAAAGTCCAACTTCTGCCAAGCAAATTTAGCATCTGCAATGTGGCCAAGGTAGAAAGAAAGGATCAAAAGTTCTTTAAATGTGTTGCACAGGAAATCTGCCCAATGAATCTCAGCAGATTGGTAAGTGGCAATAAGGACCTATTACATTACACAGTCTCAAAGAGCAGCAGAAAGTAACTTGACAGTGAAGAAGTACTAGGAAAAAAATACTTTTAAAACAGTAACACTGAGATTCAGGGCTGAAGAGAAAAAAAAAAACCAACCCAAAAACCCACAGGGTCAGATTCTCCCACTGTAGAAACAGCTGCTTAGGTGGAGAATTTTCTGGGCATAAAAAGAACACTGCTGGCAAAAAAAAAAAAAAGGCAGCAGATGCAACTACCCAGAGTGCTGTGCCAGCTCTTTCCTGTTGCCACTCTACACGAGGAACAGTAGCCTTCACACAGTCTGCGACAGAGCACAGAAAAGTGTGCAGCATAATGCTCTGAGAACTTCAGAAACTTGACATACACTAAGGTCATCTATGAATACTGAATGAGATACTATAGATTACTTTAAGAAGTAATTTAAATCAGTCACACCACAGTTTCAATTTGACCTTTACAAGCAAAGAGAAAGCAACTCATGCAATGCTATACATCCATGGTTGATACTAAGGGGAACAATTTATTGCTGACTAGACAAATACCCAAACACTGTAAGAGAGAAGGCTAAAAAAAAAAAAGAAGCAAGTTTTTGTTTTAAAATAAATATTTTCAATTGATTGCTTATTGTTATATTCAGGAAGAAGGCAAAACAGAAGGGAAAAAAGTTACAAATCAATCATGTAAGTGTCTGAATAATAACTAGAGAATGAGGAGTAAAACAGCAAGAAAATGTCAACACAAGATGCAGATATAGTGGATAACATTCATGCCAGAATGACAGGTCTGCACACAATGGCAAGAACAGCAAGTGAGCATAGGAGTCATATCTAGAAACAGTATTGGAAGAATGTGATATAGGCAGTTTCCTGCACTGCAATTGCAAAAAAAAAAAAAAAAAAGAAGAAAAAAATTTTTTTTAAATCAGGATTTATCACAAAATTAAGCAAACTGAGGATGGAATAATTTTAGGGTGAAAAATCAAAACACACCAAATTCAAAAAGCCTTCTTATACTATACTGCAAGACCACAATAGACATGTTTTGAAGAAAATACTTACACATTTGAAAACTCCATTTGTAAACTTTGGGCAAACGATTATTCTGTTCTTTGAGATCAGACTCCTTCTCTCCATTTTTCCCGCATTTCCCTGGAGATTGTGTTCTTGCGGGTGATTTGGTTTGGTGAGATTTCATGCCAGTAGAAACCGATTTTGCTGACTGAGACTTGGACACACTTTCACCAGCAGATAGTTCTTCACTATCACTGCTGTTTGCTGAAGAAAGAAGAAGATATATTGTTACAAAACAAAGCAACTTTCCTGCCCAAAACAAAGCTTATCAGAAGCTGCCACTGTGCTGATTTTCACATAACAGGAGTTTATGTGACAAAAATCCTTTTACTCTAAAATGATATCATCCGTCCTGGTACTGAAGCTTGGCACACAGCTCTTTGCATCACTAGTTCCTAAAGACTAGACCACAAAACAGGTCTATAATAGGGCCCCTCTCATTCTGGCATGCTGTGAAAGGGAAACCTTGTACTGGGAACACCATCCAGTTAGTTGCTGTGCAGGTAGATTCACAGCTGTTTTGTGGACCTATGGGAACCAGACAGAGCTCGAGGGTGGATAGAAGTACCAGGCTGTGGCTCCACAACGCATCCTGAATACTGTAAACGTATTGCTGAAAGTGCGTGTGTGTGCAAGAACCTAAGGTGGGGTGGGGTAGGGACACACTTCTTGTAAGGAGATTCTTGTGTACAATCCAACTGCTCAAGGTCCATACAGAGAAGGTACACTCACTCCAAACGGTTCAAGACAGCATCATACTTGTTGCTTTAGAACCATATCCGTAAGTACATTGCCTATATTAGAAAGTAAGGCAAAGGGGCAGTCCATGTATCAATGTAGGTGCAAAAATTATCCATGTATTTCTGGTTATGGGCCTATACTTTTTCTAAAACAGTTAGCAAGACTGATTGTTATGTCAATCTAATTTTTTAATATTAATTTCTAATACAGCATTCGATATATACAAACCTCTGTCCTGTTTTAGAGTTTACTAGCTACAGACAAGCTTTTCACTGACTCCTAGGACTTGTGTAGCAGAAATGAGAGTAAACTATTGACCTTTTTCTTAGCTTTACGTCATCTTTATTTATTTTAGGTTTTCTGTGCTAAAATGACTAGCAATAACCTGAATTTGCATTACATCATTTACAAAAGTCCTCGCACTTGATGATCAAATTCTTTAATTGCAGAAAAACATCTTTAGCTGACCCAAAATAGAACTTCACCTCACACTGAAATAACTTCAGCTCTAAAGCAACAGGCTGAATTGAACGCAGTTTTCTAATCAAACCACCCAAAGGAGAGTAACAAAATAATCTGTCTAAAAGACATGATTTATGAGTAATGATTGAAAGGATGAAGCTTGTTTAGTATTACAAAAATAAAACTGGGTGGAAGCAGGGGCAAGAGATTATAATTCAAACAGAAGTCTAGTGAAGCTCTGAAACAAAATGCCTAGGGAAGTTGTAGAATCTCCATTGTTATAATTGGTTTTGAAAACATGTTCAATTAATATTTATCAAGAGAATCTTATGCCTCAGTTGTACCTGCCCTAGGTGTTGACTAAATGAACCCTGCAAGTCTCTTTTGGTTCTGGTCTTTATGATCTGGTGATCTACACTGGAGAAACCGAACACCAAGACACATCTGAAATGAAAGAACTTCAGCTGGCTGCAGAACTGCTGGTGTCTGCTGGCTTGATGAAGAGGCAAGAGTTGAAGCTGCTATAAAAGCAGCTTTAACTGGTATACCTGAATTTGCAATAAGCATTTTTTTTGCTCACAACTGACTACATTTTATCTATTTATTACCCTTATTACATACAGCACTGCCAGAAGTCTAACAAAAAGAGTGCATACACACTAAGGACTGTACATGAAACAATTCTAGCTTTGAAGTGCTTGCATCCTGACAAAGACATAGGTTGAAAAAAAGGAATAAATTCACCAAATGAAAGGGAACAATGGCAAGGCTAAAAATGGTGTATTAGTTCTGCAAATTCAGTTTGTTTTGTTACTTTAATTCCCGGGGTGAGGGAAGGAATAAGGATTATGGAAAGAGGAGATTAGTGAAATTGAATGAAAAAGGGTGAGAGAATGTGAAGAGGAGATCAATGAACATGAAGGACGGGTGGGGTGAAAGCAAACACCAGACCAGAAAGTACAGACTTTTAGTAAAAGCTGTTAAAAGAAAGAGAAGGGGGGGGGGAGGGGAGGAAGAGGAAGAGAGAGAGAGAGAGGAAAAAAGCCATAGCATATGCTTTCTATCCTTGCTTTAACTGCGGGTTTTTTTACAGCTATCCTCCCAGCTTCACTCTCCAGCTGACTGTTCCCTGGTATTTTTTATTAACAGTGAGATGAGGCAGTAATTGATCTTGCTGACTCCTCAACACATGTGCATATGTCTAATACATCTCTGCTTTTATTAAGCTTCTATTCCCCAGTACTGTGGTTTCTACTCCAATTAGCTTCTACAACTAAAAAAAAAAGCTGCAAAAGCTGCATTATTTATTGAAGATGTAACAGATGATATAGAAGAAAAGAGTCTATATTTTTCTGGGATTATTCTTGTATTTGCTACCAGAAGAGAGATTAACCTCTAAAAACTCATCCTGCAGAAAATACAAAGTACCATTTCATCCAGGTCCCCTCTAAAAATGCAGCTATCATGCCAGGATTCCCATC
The DNA here is from genome assembly GCF_028858705.1 of Grus americana. Lineage (NCBI taxonomy): Eukaryota > Metazoa > Chordata > Aves > Gruiformes > Gruidae > Grus > Grus americana. Next base: position 82,945,485 of record NC_072854.1, read on the forward strand.
CCAATTCTACCAAGTGTGAAATACTCGCTCTTTAGTCTTCTACATGATATTAAGGACCCCTTAGAAATATGCCCAGCAATAACACAAGACATTTAAAAACGCTATGGCATTCAGCAAGAATAGTTTTGTCATTTTAATAGTATTAAGAATTCTCCGATGAGAACATTTCGTCCTAATACATTTTTTATTTCCAGACTTCATCTCCTACAATTGTTCAAACAAATGACAGTACTTTTACACTGAGCTGCTGGACTTACTAGTTTTACTCTTCTTTTTGTTGTTCACAGATGTTTTGTGGCTTCTTTTCTGCTTTTTTGAGGAGCTGCCTCCTCCCTGAGCATCTTTAAGTCTTTTTTGGCCTGTACAGACTATAATTGAAAAAAAGAAAAAAAAAGAAAAAAGGAAGAAACAGAAATTAAATAGATATTTGCATTCTGTGTCTTTTTCTCAAAGTCTCAAACCCACTTCAGTGCTTAAGTCTGTAGACAACAATGCGGCTGTTCTTGCCTTTCCTTAATACAGCTCAGCTTTCTACTTAGATTGGCAAGGGATGGTGAAAGAGGATGGAAGGCAGACAGTTTGTTGGGTAGAGTGCACATGTAAGATGATCGCAAGTAACTTTCCCACATGCATCATCAGAATTTCTCTCGAACTACATGGATTTTTATTTTTTAATACTGTAAATTAAATAATACATTTATTTGAAAACCTTATAAAGAACTACTGGAACTGAAAAATGTTCAGAAAAGCCTGTCACACTCGGAAGCTGTAAGAAAAAACTGAAATCATCACTTGTGAACAGTAATTGCATGAATTGAAAGTATTAAAAAATAAACCCTTAGATTATGTTGAAAACCAAGGCAACAAAGAAAAAAAGGCAAACAAAAAAAAGAAGGCAAACAAAAGAAACCAAAGGAAAAAGTCTACTGGTATTTATGACCACAAGGGGAAAAAGTAGAAAAGGAAGATAAAAGAATTCTAGTACACCTGTTAAAAGAGCAAATTTTAGGAGTTGTTCAAACGTTGTTCCACAACCACCTGACTTACAGATTAAAAATGACTCCTGTAACAAAATCATTTAAATTAAGAAACCAAATTTTCTAAAACAGGCAGCATGCTGACAAAATCAGAGAGGAAGTTAAAGTCTAACGCACATAAAATTAATATTGTGTAGTAGTGTAAAACTTTTTCATGTGGCAATAATTTCCTCTTATATAAAAAACCCAAACAAATTAAGGTCTAAACCCACACATCTATAATTAACAAAGCAATACAGGCGTATTTATTGAGGGCTACATATTCACCTCTTCCAAGCTCCCTCCTTTGTTTAAGGCATTTTGAGAAAATTCAGTTAATTATTAACTGAAATCTGTTGAGATGAAGAAACCACTTCTGTCATCTCAGGATTATATTCAGACATGTGGGTTTTTTTCCTTTGTATTAATGTTTTTTCAGGCACTTTAACACAGTGAAAGTAGCTGTACTTTTGATGGAACTGTAAAAGAGCCAGTGACTTTCACAAAAAAGCTTTTGGATCCAGCCTTGGAAACAGTTAAAAAGCAGGCAGCAGTACACTGACATCACGTGCACAAGTGTTGGCAGTGTTTATTATCCCCTATTCTCTAGTGGTCTCAGGATAGGAACTTCATTCTGCAAAATCACATCTGAAAGTGAAACATAGCTAGTAAGGTTAATGTTTTTATCTGCTTGACTTGTAATTTTTTTTTTTTTTAAAACAACTTCATAAGATGCAAGTTTGAAATGGGTGCCTAAGCATGCACTAATTGGCACTTTCTCCCCTCAAATAAACGGCTTACAGAGAATCAAAGTTTTATGTAAGAAACAGTATCTTCTACTTGTAAGCAAGGTACTCAAAATGCTTCTGTCTTGCTACAATAAATATTCCTTATACAATGTCTTATAGTTTGCTCTGGGCTTTTCATGCCAGATCCAGTATAAACTTTATTCTTATACACTTTATTCCTCATTGAAACCATCACAATGCCTTATGAAAAGCCAAGAAATGTCTTGGCAGATACTATTTTATTCACTAGATCATTATGGCATTTCCACACATTTGAAGTAGACAGCAGGCTACTACTTCCTCCACCAACTAATTTTCCAGCAGTGTAACCATAACAAAATGAAAATACACGAGCAATGCTAAAATGAGAGCTGGTCAGCTTGAAGACAGCTCTGTTTACCCCTTCCTTTACCTTTTTCAGTATGCTCTGGGTCTGGTTGATTACTACTACTGGAGCTGACGCTGGCATCAAAACCTGTTGGAGAAACATTTCCCTCAGACTGGAGGTCTTGCAGCTCCCCTGCAACACTGTCCACCTCTATTGTGCTATCTGTTTCACTTTTAATGCTCCTTATCTCTTCTTGATTTGGTGGCAGCGTCTCAGAGACAGTGACACTGGACTGATGTCTACTGGACTCCGTTACGGTTACAGATGAAGGCGATTCAGGAGTTGTAGGAGGAGTATTTAGTACTGAATTACTGCCACTGCTTGGAAAGTCAACCTTCTTTTCACCCACTTCAGTTGGTTTCTCCTCAACAGGTTTAACGTCCACACTAGCTGGCAAAGATTTTTCAAGTTCAGAGCTAGGCAAAGAAATGTCTTCTTCCGCAAGAGTCTGAAGCTGCTCCTCTGCTGCAGCATCCTCAGGAGCAGCATGTGGAGGGGAGGCAGCAGCTTCAGTGTCAGAGTCTGAGAACAGTTCCTTCAGTGTTTTCTTCGGCCATTGTCCTTGAATACTTGACCAGACATCTTTTCGATCCTTTGCTCTGGTGTTCTGAAGTCTTTCATCAGTGTTATTTAGAAGCTTTATTCTTTTCTCTCCTACTTCAGAAAATCCTGAGTAGAAAGTACTTGTCCGTAAAGACTTCCTTTTCTCCTCTAGTCCATTGTACTTTTTAGTTGGAGTGATTTTCAGTTTAGATTTGTCTTCCTCATCTTCATCCGAGGAGCTATTACTGCTGTTTTCTAAACTCAGGGAGTCTTTGTTTTTGGACTTCTCATCTTTTCTGTTAGGTGACACAGTCTTTAAAGATTCCTCTGCAACACAGTATCTTCGTTTACCACGTTTTACCTGTGGTTTTGCTGTTTTATCCACTACCTCCTTTTTTACATCCTTTCTCTTCTTTGTGGCTTCATCTCCATCGGAGTCAGTATCTTCAGATAACTCTTCCATCTCTTTTCGCAGTCTTTCAGGAGACTTGGATCCTGACTTGGGCGCTACTACATCTGTCAGAGCTTTAGTTTCTTCTGGGAGGGATGAACCGCTCTGTTCTTCTTTTAGGCAGAGTTCATTTTTATCTTGGCTTACAGCTTCATGTTGAGATTCCTCTTTGCCATCAGCATGTACATTCGGGGCACTTTGGTCATCTTCCTGCTCACTATCATCAGAACTTTCAGAAGCTAATTAAAAATAAATAAAAAAAACCAAAAACAAAAACAAAACAAGAAAAGTTTGTCTTGATTCTGATTACAAAGAATTCTTTAAAAAAAAACAACTAAAGAAAACCGTACAGATATGAACACATGCTATAGGGACCTCTAGTACTATATATTTTAAATGGTACCTCCTGAAGACTTCAAAAATTTATTTGCTATTCTATTAGAAGGTATAATGGCTAGATTAGGAACTAGGAAAATTCTGTATTATACAGTGTATCTCCAGGAATTTCTGAAGAGGTGGAGAAAACACGGAGTGCATCAATCCATAAAATACAAACTTCTGCATAATTAACCAAAACAGAAATTGAAAGATGTGCTTAACATAAAAACTCTAAATATTTCTTATGGGTTACAAATACTACCATTATCTGCCCTTTTTCAAAAGCCCAGAACAGAAATAGTATATTCTGTGGAGAATCCACAGTCTAAAGGGACAGAACAACAAAAAAGACACGGGATAAACTCTAACTAACCAACCTGATGACCAGCCTGGAAAAAGGAAGTGAAAGCAATAATGAAAGGCACTTGGAGAAATATATGAACAATAAGAGTGTAGGACAACAGTAAGAAAATTCAGGGTCAGGAATAAAGAAACTGAGAAAAGAAGAACAAAGATATAATGGAGAAGGAATCAACAAGAAGTCCATTCAATGGGAAAAGATATGGATGCAAGGAGAAACAATGAAAATTGGCTCAAATATATAGAGGTAACTCCTTGATTTGTAACTCATCCATTTTTGTTGGCATAGCTAGTTTAACTCTTCTCAACCTACTTCCCATCTCTCATTCTCAATTCCTCACAAACTCACCACCTCTTTGAACATGATAATGTAGCTAATGACAGGGAAGAAAAGCAATACTGTCAACAAAATTCAATGAAATGATCAAAGCTGAAATAACTTTTTTAAAAAAAGGTTTACTAAAATATGATGAACTCAGAGAAGAGCACACTAACAGAGAGAAGAGGTGTATCAGACAAATACCTTGAGAAATGTTGCCTCAGATATTTTTCTTGGTTTATTTGTTTTAAGATAAGCAGGATCTTAAATTCTATTCTAAGACTCAATCTGAAAGTCAGTTTTACACAATCCTTTCAGCATTGTTTGCTTTTTTCCTAATTAAACATTTATGACAGACATTCTGCCCTGAAGTTCCAAGAACTCTATCACTTAAAATGGACTTCTAACACTTGTGTCAACCCTTAGAGGATCAAAACTACACTACTATTATCAGAGGTATCAAAATTTGCCATTTGAAATAAAAGCCAAGAACACCACATTTTAAAAAAAACAACCAAAAATCAGTCAGGTCCATCAAGTTTTCCTCTCAACCTATTTACTTTGCTGTGCCCTTCAAAGGAAAGTTGAATACAATTGCATTAATCATTCCAGTTCAGTTTAGGAAAAAAAAAAACAACCAAACACCTGTAAAAAGTTTTGAGCAAGCAGCTCTGAAAGTGGAGGAAAAAGAAATAGTAAAACATTAGAGCCTTTCATACTTAAAAACAAACCCTGCACATCACAAAAAAGTTAATCCCCAGCATGAATCTATGTGGACTTAAACAATAAAAGAATTGCATACAATTAAAAGCATTTCTGGAAATTAATTACGTAACATGGAAAACATTTAGCTTTCCAAAATATTAGAGGATGCGTTGCAAATTGTGCCTTTGTAATCAGAAGTTAATTACAGATTAATTATAGCACTAATAATAGTATCATTATCATCACCACTAATTGCTTTTTTCTCATTTCCTAAGGAAACAAAGCTTAATAGATTATATTGGCTGTTATTCTACCTACAAATTTGGAACCCAGTGGCCAATGTCGTCCAAGTTCAAATAAGTCTGAAAAATTATTAAATTCATACAACTTTCACAAAAACTGGTGGTTACCCAAACCACCTATACTATATATGATGTCTTTTTCTGGAGGCATGCACTAAATTGAGGATGAAGAGTAGCAACTAGTTATTATAGTGCTGCTGTAAATGTGTGGGAAGGGGAAAACAATGTTAGGAACAAACAGACGTGCTGACAGGAAATCCAGCTTTATTATATTCCATTTTTCAAGGCACAAAAAAAAAATTTAAAAAATCATGGGTCCTAAAAGTTACATAAATCAAAAATTTAAAATTCAGAAATAATATAGGAACCAAAAATGCTTTGCTGTGTATCAAACAAAAAAGTATGGCAAAATAAAAGATGTAATTCTTAAGACTGTTAACACATGCTGAATCCACAATACCTGTTTTCAGAAACTGCAAATATTGCTTTTGTTCAAAGGTTACTTCTGAAGATGATATAATTAGCCAGACAGACTCGAGTGCACAGTTGCATCAGTTGTTCTACATTGTCATTTACTACTGTTTAAAGGCTGTTTACAGAATTAGAAAAAGTTTAAGTACAATACCTTGTAGCCCATTAATGATAGAAGTAATTTCTACTGATTTAACTGGAGCTTGTTCAGTATTTTTGGCTTCAGTGCTGTCAAGTTTGGACCCGGTCTCTGGCGATGTGCTGGTGTGAAAGGGTGGTTTTGACAAACGTCGCAATTTACAGTTTTTAGGAGAATACTTCTCTTCCTTCTCTTTGTCAGTTTTATTCTATGTGAAAGAAAAGATTAAAAACTTCTCATTCGAGCATACATCTTAACATAGATTACAATGAAGCAATGCTTACGGTTATCTTAAACATTCAACCTGTAAAGAAAAACGTTCCTCTTGTTTAAGAGATCACAAATACCTTTCTACGGCCCATGCCAAGACATTTATACTGAAGACAGGAACTTTGTCAACACTAAAACAAACAGGAAAGCAAGCACAGCCAGCACTCTAGGAGCAGTGGCACCGCAGGATGCCAGGCTGAGTGGTGGCAGGGCAGGGCTCCAACACCCTGCTCTGTCACAACAGGCAGGGAGCTCTAGAACAAACCTCAGGTTCCAGAGGGGCCTGGGGGCGGGGGCAGGAGGAGCGCTGACATCTGTAGCAGAAGGAAAAGCTTCCTTGCATCCCACTGCACAAGGAATATATCATAACCTAAGCCTCAATATTAGTTTTAAAAGAATGAATTTTGAAATAAATGCTGTGAAATAAAATGATGAGTCACACACATATGGATTAGTCATAGGTTTGCTCTCCAGAATCAGCAGAGGGAGTTCCCAAATTTCACACCCCAGAGTTGGCTCCAGCCACTGATGATAAAACAGATCCTTCTGTAAGTGCATACATAAATTTCACAAAAAAATACAGGAAAGAAGGAAAGAGAAGCTTCCCCTCCCTACCCCAAAGAGAAAAACCAAAACCTTGATGAAAAAAGTTCTAATTTATAAAAGGCTAGGAAGTTGCTTTTACTGTCAAGCATTTGTAGGCTAATCAAAAGGTTAGAGCGTGGGGTATTTAAGAATATATTAAACCAAAGCTGAGGGTAACAAGGAAGAAAAAGGGAGATAAACTACCTTTATTTTCTTTCGATGCTTAATTTTTGGTACATTTTTATCAGCTGGTCTCACTATCTTGTCTGCCTTTATCCATTCATCATACCTAAAGGCAAAAAAAAAAAAAATTGTACACGTTTATGGTTTTCAGCAGATAATCATGACATTGTAAGAGAAATCAATGGAGGAAAAAGACAAAGGTTAGCCATATAAAAACTGATTTGGAATTTGAATAAAGAAGTAATTTCTGTACTTTTCAGTATGTGGAGTTTCAGCGAAGGTTCAGTTCTTCATATGCTGGGACATATAGGACAAAGTTTTTTTACACTGATGGGTAAGAGTGAAAGCTGGTATTTTTCCAGTCTGCCCTGAACAGCAGGAAATCCGTGTATACAGGTAAAACAAACTACCATGAGAATAATTCTGTATGGATCTCCAAGAGTTATACTTTGTATGTATACTGTAAAACCTTAAGACTAAAATAAATTCTTACAACTACACAAAACATGACCACTTAGAAATAAACTCTTTTGAGCCTGAGTGTCTGCAAAGTGATGTTTGGAGTGACTAACACTTAGGAGTCACTACCTTTTGAGTCACTAACTTAACACACTTTTCAACTCGTTTTCAGTTAAAGGTTTCCATTTTATATCAGATTGATACTAGACAAAAACATACTAAATAGCACCAACATATTAACAACAGGTGTCTTATTATCTAAGGCTGGACCTGTTAAATACAAATCCAAGACTAGATAACTACATTATTAGCAAGAATATACTGTAACTATGGTACTATAATTGCCAGTTTCACTGTGTATTTCTGAAAATCCTCAAGAATAAATTGAAATAACTTTTTTTTTTCCTCCCAGTAAGTATAATCTGCTGTCCTACTTCAACTGTGAATTTGAGAACTGTCTGAATAAGAAATAGATCAGTTAAAAATTAGTATGTGTTAACTTTTGCCCCAATACACAGCCAAATTCTGACACCCCCCCAGGTAAACTTGAAAACAGAGGGAAGAAACCAACTTTAAAAAAACAAAAACAAAAAACAACAAAAACCCCAAACCACAACATCCACCCCCGCACACCAAACAACAAAAAAAGCACCACACACCCAGAGAACTAGTACAAGATGGAGCTGAGTGCAATGCACTCATGACCATGCTGGCTTTCCAGCTGGGCTTACTTGACTGTTTTGATAGATACAACCACTGCTGATACAGTCCCAATTCAGCTTCTTTGCAACTACTGCCCATTATATCTACAATATTTACATATAAATTAAAAAGGATTAGAGAAAAATACGCAAGTTTCCAACTTGCTTTCCTGTATACTCTAAGATCTTATGCAAGGGATTCCAGAAGCTAAATACTGTATTTTATTAACTTAAATTTCACATAACACAGTGAAAAATGAAGTAGCAGTAGTCTCTGAAAAATAGCTTTCCAAAACAATTTTTGGGGGTTTTTTTTCCCCTCCATGTGACAATAAAATTCACAAAATCTAGCAGCATACCACGCAGCCTACAATATCCCAAGATTACCTACGTTGCTGCAGATATAGCTGTAATTGTACTATTACTAGGTGACACATAGGTGAACAGGCTCATATTTCTCTCCAAAACTGAAATACAACTCTGCAGAGTACTTTCCAATATGGAAAAATCCCATATTCTGTGAGACTGCAGGAAACCCTATTTGAAGTAATCTTTCTTCAAGTCAAAGACGGGCTTTTCAGAAGGAATACTGCTAAGTAGACTGCCAAATGGACTTTGCAACCCACATAAATGTCAGAGTATTTCATTAGGTCTAAATGCATGCAGAAAAACAGTACTAGGACTGGACAAATACACGCTGAAAAGCAATTATTCTGACAGTGTCCCTTCTACCTCAACTACGTTGCTGTAATACAGAATTTGTATTCACTCATTCTATGCACTTCCATTAAGAAGAAAATCTTCCCCCCCACGAAGTCTACGTACTGCACATACCATCTGTGATTCAAGGTAACTATAGTACCTGTTGGGGTGACAGCTGGTAGACTGGGGGGCATAATGAAGCAAAGGAGAGAGGAAGTGTAGCATCTTAAGAGAAAATCTGTAGATGCCACTGGGTCTTAAATGTCACATATTAGAAGCAGTGGTCACAACTCCTCATCTCAAGGATGACAAATTGAAAACCTAGGTGTGACAGCCACGGTTCCTGGACAGAGCATATCCTGCCCTACTCCTGACCGCATCTGGAACAGCATCAGACCCTGCAAGGAGGCCCAGTGTCACAGACATCTTGAGTCTTCTCCAGGGAATCAGATATCCATACTTCACCCCTGTGCATGGCACAGCTCCTTTCACTACTCACACATCACATGCGTATGGTGTGCCTAAGCCCATTACAACCGGACCCTAGGCTGAAACAAATCCTGCAAAAGGGATACAGCCCAAGCCACAGCTGACTACCTGAACCTAAATTACATTCTCCTCTACTGCATGACAGAGAAGGACCCTGAAAGCTGTACAGCACACCGGATGCCAAGCTGCATCTGAATGGTGCGTGTGACTCAGACTAGAGCCTTTCTTTATGGAACTGCACCTTATTAAAATAGGAAAACTTACTTCATCACTAACCTTGCTTTAGACAGCCTTTTCACAAAACAAAAGAAAACACAAAACATTATGAAAAGTTCTTCAGCTCTCATTACAAGAAGTACGTGCTTCCAGAAGACCTGGGCTGTTTTGCTGCACTGCTGTCTTCCACACTTGCTTACCTCGACTCTCTAAAGTGAGCAGCTCGGTATGGAGAGGAAGGAGGCAAGATGGGGAGGTGTTCCTAAAAGAGTTTGTACAGACTTGTTTGAGAACGAAGACGAGGGATTTAATAAGAAATTATTATGTACTTATTTTTTTAATAAGGTTTCATATGAACACCTGGAATGCCTTAAGAAACATCCCCTTTGCCTTATGAAAATGAAGACAAAGATGAGCCAAGTAAGGAAAGAAGCTTTTCTGCCTTACTGGTTAAAATGAGTTCCTGCCAAAATGGTGGATTTGAACAGGAAGGAAAGAAAAAAGGAAGAATGAAATTAATAGCTATATAGCAGAAAAAACAATTGGCACTTTGCATAAGAGTATGTACTGATTCCTATTACATCCATATGTACTGATTGCAAGCTAAAAAAAAAAGTAAAAAAAAATCACAGCATATTCTCAGAGACTGCATAGTCAATCCTCCACAGAAGTACTAGAGGGGAAACAAGGAAGAAAGCCTATTTTTCCAACTTCTAGATTTATACTAGCAAAGGTACCGCCTTCTCAGGAAGACAAGTGACCTCAAGGAACTTGCATACCTTGACAAATTCACTGAAAAGTTCCAGTATACTGTCTGTATCTGCTAACAAGGAAGAATCAAATGTTTTCTTTGGCTGTGATCAAAGATGGAGATTTAGTCTTATAACCAAATACTAGATTGTTACATGAGGACTCTGATTTTTTTTCTTTTATTTATTTTTTTACTAATTCTCCCCCCACAATATACACTACTCTCAAGAACCTGAAATTCGGCTCCATGTGTTCCTTTAATGTCAGTGGCTGACTGTTAAGTACAAAATTTGTATATTGTTAATGCTTCAACAAACTGAGACAGAAATCGGCACTTTCACATTCAGATTTCTGAAGAACAGAAAGAAGTGTTGAAAATAATTAAGTTTTAGTTTTAAACACTTGAAACATTCAAGAATAACATGTCTCATGATATTACACCATACCACACACAGAGTTAAAACAACCTAAACTTGTTTTTGAATATGCACCCTCTGTCTTTAATTACCAGGAACACACTGCAGAAGAAATTCACCTCTAACACTTACACAATGAACTTTTTTTTGCACTGGCAGCTGAAAATTAAAATTATGACAGAAGGAACTGGCACTGTAGCCCCCAGGGAAGTTTAAGTTCCATATAAAGCATACATAATGCAGAACATGACCGGCTTGATAGAAGAAATACAGCTTCTCTCTCTCATAAGCTTTTTCTGGTTAACACATGATAATGTAAACCGTTTTCTCTAACAGGGTAGAGATTTTTACCATTCCCTTTCACTACAAGTCAGGCTCCACTGAACACTACAATTCTTTACTTTTATCAGAAACACTTATCACCTGAATCTCAGGAGCTAACAACAAGATCCTTTAGCATAAAGTAGTGCAGCTGTACAATGCTGTTAAGCTATATTCCATTTCTGTATTTTCTATTTACTATTTAAATAAATAAATAAATTCCACAGTGGTTAGTGTCACTGGTTCCAAAGCATTAAAAAAAAAAAAAAACCACACCAAAACCAAAAAAACCACCAAAGCTGAATACCAAGTTTACAAATTCCACTCCAAGTACCCCACACACACTGTTATTCTGAATCCCAGACCAATGCTGAAGTTACCTTGTCATAAGAAACATTAGTAGTTATTCAGAATTCCTGCTCAGACTTAGGGGTTTAAAGACCAGGCCATTAAATGGTTTACTGACCAAAAGGGAAAACACTACATTCGACTTTAAGGGATAGGAGGATGACAAAATGAAAAAAAAAAAAAATCCTAGACAATTAGAAAATCCTAGTTCACTATGTCCCATGACCTAGTGTACAGTACTTGTCCCTGCTAAACGGAACGTAGCTACCATGAATAAGAAAAGGAGAGAATTGCTACCTATTCAAGTAAAGCAGTTATTTTTCCAGGTTGTGACTGACTAAAAGCCAAATCAAGTTACTGCATCATACAAGACTTGTCTTCACAATACTAAATATCAAAGATGTTGCCTTAAGCTCAGGTTTACCCACTCTTACTGTCAGACCCAAAAATTTAACTAATTTTATTTGAATTAAATAAGTTAGCCACATTTAGCAGAGTCTACACACAGTCCCATAGCTGAATCTCTACCACTGATACCTTTTTCAGTGAAGAATCCTACTCTCCCAGCCCCTTTCAGATGGCTCTTTTGAAACCTCAGGTAAGAACATAAATGCAACTCCTGCTGCCAGAACAACCAAACAACTCCCCTCACCTCTCAAATGAGCACAACTTTACTAAAAATGCTTTTCTTACCAAATATATCCTACTGACAGAAATAATGCCTCTGATATCAATCCGCATACTTGTTTAAAATTGTTTAAAATGCAGAGTCCAAAAAACAGAATCTTGATTTCTCCTTTAAGAACCAGGGTGCTGGGATCTCCAAGGTGAAGGCTCATTTTTGACTTCTCATTTCTTCAGTTTTAAAGTGGTACTGCTCAAATAAAACTCTGATCATCTCACCTCATAGCATGTATAAAACCGTATTTACTCAAAAAAGAAAGTAACTCTATGTTCATGTGAATTCCAAACCAAGAGTTTAAAAGCAAGAAACCTCTTTGAATGGTACGCAGTAATCCTCAGTGAGTAGGATGCAAATTTCAGCAACTTACGCTCCTAAGGAAAGTCCTCCCCAGCAATGACTGAAATGCTAGTCACATTCCAAATCCCACCTTGAGCAGGTTGCATCTCCCCTAGTATCTTGACTTCATAGCCCACTATGCTTACAAATGTTGCCTGAAGACAGTTTATGTGAAAGATCATATTCCTGTAGATCAATATATATGTAGATCAAAATTTTACAGAAGATTGATATCAAAACTGGCAATATCAAGACGCTTCTCCTCAGCAGTGGTTTAGGTAGTCCTGGAAATCACCAGGCCTAGATGCAAAGAGGTGAATTCAAGGGAGGGAGAGAAGTATCATGCTTCTTTAATTGTGACCTTTGCTAACTGATCTTGCTAGCGCTGAATAAATGAGGTTTGTCCTGCCCTCTTAGTCAGAGGTAGGATGGTAATCAAAGTTCAGATGACAGAAGAAGGTCACGAGAGCATCGGATTTTCCAGAAGAGGGAAAAAAATAAATAAAAAGTACAGCAGATTTGCCTCAGATTTGTTTGGTTTTGTTTTGGTTTTTTAAAGATCTATAAATACACTAAGGTTTAAAAGATGACAGCTGAGGACAATGAGCAGATAGGTCGAAACTGAGAAAAAAAGCAGGAGACTTGGTAATTGGCTTAAAAGCCACTCAGAAGCTTTAGTTTTCTCCACTGTTTTCAAATTTGCTTTAGTTTTAAATGGAAAAAAAAAGTGGTCTGAAATGGCAAAAATATATTAATACTTCAACTTATTTTTATTAATGTTATACTAAAGACAATAAAAAGCATATACTCCTGCATATATTAAGAAAAGCATAAGAATCCACTAGGCTAAGAAGAGTTTTGTTTGGAAGCTTGAGGCAGCCAAGGGGTAAGGAGGGGTAGGGAGCGGTGGAAATCAGATCTGAATGAAATGCAATTATTTGCTGCACACTAATTTGCCACTAAGAATCTTGTACTTCTCTTGTTAAATACCATTCTGCTAGTGTGCTCTCTGCTTTGCTGAGAAGAGTGTGTATAGAGACTCAGCTAAGTGCACTATTCAAATATTGTATGAGATAAAATTGGCTTAAGAGAGCCAGAGGAGGAATTTGTGAAAGAGTTAGCTGTCACTTGTTGTATGGAGAGATCTAAAAATAAGATGGGGAATGAAGGAAGCCTTCTTTGAACAAGTCATGTTAAGATGATTTTCTAAGTAACCAAAGTACTGCATTTATATAGTGTTAAAAATCTAATAGTTTCATACAGTACAATGACCTTCACAGAACACCAATACTGAAAGTTTAGAACTCCAGATGTCTATTAATTTAGTTTTTAAAATACACGAGTGTATTTTAGAAGTAATTCAAGAAGTAATCACTAACTAAAACTCAAGTTACCTCACGTTCCATCCACAGTAGTGCACCAAGTAAAGGACTTCGCCACCTTCGATGTCAGAATCTTTAATACTAGCTTCATACATTTTTTGATTTTTCCCTCTTCCATACCGCACTTGGACTTTCATGCCTGGTGGATAGCATTCAAACTCTTCTTCCTCATTGTTATTGTTGTCTTCTTCCTCCTCCTCCTCTTCCTCCTCTGCTTCTTCTTCATCTTCATCTTCTTCCTTATTCGTGTCATCTCTTGAAAGGTTTAAAAAATTGTAGAGTTAATATGAGATACTTCATAAGCTTTTCAGTTCCAAACCACATATATTGATAAATATTGTGGATGCATTAGAGACTGGGAAACAGCAGGCTCCAAATATGTGAAATTGCACTACGGCCGAGTAATATCAGCAAAATAGGATATAGCAATACACACAAAATCCAGTGACTGTAAGGTGCAAAAAACGACTAAAAGAAAAAAATAATCCATCAAAATCTGTATGAGAAGTTGTTCAAACTCATCTTTATATGATTCTTTCCTGCAGTCCCTTTGTTTAAATATCATTTTCTCACAGTTCAAACTCATCCTTCACAACACAAAGTTCCCTAAATTCTATTTTCCACTTTTCAAAGTACAGGTTTTGCAAGTGCTTCTTGAAATTTGCTCCCCCAAAAGATCCTTGCTTTATTATCATAAATAATCTCTATCAACACCTTGATGTGACTGCAACCAAAACCAGATTTTAGGGGGGAAAAAAACCCCACAAACCAACCAAACAAAAAAAAAAACAAACCACCTTATGCAAGATTATGTAGCATTTCAAGCAACCTGTGCTAATTTATGACCCTGTCACTCCTTGCCAATTATGCTAGAAGTCTTCTAAATATAAGTTAAACTTGCATTTTATTATTATATAAATACATAAGCAGGTGTTCACTGTTTTGAAAAGTAAGCTAATTTTGAATACATTTTTAGATATTTGGACCAATTTTCAAAGTACTAACAACCCACAAATCTTGCTAGTTTGTCAATGGCAGCTACGGGCTGCTCTGTGTTCTGAAAATTATCTCCGACTAGCGTAAAGAGATAGATTACATCACAAAAGTTAATGGGGGAAAAATATCTTTTAATCTTAAGTAGCTTTACAAAACAATATTATTGGCCCTCACATCATTCTAATCCCACACTATGTGCAATGCAGAAAATTCACAATAACCACAGGCAACTGACAATTTAAAAACCTGAGACATGGAATAGATACATTTGGATGTATTACAGACTGGAGAAAGAAAAGATAAGTGCTGCTCCAAGTCTGATTCACACCAGTATTTAAGTTAACCTCACAAACACAAAAGTCTATCTTTCCCTGAAATTTTCAGTAGAAAATACTCAGATAAACCAAGCTACTTTCTCTCTGTGAAACAATCAAATAGCATTGCAATTATTCAAATGCTTCTTTGTAGAATTAAAACTGCAGTATTATTGTCTAATTAGCTGGCAAAAGAGAATTCAGAACAATCAATTAAATTCAACTGTCGTATAACCACACTGATTTAATGAAATTACTTCAGAAATTAATGTTGCCACATGTATACACAAATATATAAACACATATGTATATATACATACATCGCAAGACAAATGCTAAAAATTCCCTCTATCGGTCTATTAACTAAATTGAATCATGGAAGATACATCTATTCAGGTATACATGGCATGGACCAGACAGTTTTGTTCTGGAAGACCAAGATTTTCAATTTACTATATACTTGCAGCGGGCTACTTTGCTAGTGAAGTTAAAACCACCAGAGTTAAACATGCAACATAAACGAATGAGCTTTAAAAGCTCACTTATCTCCAGTACACATCATATGGCAAAATCTACTTCCCAAAGAAATTGCAAATAAAGGTCTCCAAAGACTCAGATGAAAAATTCCTGAACAGAATTCCACAGCTAATAACAGGAAGCACCAACTAGTAATTTAAACACTTTTAAATTATACTCTCTGCTGCACTAAATTAAAAATCCTAGCTCATTTCAGCATAACAGTTGTTATCATATAAAAGCTAAAAAAATTTGGCATCAGGAGCAGAGCCACCACTGCTCCGAGAACAAGATGAGCTTGTGATTTCCCATTACTAACAAGACTTTTCGAAATTGTAACAAACTAAATTTTGCCAGAATTCTTCCTCCCCGCCCCAAGAACTACTAGCACAATCCTTCAATACTGTCTGCAAAGAAAAACACGCCTATGAGGGAGATTCAGGATTTTCCAGACACTAGCAATTACAGTGCCAGTGGCTCTCTGGAAGCTGAACAAGTTTGGAATCTCTCACCTTAATCACCCTATGGCTTTCCTGGTGTCCCGACAGATAGTCTACAAAGACTCCATGACAATACCAGAACTCCTCTGGAAGAGATGTGTGAAGAAACCCTCATTGTGAAGTTGAGTAACTTGGATGGTCAAGAAGATGTGAAGAACAGACTGTACATAGGTGGAGGGAATGTCAGGAAGCAAAAGCAAAATGGAAGCAGAGATGGCTGCAATTAAAAGGCATTCTAAGGAGTGATTTGGTTAGCAATCATAAACTGGAGGTTTTAGGAAACCAAAAGCAAAGAACATTCATAATTTTGGAGGAGAAAAAAAACCGGTGTACTTGTATAGGTCCTGGAACAAAAAAAACAAACCCAAAACATATTCCAGTAGTTGCAAGGAAGAAAAGATATTGTTTCACGAGGCCATAAAAAGCTCAAACCTGGCAGTGCAGATGAGGGAGAAGCATAACTGCCATGAAACAGAGGTTTGTAAGAGAAAATTGTAATTGCAGCCATCCAGCATGCACAGCCATAACCTCATTTGTCCATGTACGTATTCATGAGAGCACTGTATTTCCTTTAATGCTATTTAGTCCAAATCCCATTTTGAGAGGGAGGGGGGGAAAATCCCAAACAAACCAACCTCTTGGCAGCAGACAATAACTGTCAACTTAAAACCTGTACCAAGTAGTATTTGCCACAAAGCTGCAACAATTTGAACAACCCAAGCAGCAGCTGATGTGCATGCACGCTGCACAAGAGACACAGCAATACAAGTGTAACTGTGTTCCAGAAACCAAAGTACCACCAGAAAGCTTATTAGGAGGACTCGAAAGCATTTGCAATTACAACTGCAGACTAAAGAATACCCCATCTCCCACAGAATGGGAACATAAACCTTCAGAAGCAGGAAATTAATGAATTAAAATGCGAAAATATTTATCAATAAAGTAAAACCATTAAAACATTGAGATCATACAAGTATTGTATGTTATTAGTTCCAAAGGACAATGTGAAATTGTTAAAAGGCTAAAAATACTGCAAGAGTATTTTTACAGGTAGGTAATTCTCAGTCAATATAAAGATTTAACACCAACAAGATTTAACATCCATAACAAGGGTAAGTATATCAACAAATAGATGTTGTTAATAGATGAAATAGCGCATGCTATTACAGCACTAAAGGAACTGCAATATCATGCAAATGTCTTTCCACCCACGATCTCTGGTACTAAACCCACCTACAAGACAGGGTGTGATCTGGAGCATTAGATCTGCCTCCTTGGATCCCTGTTTTGCAGCAAACCTAATGCCACTCCAATACAATTCCCTGACACACCATGCTGGCACACACAGCAGGTGAGATGGCAAATGCAAGATTATTTTTTTCATGGGTTATTCTAAAACTTGAGAAAGCAAGACTATTTCAATTATTGGTTCAATTAAGTCATTACAGTTAATTGAACCACTAGCAGAAATAAACTCCAGTGTAATTGACACTTCAAGTTTAGAAATTAGCTTCTATTTTTGTTTCCCTCCTTTTTCCTCATCCTAGTGCATTATTTAACCTCTACTTCATGTAACACAAAGCTAGAAGACACTGAGTCTCCTTCATACTCTTTCTCAATCACAGCTGTATTAAGATGCCCTTAAGTTTTAAGGCAGAGGCACCATTAAGACCTGTACTTACACCATTACACTAGAATCTCATCTTTAATTAAACAAAATAACAAACCCCAAAAAAATCACTGGTATTTGTCTTCCTTCTGAAGTTGCAAAGAAAACAAAAATAAAAGCTCCAAGGACTTCTGTCTACACACACACACAGAAAATCTGAATAAAAGCACAGTTACAGTCCATCATTCTAAGGGAAAGGTAAAGGCACTAACTTGATTTGAATCACATCTGAGAGTTGTACAGCACACTACAACCACACAAGCATGTATTCTGTCACCAGTGTTTTCATCTGCTGCTACGGAGAAGACAAATGAAGGGACTTCATGTTATTGCTTCTAATCGTTCAGCCAAGTTTTTTCTTAAGTATTTTGAAACATTCCTTGAAAGGATAATGGATGGTTCAGAAGTCTGGCTGAGGAGTACAGCACTTTTCAGTTTTATGGCACTGGTTCACACTCTAGTACTTGATGAATGTTTAAGGGCTCACCCACACACATAAGTCTCAGTGACAGTTACCATGGTTAATAACCTCCATAGTGACCATACGCTATGTAAGATGTGATGACAGAACTGTTTTTTCTACATCAAAGACACCTCCCTTCCATTTAATGCGATGCAAACACAGGACTGGTACATTTACGCTGCCACTGTACACTTTATTATCGTGTCATTAGCATCTTATTGATGTATCAAAAACAATCCTTATGTATATGTACGTATCAGTGCATATTCTACATTAAGGAAAAAACATCAGTTACAGACTGTTTCTGAAAACATGACTATACAAAAACTTCCTTCCCAATACAAAAGCAGCTGGAATACGTAAGTAGAACACACATCACAAATAAGAGCATAGAAATATGTTCCTATAAATGAAACTACTGAAGTATGCTTCTTAAAAATGTCCAAAATTCAGAGCAGATGTTCACACCAACTGTGCAATGAACACGACGCATTTCTTTCCCTTCTCCCAAGCTAATCAATTCCATATAAACCTAAATCAGGCTGGAAAAAGCTATCTCAATATACAGTTCTCAACACTAATCCAGAAGCCAGAAGATATGCCTTCTGTATCAAATATCCTTCACTTCAAAACATTTTAACCTTCCTGCTACCATTTGAGATTCACCACCATAAAGCTTTGATATGTCATTTTAACAGATAAGGAACTGAAGAAAACATTGCCTCTAACAACCTGTTATCTCCCATATGTGAAACAGAGCTTCTGACTATTACATAATCCCGCCGTAAATTGCTTTCAGAAAATCCCCATCAAGTGTTTCCAGAAAATTTAACTCTTGTACAAACAGAAGCCATCACCAGCACAGGCACAGCAGGTAGTCACCCTACCCTACAAGGGTAATAAACCTAGTAAAACCCTTCACATGAAACAATGCCCATCTTAACCTAGTTCTCAACTACTACTGTTATTACTCCTATTACTCCCCTCCCAATGCTTATAGGAGGGGAAACGCTATTACTGCATGTAATGATGTATGTAACAGCTCTAAGATTAAGATATTTCCCTTGCCTGTGAATGAATGGTTTAACTCCATTCAAGATTATTAGCCAAAGCGGTTTAGCATTTTCTCCTTTTGATACTGTCAAAATATGACAGTACAACTCCCAGAAAACCATACCATGAAGACCTAAACTGACAGTATGAGACAACTAGAAGCGTTTAGGTTTCTAAAGTATTCTTTAAGAACATTTGTTCATGCATCCCTTGGAGGAAATAAAAAACTAGACAGTTTTCAAGAAGTAAAACCACCTAAATCCAGCAAGTTTCCTAAAACCAAATTAGAACTATTTGTGAGTACTGAAAATGACGGCCTGGTGAGAAAGAGCAGGGTTAGGATCCAGAGATGGCAGTCCCTCCTGGTGTTACAGTTAAGGCAACACCTCAGCCAAAGGAAGGAAAACACAAGAACAAAGCCACTTGCAATCCTTCTGTACTGTAACTGGGACTACTTCAAAGAATTTTGCCTGGTCACCTCAAAAATCCAAGTACTACCAATATAAGTCTGATGCAAATTTTTGTTGGAAAGCAAAAATTATTATCTGGATTCTGAGCACTTAATCTTTCAGTTCAATACAAAGTTCTTGATGGTCCCCGATGCTTTAGAGTGAAGTGTTAAAAAAACCCCAACAAACCACAACCAAAAACCAAAAGACAAACCACCATAAATAACAAACCAAACAAAAAACCTTGGAGTTTGATTAATCATCCGGGAAAAAAATTTCTTACAAATATTGGTTAGCTAGCAATTAACCTACACTTCAGTTCACAAACTGTATCTACTATGAATTTTTTAAAGATTTAACTTTTATTTCATTAGCTTATATTAAAAAACCCACACCTTTTAAAAACTCCACTAGGCTCCTGGCCTCAGTCTCTTGGGAACACGTTCAACTGCCTACATTGTTCATTGTGTAGAAAAGCCCTCTGGTTCTCAATTTGTTGGCTTTGACTCAAGTCTTTGAATAGTTACAATAGTTAACATTAGATGCTACAAAGGAAAACTGCACCCCTATGCAATGCTACATTTGAAGACTGTTACTTCCACAACATGAAGTTAGCAGGACCTTCAAAATAAGGGGGTTTTTAAACTTTTTGTTTATTCATTGTTTAAGAACAAATACTTTTTTGTATGCTAGGAAGAAGGATGGGTTTACAAAGCTGGGACAGACCAATGAGTAATAACACATTGCTGGCCTTTTTTTACTGTTTTTATGACTAGAAGCTGCACAAACCTGTATCCAGCACAATGCATCTTCCACTAGCCACACAAAAACCAAGAAAAGCATGTACAGAATAAGGGGCAAGCTGCCTTTGAATCTTTATTCTCAGTGTTCACAGACACACAAGTAGGCAAGAAACAGGCACTCTGGGGAAGAAAGGAAGAGAACCACATTCAGCCCTTCCTCTTCATCATATTGTTACAGTATATGCAGGAGTGACCAGAGGATTGAAGAGGTAGCAATTTCAAAGAGCTGAGACACGTGGGATTGCAGAGAGAAATAAAACCTCTGGAAAATAAACAACCCTTGCTTCCAGTAATACTTCCTGAGATCTGGAACCTGGGAATTAGATTCAGTCCACCCAACAGAAATTCAGTAAAAAGAAATCCATAAGTTTTTCTGTCCTCTTGGTTCCTTGTGTGTATACACACGTAAGCTACATGAAGATGCCAAAAGTCCTACAGACATAAATTCAAATAGCAAACTCTACAAGATTGCCTTATATAGTATTAGATTTGTTTGGCTATTTGGTTAGGATTATGAAAGATAGATGGTCCATAGCTAAAAAAAAAAAAAAAAAAAAAAAAAGGTTTCAGGAATACATTTTAAATACACTGACAAAAATTCAGTCCACAGTGATCTATTTTGATTACATTTTGGGCATTTTTTGCATGATTGGTTTTCCACCTGCAAAAATGTATTTTTCATTTTGTATTTCAGTTCAACAAAGAACTCAAGCCACAGCATTTCCCTTCTCTGTACAACCTTTGCTATTTCTAATCCATAAATTTGGGGGTGGAAGAGTACAATGTTGTACAACATCCCCACCAGCATATCAGGCTCACAAAACCCCTTTATGTCTTTATGGTATAAACACTAAAAACATTGTATAACATTTAGGATGACAGTTACATTTTTAAAAACTCTTTAAAGATGACAGAAGTGCATTTTGTATTTCCTATCAATCTTTGAGGAAAGAAAGGAAAAGAAATCATGCTAACAGCACTAGTGCAGTACTACTGCTTATAAATGCTTACAGACTATTAACTGCTACGAATGTTTCATTTTTCCAAGTTTAAATTATTCCTTGATACATATCCCTAGTAATGACCACATCACCACTTACATCTATTTTTAGAGCTATGCCTTCTATTCTAAGCAACTCGTTACAGTCTTTCACGAATCACAATAGCAAAATACTAGTTAGCAGATTTTTTACTGGATAAATAAAGAGAAACATAGAGAAAAGAACTCAATTACAATCAGATGAATTGGGGAAAGTTAAGAGGAAATAGTTTTTTATTTATGAAAACAACAAAAAAACTGTAGAAAAAAACTAAGAAAACTCATAACATTTTTAATGTCATAAATAACTCAAATGGACACGAATCAGGAATAAAAAACCACCCCAAAATAATAAAGGATAAAGCAAATGTAGCTTACAATTTTATGTCTCATTTATGATAGCAGCACAGTAAGTATTAAGCCACTCTACTTTCCAAGTATATAAATAAACACAAAGTAATATCACAAATGTACACACATATAAATACACAATTTAGGGAACTTTAAAAACTGCTATTTTCTAAGCAGTGCAAAGTGTTCCATCTATTTAGTTACATGTTTTGAAAGTAACATTGTAAACCTGGTACAGTACAACTCATCTAGCTTTAAAATGGCAAATGTAACAAATTCCAGCAATTGATCTTTTAAAAAAAGAAAAAAATTGACATCAGATACAAATGAAATTACATCCATAGAGAAAAGGTACTTCTAACTGAGTTCAGGTAAACTTAATTTTTCAGTATTCTGCATTTCTGAGTTACAGAAATTGCTAAAGTAATCTCACTGAAAATATTTAGGAAGATAAAACCATTTTACAGAAAGATCCTTCCAGAATCTGTTATATGAAAATGAAAACTCTCAATAAAATAAAAAGAACTATTACCAATTAATCAAAAATCAATATACCGAACTACGCCATTCCATCAAAACCCTTAACGGGCCAGAAAAAGCATTAAGAGTTAATGATATTTAGACAGAAGATTAAGACAGCTGATCTACTAAATAGCAAAGATTGCTGGAATTAACAAGGGAATTACTGGTCAGGAAACAGCTGGTATTAAATAAAAAAAAAAAAACCCACAAAACACAACCATCCCTGATATGCAGACTGCTGTGAAAGAAGGTGTCATTATCTGCTTTTCCATTTGTAATAGCTTCTCCTCTAAGCATCTGTCAGTGTTTTTTGCTAAAGACAAGATACTGTATTAAAAAGAGACCTTCGATCTGACCTGTAATGGCCATTTTTGTGTTCTTACCACTTGAAATCTTACTGTATGAGGGTCCTAATTGCAAGAATATTACTTGTTAACACACTGGGTGTTAGTGAGGAGTACACGCTGTTGTAAACTTTGTATCTTTTGCGTGGCTGCTGAAAAAAGCTTATTTTTATTTTTTTCACTGAAACAGGAAAACCTGCCCATTCCATAAAGGAAACAAAGAGATCACCTGCACATATCCATTGTGGCTCTGAGCATCCCTATTACTTCAATCTCTTCCTTCCAAATCTCCTGTCTGAAGGACTGACTGCACAAGAGACTCCTATCAGTATTACGCCCACTCAATAGCAAAATTATTACTGAGTGATGCAAGGTACTTCCATCTTTTTCGGTATTACCCGTAACACACCACTGTCCAACAGCAAAAGCTGGAAAACACAAGTTTGTGAAATACTTGTACCAAAATTAAGTAGACAAATACTACTGGAAACAGCTCCAATTTTTTTGTCTTAAATCAAATAGTCACCTATGCTTTGTATGTTTGTTTGCTCACTCAACTTATAAATATTTAGGCCTGGACCCTGTAAAAACTTAAGTTTGGTTTGGTTTTTTTTTTTTTTTTTAATCAGATCCACAAACTTAAATGGCATTAACCATGACAAAGTTAGGAACACAGAGGTCTCTGGAAGATCTAAGAGTCTAATTCACTACAGGGACATCTGACTTGCAGTTCAAATTACGAGAGTAAAATTTAATGAACACACATCAGATGCCTTATCTGATTACAAACAGAGTAACTTACCCTGATTTTTCTTTTTCTTCAGCATCTGCATTTACGGTAGGATTTTCCATTTCTTTAATCTTCTCCTCCTCTTTATCTTCTAGTTTGGTTTCACCTTCAGTTTTGATTATATTTAAGTCCTTTTCTTGATCAGGCTGAGTATATGCAGAATCTGGCAAATTTTTTTTGTTTCCCTAGGATAATAAAAAAACCTTTAGTTAACTTATAAGGTGAAAACAAAGATAAAAAGGATTTAAGAAAGGGCAGACAAAACACACTGAAGTTAGATAAGCAAAAAAAAAATATCTAGAGTCTAGGGCCTGTTCTAAAATTACAGCACCTCCATTGTTTTTTCTTCTGAAAATCTCAAGCTAAACATAACAAGACTTCAAAGTTGCAGCCAGTGTCCTAGCTAGCGATATAGGCATGCAGCTCTGAACTTGAAAGCAATCTCTAAGATGAATGCTTCATAGGGTAAGTTTTCACTTACGGTGCAGACAGATCAGTACTGGCCTAGCTGGTATTCACCCTGGAGTTAGTACCAGCTGACAGACCAGGGCTGGCCGCCACTTACATGCAGAAGCATTACAGTTGTGTTACACGCTGACTTGATGCATTACACTGCTTCCAGAGCAAATTGCTAAGCCTGCACAGCACAGCACTTCAGCTTATTGCCCTGGACTTCCTTTGCTAAAACCACTGAGTCAACATTGGATTTTGAAAAGGTATAAATATGTGTCTCTCTGGACCACTGAACTACATTAGACCACTGCGTACATCATATGGCCCAGGTCTTTGTAGAGCTTCACAAGCAAGATTTATGAGGGCTTAAAAGCATGTCTAAATGCAAAATAAAAGTATCAGCACTGTAGTTAGCTGTGAGCATGCACTACCCAGATCGAGATAAAGCTGCACGCTGATTAGTCTCCATTTGACCTGGGAGGCCCCCAAATAAGTGGAATGTTGCAGCTGCTTCCTAACAAGTCAGACATTTTGACATCAAGATTCCCTAAAACTGGCACCTAGAGATAAATATGGCTCAAATGTATTGTTCTGAATTCCATCTACACCACATTTTTATCTTCTTTTAAATCCATTATGGAGATTTCAATCTTGACGTGAATTCATGGTTATCAGCACACCACCTGACTTTGCAAACAGGATATAACATGAACATTAAAATATTTTACCAGAACAGAGGGCTTATCGTTTTCTTTACTTTCATTATCATTCTCAGCTAACTTTTTTTCTTCTTCTTGTACTATTGCTACTTCCTCCTGCTTGCGCTCCTCCTTATCCACTTTTATTTCTTTTACATCCTGCTCTGGTTCTTCACGCATCTTCAATTCTTTTTCTTTTTCACAGTCTTTACAAGGCTTGCTTGTCACTTTCTCTGGCAATGCCATTTGAAATTCAATGTTAGCTGATGTACAATACTCTTCAAAACCATAGAGATATCTAAAAGAAAAAAATTGCTTGCGATAAGCAAGTTTGTTTCAAGAAAGAACAGGCTACCTAGCAGAAGCTAAAACATGAACAGTATGTTTAAAGCCTAACAAACTGTATTGTAAAGTTATGGACTTTATGTATATTACCACTACCATAGGATCATTTCAGTTCTTTCTAGTGCTGTTTTAGCACAAACTTCATAGTTTTATTACTTACTTTTTGTATGCACATTTAACATTATATCCTGCAGCTGAATTCAATACAGGGATTCCAAGATCTTGATAAACCTGCTTCCACACTGCTCCACTTTCAATCTGTTAAAAGTAAATGAAGTCATGGGTTTTGAATTAACTCACTGACACAAAAAAGACTAAGTCAAAGTTTACAACTTTGGAAAATAATTAAAGTAATTTCCTCTGATCTATAAAATTACTATTTATCACACACACAATATTTCACCATAATGTAAACTGTAGTCTAATATAACTACTTTAAACAATTTAGCATTTCTGCATTTCAGTAAGCCACAGCAGGCTTTCCTCTCCAGGCAGTAATAAAACAAAGGAAAGAAAATACAAACATCAGAAAAATGAGTACATAATTTTTATTTTATAAGTAATTCTTAACTACCAGAGCTAGAATTTTAATTAAATTGGTAAGAAAAAATTCATTCAAAGCATTAACAATACTCAGCGCTAGCAGCACTGCACCAGATACAGTGGCTACTGGTCTTTCATTACATCCCTAATATGCCCTTTGGTGTCAAAGTTTTGTGACAGTGTGATAAGCTCATTTCTAACCATCTGTGAAGGTAAAGTAGATGTACTGCAATAATCAAGTACAAGATCCTCTCCTGTATATCAGAAAGGTGTCACTGTACAAACGTACCTCCTCAGCAGACTGGTTAAATTTATGGGAAGTGGCCCAAAGCAGTAGCAGAATCTGCTTGGCCATGAATTCCATATGCTTCAATTACTGCTCCACGACCAATCCACTAATCCCAGTCAGCACATTCTTCTATATAATGCCCAGAACAGAGAGGAATTAAGGGCCTCACATAGACCTTAAACTGGATTACTTGTCTTTGGGATTTTATTGAGCAGTGACTCTTCTCGCTTTCTGAGGTAACAACTTTTTTTATCAGACACGCATTTCTTGAAATATCACAGAAACACACATGCTGTTATACAGCAATAATTAAACGTGCTGAGAAGATGTGTAATTTATTTAGAATATAATTAGTTTCTGGTTCCTGTTAAAGCACGTTTTTCAGAGCTACAGGGTGTCTTACATAGCTGTAGTATTCAATTTTCATATGTCTAAAGCTCCTGTGTAAGATTCTTCTTTATCACTATTTAAACAAAAATAAACAGCATCCTCAGATTTTATGGCCCTGGAATACTCATCATATTAATACTCACATTATCAAATCCTCCAAGCTTGTGTACAAGTCTGAATAATTTGAAGAGATTCAAATTTCTATATCCTAATACAGGACGTTTGTTAATAGGAGTCCCTGTGAACAAAGACAGTTATTACTGTGTTTTGAAATATCTTTTTCAGAATAACATGGAATCCACATCACAGGCATGACTACACTATTAAATACAGTATTGTAAACCCCTCCCTCTGATCACCTCGCACATCCGGCACTTTCTCTTCACGAAACTAAACAAACTCAAGAGGCTTAATAATCCATTTTCCCTGTAGTTCAGTAATGTAATTTAATTCATACATATACATTCTTCCATATATTATTGAACATACATAAATGATGCAACTTTTCTTGCTACCTATATTATACCTGTTTTTATTTCACCTGCTGAAACAATTACATCTAAAAATAGCCGCGTAGTCATCACAGAATTATAGAATGGTTTGGGTTGGAAGGGACCTTAAAGATCATCTAGTTCCAACCCCCCTGCTGCGGGCAGGGACACCCTCCACTAGATCACGTTGCCCAAAGCCTCAGTCCTCTCACTACAATTAAAAAAAATAAAAATACTTCCCCAGGAACAACTCCCGCAATGCTTCAAAGAGCTGAAACTTCCCATGCTACTCTACTAGCAGTAGCTACCACATCGTCATCTCTTGTAAACAGTTCTGCAACTCATCTTCACATGTAATTAAAAGATACTAATTTAACTAGTTATAATATTAAACACCTTCACCCCTGTCTCCACACTGTACTTTTCTTGCAGTGTAGAAATACCTAGTAATTATATAATAATATATAAATATAATACCTAGTATTATATTATTTAATATAATAAATGGCATTTGCTTCTAAAAGTGTTTCAATCTACCTTACTGATAATGCTCATGCATTTCAGCTATCAGAATTCACAGAAGAAAACTAGCACAAACTAAATGCTTTTCTCCATGATCCTAAAAAGTGGGAGGGTGGTTAAATTTTATTCTATTTAAGAATTTTAAAGTTATGAAACTAAGTATATACATTAATATGATTGAGGATATTGAATGTTTGACTATACACACTGTAAGTACACAGTACAAAATATACTGGGATATATGAGGTACTATCCATTTATTTCTGAAAGCAGGAACAAGCGACTGTATTTTAGGAGAAGAGTCAAGTGACAGACTTATCTTCTAAATAGCAGGGAAGCCAGGAGCAATGAATACAGTCTTACTGTTTCCAAAACCGAACTGCAAAGCACTACTAGTTTACAGACTCAATTCTTCAGATATATTGCTTAACAATGCTTTATCTTCAGCTTCTACAAGTCGAAGATTAAAATGCCTACCTCTGTCTTCCATGAACTTGTATAATTGCTGAAGAAAATTCTCTCGTTCTTCAGGAAATGGCTCTATTTCCTCCTGTTTAAAGTAATACACACAAGAATTATCACTGTTTTGAGTTCCAGTCCTTCATTAAGAAACATATGGCAGTGATAATTTAGGTTCAAATGTTTAAGCTTGTTTTACTGTAGCCAGCAACAGGATACTAAACAAAGAGACACATGCTCTCAAGTGCTATGCCACATGGAAGTAAGTTCTATAAACTACAGTTTTTCAAAATATATAAAACAATAACTGTAAAGACACATTGAAATTGGATTTTTGATTGATCACTGAAGTATCATAAGTGATACCATAAATCAAGATGTATTCTCGATTTTGTTCATTAATGCAGAAAGTCTGGGAGACAGCACTTTTAATGATCAGGAGATAATATTGGAAATCTCAGGTCTGTTTCTACTGCAGTTAAGTGACTCCTTGGTGCCTGGATACACTATGCCACTTTTCAGGGATGAAGTGACGAAGAAATGGCGCTCGCGCTTTCTTAGGAGTTCTAATCCACAGTACTGGCAAACTGCAGCCAATGGCACTGCATGCATGCTGCCATGGGGTACGGGCTGAACGCATGGTGAGCAGGATCAATCCCACAACTGAAATAACAATGGATATTTTGGATGTTCAGTTCATTGCACTAATAAATCTTTGTATTAGATTCACTTAGAGTAATAAACAGTGGAGTTTCATAACAAAGCACTATAGCTTATTTTATAGTACTTCGTAATTTCCTTAGGAAACCTGACTTGCTGCAACCAGTAGCAATAAGATATTCACATAAGCAAAATTCTCAGAAATTCTGATGGCTAAGCTACTTCAAAACAATACGTCAAATATAAGTTGATTAATTTTCTGAATATTTTTTAGTACTACTTGTAAAGTTTCCAAAAATTACTGATAAAAGTTATTCAGTAAATCTAAAAGAAATTATTTTCCTTTAGTGTTTTTTCATTCCATGTTTATCTTTTCCATTCTTCAACAGTCTCCTTGTACTAAATATTAAAGCTTCACCTACCCTGAAGCAAGGGAACAAAATGTATTGTCTTTAAAGTTATAGCAAGTCAGCTGAGAAATCAATAGAAACAAAATATCATTATTAAACAGAACAGGAAAAAAACCTCAACACAAACACAAAAAACCCCACATCATCTGCTGAAGCTATTTAAGAAAGAGATGGATGGCTGAAAATAAGGTCAAGGAAAGCTAAAACTATTACCCATAAGTTGTTTTTTTCTTATTTTATACTTCATCAAATGTACTTGGAGGATGTATCAGAGCAAATAGGCATAAAACGAAGAACCAATATTCCCAATATGCTGAAATAATTGTCATTTAAGTATAATTATCAACAGAAATGCAATGAAAATATTACACAGTTTTGCAAAGGCAACGCAAGAGCAAAAGTCTCTGCGAGGGGCATTACATGATGAGCATCTATCTGATACTCAGCATACCAGCAGAGCCCAGAGCAGGCTACTTCAATGAGCAAGGACAGGCTGGGTAGAGAAATGAAACCAGTATACTAGATACATCCTCAAGGGGTGGGAGCATCAGAAATCAGGTATATCTAGCAATTCTTCATCAAGAGGTATGAGGTGATGCTGCAGCTCTGCCTATAGTACAGACAAACATCTGGTTAAGATCATTCACATTTCACAGGCAAAGGTGGTAAAGGAAACACTGATAGCAAGCAACGGATTCAGCTTGCAAACATAAAACTTAGAAAAAAAAAAGATTAAAGGATTTTGCCTCTGTTTTAGAAACCTCCTGGTTCAGTAGGTGACTGAAACATTGGATACTGGAGAAGAAAATATCACAAGAGATGTCACAATAAATCCCAAAATATTTGCCTGATATGAGATCTTCATGTCTAGCGCATGGAAAGACTAGCTCATAAAACACCACATACAACTAAGAGGAGCTAGAGAGAAGGTATAAAAGGGTACAAGGTCAAATATTTACAGACACTGTAGCTAAAGACTGTATTCTTCACCTGCAAGTACTGAGGGAATATTACTATACAAAGATAGTATGTCACCTTGCACAGGTACAAACCTATCTACCATTCATCATGCCCATGGCTGGACACGAACCTGCTCTGAAAGTTTAGGAACTGTGCTGAGCCCGAGGAAGTACTCCCTGCTTCTGAAAATACTAAGCAGAGCACCGCCCCTTGCAAACTGGGCTTTGTAACTTTTGATCAGAGCTGGATAATCTCCTGTGAGCATAAAGAAGAGGCAGAATGAACTCACGGGCATGGAGAGGTGGTGAAGCTTTTACTTCACACCTTTGCAGTCTCCCAACTAATCTTAAAATAAAGAAATGAATGAATAAAAGATGGAACACCATTTTCTGGCATACCAGAGCCACAATCTCCAAGGACAGTGTATTGAGAGAAAGATTGTATCAACCATTTAAGACCCAAACCAGTTCAGTTTCTCCTCTACAATTCCACTATTGATTGGAATTTCAGTTTACTGCATTATTGGCAGTTGCATAACATATTAAAGAAAGCTCTCAAACCCTAGTGACAGAAAAAGTGATAATGGGTAGATAGAGATTTTGAGTACCACCAGAAGGTACAAGAGTAAGCAAAAGATTCGAAAGCCCCTCTTCCAGCCTCACAGCTAGCTGTAAAATAAAGTTCTTTCCACTATTTTTCTTCTCTCCTCTTCATTTTTTTTTCTGGTCAGGAGGCTGGCAGGGAAGAACAGACTATGAAAAAACCAAGCATGAGGTAGGACTCCATACTTCCAGGACAAAAGAGAGAAGAAAGGTGGAAGAGGAGTGCATGAGCTAATGCCTTCATTGAAAGCTCTTTTGCTTCTTTACATCAGGGTAGCCAGAGAGATAGCTTGTAGAGAAGCAATTCTTCAGTAGACCCAATGAGAGAGGTACAACTACTCAGATTTCTTGGTAATTATCTAAAGGTTTCAAAATCTCTCCCTTTTCAGCACTCCAGAACTAGTAAACTATTTTCTACAGCTAGAAGCAGGGAAAGAACAGTGCAAACTCCTCCAATCTCTGCTTTGCA
This sequence comes from Grus americana, assembly GCF_028858705.1. NCBI lineage: Eukaryota > Metazoa > Chordata > Aves > Gruiformes > Gruidae > Grus > Grus americana. The sequence continues at coordinate 82,976,288 of NC_072854.1, forward strand.
AGAGGACCTACAGCTGAAGCCTAGAATGGCAATTTGGGGGCAGGAAAGTGTAAGGTAGAAGGGGAAAGAGGACAGAGTGCCAGAGACAAAAAGGGAGGAAGAGACAACAGCAAGGCCATACCAGCTTAGTTTGGTTTTATTTTTCAAGTATGTCAAGAACGCAGGTCAGTAACAGGTTAGAGCTGCCTCCTCAGATGGAGCTCCTGTGTAAAAGGTAGCAAGCTTCCCTGTGGCTTGGAATGTGTGGTAAGACACGGGTACGTACTAGGGGAACAGCTCTATAGCCAGGAGAAAAGTTTATCATCACTTATGTGAGCAGCTATTTACAGCAGCACAATTTTAGCATGCACAGAACTCGCTCCATGGCCACAAAGGGGAAAATAAATCAACACTGTCATAATATATAATAAAGCAGATGCAAGACAAACTACAGAGGGAAACTACACCCTTCAGCACGTTGTAACACACTGCATTACTATAGAAGGGCAAACAACTGTTAATTTGGAGGGAGAGTGAACTACAAACTGGAAACCCATCTGGGCCATGACTGACATTACAGCCCAAGAATTAATATCACCCTAAGAAATGACTCAGTCTTTTGACTACATGTTTTTTACTTAGTGACTCAAAGATATTTTTTTTAAGATTTTCAAGTTGGTATTTTCGCATTAATCAATCTTTGTTGAATAAAGATTTTGAACACTGAGAGGCAATAATGTTGCCTACATTAACAATGTTGCCTATGTTAACACATTAAAGGTTCCCAAAGGTTAAAAAGACCTTCTTAAATATTGCAGTCTTGCTAATTTTTATGGGCTGTGTATCTATGCCCTTTACAAACTTCACTTGCCTCTTCCTCACTGCTGTTATCCTCTTTCTCTTTTTCATCCTCTTCCTCTTCTTCAGCTTCACTGCTGGAGCTGTCTTCTTTCAATTCTGTTTTCCAGTTACTAGGAACAGTTCTGTTTTTACGGAATTCAAGGGCTTGGTCAAAAGCTGTAAAAGGACCAGCATTTGTTAGCACTGCAGGAAGTATCAGTTTGACCAAATGTTTTAATCAAAAAAAGTAGCTGGGGCTGTGGGAGGCAAGGGGCGAAGAAGGAAAGACTGCAAATTAACAGTTCCACCCCCAAATTCAACAAGCCTCAACAGCAACCCCATGTTGTCCATCATTTGTCTTACCCAGCCAAACTGGCCTAGTGTTCTCTGCGCATCAAATTATTCAGAGCTATTATTAGGATTACTACCATATTACTGTCTATAGACACAAATAAGGATCTTCTGTATTAGGGCATATATGAAAATACAATTGAGAGAACCTCTATTCCAAGAGGTTTACACTGTGGTTTACATATATTGAACAGGGAGGGGGCGGCAGCAAAAATAAGCACAAGCTAATTCTAAGAGTTTAATCACACAAAATTAAACTTTCAAATTAATCCACAATTCCAGTTTCTTGAGAGTGCATTAAGGCAACTTAGCTATAACTGTTACGGGTACTATGGTGAGAATAAACCTATGAAGGTCTAATGCAAAAGGCCAAATACTAAATAACCTATAAAGCCAGTGTGTGCTGTATGATTATATCCTTTGTTTGGCATGCCTACATTTAAAATAAGTGCGGTAGAGTGGGGGTTTTTTTGTTTGGGGTTATTTTGTTGGGCTCTTTTGTTTGTTTGTTTGTTTTAAAAAAAGTTTCTCTAGACTTTCAGAGGTGGTGTTCTTCAATATATTATGCTATAGGAAAAGATCCTGTATTTTACCATTAAGACATGAACCAGTCTACCATAAACTTGGTCTAATTTATATAACTAAGTAAATACATACACATATGTTTTCTCATAGAAAGTTATTTTTACCTTGTTTTAACAAAGCATCAGGCTTTGGTGAAGTTTCACTAATCTCCCGAACATCTTTTCTTGGCACAGAAATGCTAGATAGTTTAGAAAGTGTAAAAAAGAAAAATAAATATTATTTTAAAGCTAAATTTATAGTATAATACAGAGCTATCACTAAGACTATGCACACTTACTAAACATACAGAAGAAGTATATCTTGACAATTCTATAGTGTTAATCTGGTACAGTATTAGTCAGTGGATTAAAAACAAAACTTCTACATAAATTTGGTTAGACCATCCATATGCATTCACTGCATATTAAAGAAAGCATTCTTCTTCCACTAACAGGTAGTTTCTGGAATCTCCCAAATATATATTACTTAACAAAAAACCTCATGTAAATTTAGCAAGTAACTACTCACCCACAAAGACAAAACCCCACCTTGCTTAAAACATAAATGAGTATTAGTATAAATTGTCAATATGAAATTGATTTCCATATTTTTCCATATTTTTAAACTTCTACTGTGGCTATATCCAAGGAAGCAAATCTGAACTGCAGCTTTGGGGGTTGAGGAGTGGGTGTATGTGCTTGTGCATGCACATGCTTATATGTGTTTCTCCAGTGACATGCACTGATGCCTGAATAACTATAAAATCATGAAGTGGTAGCCTAGACTTATAAGTAATTAAACCACAATGAAACTTAAATATTTTGATATCCTTTCTGCAAAAGCATTCTGTTAAATTTAACCAAGCAGAATAAACAGCTGCAATTTCTTAAATAAAAACAAAATCCTAGAAAAAATAATTCTATTGTCATTCATCAACCCCCACCCTCCCTGACCAACACAAGTTTAAGAACACAAAGTTCCTTACTCTATTGCAAATACCACACAGACTGGTTTTCTAGGTTTCTCTATTTTCTTTCCTACTCTGAGTGGTATTACAGCTCTTTTCAAAGAACATGAGAATACACAGTTGTAGTCTAGACTGAGATAAACATATGCCTTACTACCTCAAAAAAAAAAAAAAAAAGAGAATTTCTCTGTGTGGTGTATGCACGTGCATATGCCCCCACCCACCCCCTTCTGTAGCTGGATAAGCTTATGGCCACACCTCTGAAAAGCTGTGCTCTAATTCCAATCTGAGCAGAAAAGAGTCTCAGGCCATTCTCTAAGTCACAAAATACTGCTTTGTTTGCCACTATAGTAACAACGAAATTAAAACTAAGACAGATAGATTTATGCATCCCATTAATAATAACGACAAAGTTTAAGACTAACTTCATCACAATGCAGGCTGTCAACAGTTTTCTAAACATCTGAAAAATCTTCACAGAAACTTACTGAACTGACTGATGTTACTAATACTTTACCCAACACATCTCATATTACATTTCACTTGACTGTTATAGATTTTATTCAACTGTCAACCTCTACAGTCCTACTCACAATTTGCCATCCTTGAAAGAGCGGACGAGAATATTGTCTTTTTTCACTGCAATATCATCACTACAATCTGGACAAACAACCTGCAAAGATATTACAAATGCAAAGTTTAGCAAGGAAAAGGGAAAACAAGAGTATAATAGTATATATCGATGTTTCTTAAAAACCTTTTGGGCTCATTTCTTTTTAGCAACACTGAGATGAGAGCAACTGAGATCCCTCAAAACACAGGAGTGATGATCTCCTGAAATTACTGAATGCATGAGCTCATGCTTGCTTCCAGGAGGAAACCGATGTCTGCTGCCAGAGACATAAGGAAGGACAGCATTCTGACAAAAGTTAAGTATCTGTCATGCCACTACAGCTTATTCTACTTCTCATCCTAAAAGGACAGAACTTCCACCAAGCGCTGCCACCTGAGTTAGAGACCTCTTCTGAAAAACTTCCAGAAATTGCAATGATGTAACCACTCACGGTTTCAAAACCAAAGTCATACAGGATTTATGAAATGCAATTTTATAATGGAGGATTCATAAATTATCTATGTAGGAGAGAAGAGTGCCTCAAGTACAAGTATTACAATAGGGTCTTTAATTCAAGAGGTAGACTAATCAAGTCTAGCACTGAGACAGCATATTATTTGTTGCAATTTTAAAAGCTACTTAAGTTTTGTTAAACTAGTATACAAGTCACTAATTAAAAAGTTTCAAGAATTTAATAAAATACGTATAGTGAATTTCCAGAGTTATAGAACAGAAAAGCAACCCTCTCTGCCATTCATCTCTCTCCTCTCAAATGTAACATCTGTAGTTCTCTGCAGAGTTAAGAAAGTTCTGGCTGCTAAAAAACCCCAAGGAGCAGCTCATGACTGCAGCCCTAATTTAGCCCTGGTGAATACTTCTTTCTCACACCAACTGCTTTCAGTCCTACTTTCTCCACTAAACACACAAAGCTACTGCATGACAAAAGGGGTTTTTTCCTCCTTCCATAGGTCATCAGCATTATAGCATTTTAGAAAGTTAAGTCAAAAGCTCCATCTGATTTGGAAACAGAGTTGTATATCACAGAGCGTAGGCTAAGTATGCTTCTCAAGAAAAATAAAACTTAACAGCCTAAGTCTCCAAATTCAATGCATTCAACAGTCTCCAGAGAATTACTTTACAAAACTACAACTTACTAATTGAAAAGCAGTTTGATACACAGTTTGGAACAGTGTTTTAATATCAAGGCAAAGGACAGTGATTATCATGCCCCATTTGAAACAGACAGGTGCAATATCCTAACTCTCTAAAGATGAAAAAACGCCCTTCTGGCTTTAGCTATTGGTTTTCTAGAAGCATCAAGATTTTAGTAGTCAGAAATCCATTCAGAGGTTGGAAAACAGCTTACCACAACCTCATCTGGTGCCTTTACATTAAGCAACATCACCTCAATTTTGCCTGAAACAAGCTTTCTCGATTTCCTTGTAAAAAAACTCCACTGTAGTCATTGGAGGATGAGAGAGCTGATCCTATGTAAACTCAATTTTCTGAAAATGCTGCAAGCAGATCTCCTCACTGCACCTTCCTAAAGCCTTTAAGAACACATTAAAACTAAGCAATGCCATAAGGCTTACTAAATCACACTCTTTGACATAAGGAGCAACTGCCAGGCCTTTTTACAATTACAATTAGCCATTGCTTTCAACCCACCCACTCCCCAAAAGAAAAAACAAAAAAACCTGAAAAATCCCATGCATGCAGGATTAAAACAATATAGTCAATCACTGAGACCTATACAGTTTTACAGGCTACCTGGTTACAGGACTGATACCCAAAGTTATCAGTCTCCACTACTAATCTTAACTGTTATCTGCTGTAAAGGTTTATGCTAATCCCTGAACTTCTTTTCACATAAACTTGCACAATGATCTCTGAGCTTATACACAAAGTATATCTGTACACAATATCATTAATAGCAAAGTAATTCTGGGATATGTATTCTTCAGCATATTAAATCTGAATTTTCATTTCATTATTCACATAATTAAAATGAGAATATAAAGCTAAAGCAAATTTTATCAGTAATAAGATAAAATTGCTTTGTTGATATAGTAGAGATCACCTGCTTACAAGGTAAAAGAATGGAGAGGGATAGCTACAGGGGAGGGGATAAAAAAAGCAGCAAGCTATTTGGGACATAAATTTATTATTTGGCACAACCTTTCAGGTTAAGTGCAATATGATGTTTATTTGCAGAGCTATAAACCTAATTACTAAAATAACAGTTAATCTAGGATAAACTATTTCAGAGTTAATGAGCTCCACCCTGAAACTTTATCCCCCTATTGCTTCTCATTCATTGCAGGAAGCTTTCAGTGAAAAATGAGCTATTCCAATCTCCAAATGAAAGCTGAAGAAGTAACAGTGTGTATCTTTTGTATACCTTGGGAGAATAAGCAAGAATTCAGTTAATCTTTAAGGTCTGACCCACAGCACTACATTAGTCACATGCCAGCCTAATACCTACCAGAAAGGCTACCATGGAAACTGCGATCGATCATGTGTATGACCACAAGGGCTAACCCAACAGTGTGACATAGAACAGCTCAAGCCAGTCTAACTGACCGCTTCTCACAGTGCAACTGTGAGGTAGGCGATATTGCATCAATCTTGATGACAGCTTTCAGTAAAGAAACAGCTCGATTTTCTTGTCTATTACTGAAAACCTCTCAAAGCTATCTGCCATTAACATGGTATCTCCTTGCTGTATATTCTGCCCTCTCCTCTGTTGTAAAAGAGGCTTCAATGACTCATTCTCTCCCACCAACTTTTCCAAAAGAAGTCCTGCTGGAAAGTCTCTTGACTGCATTACAAGACACAGAAAGTGACAAGTAGAAAGTTGCAATTGAGAGCTATTGCACACACTAAGAAGAGTTGGATTTACCATATGGCATCTTTTCAAAAACAAAGTGCAAGTCTTCCTGGCATTAGATAAATATTTTAAGCTTTCATTGCCAGGGATAAATTATCCAAATATTTACAATTAATAATAAAATAAAAATTAAAAAGCACGGTACTAGAAGGTACCACATATTGAAAGACATTAATTTCCAAATATATCAGTCCATCTATATGCAATCCTTAGACTAACAGTGATATTTTATTAGAAGTTTATTTGTAAGAAAGTGTCTTCAAATGAGAATAGAGGAAGATAGAAAATATTTGTACTAAAAGACTACAGTGTTATTTTAAAGGAAATTTATTGGCAATTCTCTACTACCTACCATAGCAACAAAGGAAAAACATTTGATTTTATTATCAAATGTGTTTATATTGAACCTAGAAAAATACTATCTATGCAATAACTAAACCCCTTCTTCGCACTTCTTTGTATTTTCTTCCTTGATAAAACTTGGTAGTTCAAAAAAATCACATGCAATAGCCTAGGAAAGAAGCCCTGAAATTTTAGTTCACTAATACTAAACACACTATTGAGCTGGAATTAGGTCAACAAGCTCTGACTGTTTGGAAAAACTAAAGCCATGTGAGCAATTACTTTTTGTAAACAAACATATTTACATATATAATATTTCCTTTGACTATTATGATATGGTCCAATTTGAAGAAACATATTAAGTTCTAATACAAATATAGATTAATCCATCAAAAATGAAAAATCCCACCTTTCTTTGGTGCCTAGAAAATGAAACTTTACAAAAGTAAAATAAAGACGAAACTCTTACCAAGGCTGGAAACCAAACAGCTTTCTTTTTATCCACACTGAAGCAGTCCACACATACAACTTTTCCTAATAACTCGTCACTTTGTTTCCTATCATCTTCATCTTCATCGCTGGAAGAGGATGAAGATTCTTCTTCAGGACTAAACAACAGAAGAAGACTTAAAACTCAACTATTCAAAACTTGCCTATTATAATTATAGGAGATCCAAAGCTAATTGTCAAAGAGGCATAAATAATAGTGACTTGAATTGCCTGCTAAATATTTTAGGATAAAAATGAATAGAAGTATTTAGGAGGATAATATAACAACAACTTAAACATTACAAATTCACATCTACATGTAATACATGCAAAAACCAAACAAAACACCACCATGCATCCATATGGAGGAACAGAAATACACTGTCAGGACATTCAAAATGAGAATTCTGCCCCTGTGATGCACTGTTCAAAAATACTGTTGCAGTTGTAGTTTTGGACCAGAATTAAGCTAAACTGTTTTGGTTTTCCTCTTAAACTCCCTATGCTTTTACTTTAACAGCCATACAAAATAAAAAGCTATTTAGAGAGGACAAATCTCTGAAGAAGAAACATCAGCTATGAAGACGAATAGCAAAAAGAAAAAGTCTATTTATCCTGAAACAGTTCTTTAAAGATGTGCAGTGAAGCATTCCAATGACTGTTTCAATTTCACATTGCATGAAGTGTTGGAATGTGTAGATGGGCAAAGGTGCGAATACATTTTGACTAAAAAAGGTTCTGTCTCATTGTTTTGACTGTTCCAATACAAAGTTGCACCTGGTTTTAACCATATGGATAGTCTAACTGTACAAAACTACTCCATCTACAATTACCTGCAACTGATTTAAAAAAAAATAAAAAAAATCAGCACTCCTGGCTCTCTCTAGTTATGTATTTTTTTTACCAGTCACTTTGAAGGTTAATGCTCAGAAAATATACAGCATGTTCAATGAGCACAACAAGCAGAATTTTAAAAGCTATCTTCAATTTTTCACATAACTACTTTTGAGTACAAAGTTCAATATTAACAGAAGACTCACAGTTAGCATTTGTGTAACAGAAGACAACTGATTTACACACTAAGGTGAATTATTATACTTCATTTTCCACACCCTAATTTTATGTCATCATTCACAGTACTGATAAAGCATTGTTTTGTTTTTTCCCCCCAACATCCCTTTTTAAAGTAATGATTTCTTTAAAATACAGTATGAAAGCCTTTCAGGCTGCCTTCTGGGGTTTGAGAATCTCTTGGGGGAAGAGAAAGAAGTCAAGGACTAGAGAGAAAGCCAGGACTACTTTAAAGAGACTACAACCTAGCTCAGTTATACCAGTATCTGTGCAATTTATCTTTTTACTCAGTTCAGTCAGATTTAAATCTAAGATAAAGATAAGTATGTTGTTTCTGCCGTAATCATGTCCTGTACAGTTAGGAAAACAGGGTAGACCACAACCCAGTCACAGACACCAAGGATGCTGCAATCACATTCTCTGTGGTATATGACAGTTTTTCGCATCTTTCTTCCTTCAATACATCACAAATTAGTAAATAAATAATTGAATAAAATTTATAGTAACTCTACATATACAGAGCAATATTTATTTCAAGCTATCAAAAAGACAGAGCATGAAAGTGTAATCCAAGCATGAAAACGCCCTTCCCACCCCAGCCACTACAACCTCAAAACTTTAAAAACAAAACCCAAATAAAAAAAAAAAAGCCACAAAACCCCCCCACCCACAAAGACCACCAGGTCAGTGGAGTATTTCACATTGGTTTTTCAAGATCACAACTACTGAGAATTTTGGCAGATAGGAAATCAAGTCAATACTCTTGAACTTTGTTTTTCTATCAATTAGCTTTGCTGCAGACCGTAATACTGTTCACCTATCTCTAAAAGCCCTTCAGAGACCTTGTAACGAGAAACCAAAGGTCTGTATGAGGATTTTTATCCAGCTGATACGAAGTCTTTGCAGAATGTACTAAGACTGCATTGTAATGGTTTTAGTTTGAATCCAGCACTTTTATAACACTAATATTCTACTACAGAGAAGCTTCTAGATATAGCTTAACAACACATTTCCACTTGGTATGCCACTTTCTTTTTTACTTAAATAACAAAGAAAAATCCTCTTGCCTATAGGCGGTACTATTTTAAATACTGATTACATGAAGACTACTTGTAATTCTTGCATGCAACATTACATGTAAAACTCACTTTCAGTTTGAATGCTAAACAACACTTTTCATATCACTTCCTGTTTTTTGAATAAAAGAAGCCCGAACATACAACTAATAAAACTCCACATCCACTGAAAGCTTTAGAACTGAATACAGACAGCACAGATATAACGGTGTTAAACTTACATATGATTGGATCTCCTTCCTCTGTTTGTTTTCTTTCCTATAACAGGAGTCCCAAAGTGTTCAGGATTTGTGAGTGGAAGCTGATCTAAAGTCTGTTGAAATGAACAAACAGATATAAATACAAAAGACCTGGCATAAGTTATTCTTGAAGCCATAAATTTGTATAATCTGGTTACTGTAATTTTTGTCAGTAGAGAGACTTTTTCATTACACAGAACTGGACACAGAGACAATAGAACCTGCTTTTTAAATCTTAAAGTAAATGCATGATCACTTCAGAGTTTGGTGGACACCCTAAAAGATCCCATATGCTTGGGAAGTCAGAGATTAAGTTAAATCAACATCAGAACAAGACAATCACATGGCACTGGTCTAATTACAAAATAAACTGAAGATGCAGTTTTCCGTGCTGAGTGGCTATGCAATCATAGGATAATCGTTAGAAACACACAACATGTGTTTCATTGAGGGCTGGTGACAATGAATTGCATGTCAGTGACTTTTGGCAAGAAGTCAAAAGCTAAGACGATAAGAATGATGTTAAAATAAAAAGTAGGAGTCACCTGAATGTAATGTTTCTTTGAGTCTGACAAAATAATCTGAAATTACTGTCTTCAAATTAACAGGTAATAGCAACTTATAATTTGCCTTTTAAAAGAAAAGTATTGATCTTTCAAGTTCATCAGGTATTTCAAATTAGACTTGATCTACCTAAAATCCAACAGAACTTAATTATGTCCAAAGAGGTACGTTATTTTTTTCATGCACCATATTTTGATTTTTTCCAATGAACACTTACAGATAATTTTTTTTTATATAAAGCAAAGTAGTTGTATGATCACTGTTTTTTGTATGATCTACAACCTATGAACCATTAATAATATAAAAATGAAAAATAAAAAACGCTGATTTTGTTTCTTAACTTATACAATCTGGTGAAATTCAAATGTATTTCTTGATTTTAAAAAGATTAAGCCAGACCCTGTAGACTGTATTTTACATAATCCCCATTTTTAGTAGCATGGATGTACATAACATACTGAAGACTGAGGTACTAAAAATATCACTTCTAAATTTTTCTAAATAAAAAGTTGTCATAAAAATCCTTCAATTACCTCGCTTTCGGCAAAATGTCTTTCTCCTTTTAAACACAGGGAAGAGCGTCTAAGAGTCTTCTCATCACCATCATCAAATACTGTCACCATGTAAGAAGTGAGACAAGAAAAAAAATACTATTTTTTTAAATCAACTATCAGTAAGTGATTGATTTAGGTGTCAGTAAGAATGAGATACATATTCCTTTAGCCAGTCCTTAAAACAAAACTGTACCTGGATACTGCTGCATATCCAGTAAAGCTCTTGCACAGATCAAACAAGTACATAAGCTGCTGTCTCACTGTAGCTACTCCATACTTGCATATGTTAAATGGAATCTTAAGCAATCAGTAGTTGAGCAGACAATTCAAGGATCATGACACAAAATTAAAAATCAATGCTAACTAGAATTGAAAAACTATTCTTCAAGCATTTTCAGTTTTTACAGAACTTTATTACATAGCCAGAACTCCTACAATATTCAAATGGAAGCTATGCTTACCATGGAGAAACATAAATGGATATCTCGAGAAAAGAGTTACAGTTTAATGTTATATGAAAGTTCAATATCTTTGTCTACTGACTTCAACCACATTATAAAACAACAGTGATATCAGCCTAAAGAAGATGACAATCAAAGTGCAGACAATCATCAAAACCAGCTGTAGTGAGAGAACTGTGGAGCTCCTGGTTTCTAGACTTTCTACCACCTCTGCTATCACTAGGTCAACTGAAAACAAGTTCATAATACAGTTGATTTCAGCTACGTACTTTTGGATACTTTTGAATCCTGAAATGCACTGCACACATTCAAACTGGGATCCTCAGAAGCTGATAAACTGGTCATAACAAAGTAAGCTTTTGTCAAATCTTCTACAGGTACAATGGATGAAAATTTGAGGTAAGTTTCAACTTTCGGGCTATGCTGGCACTGCTCAGTGAGGCAAGAACAGCCCTCCTCTTCCCTCCCCAACAGTGGAGCCAAACATATTCTTGTCACCACACTGCAGTGACCTTGATGATTTTTGTGGGAATTGATACAACCCCAACATTAGATTAAAATATTGCATTAAAAGTTTCAGCAATTTCTTAACATGACTCTTTCACCTTCAGTAACTGTTGAGTATTGCTTAGTGATAAAATATCAGTTATAGATGCACATCTGTCACTTCAAAATTTGTTGAAAAGTATCAAGGGCAAGAACTGCACAAGAAAACACAGATTTGAGCTACATCTCAAATGGTCAACACATAATTAAGCCCCCTTCCTTGATTAAGTGAAGTAAAAGGTAGCAGGTTTGTAATTCAGTTTCTGTTAATTAACATAACAGTCTCCTTACATAATGAGAGATTAAAAAAAAAAAAAAAATCTATCCAAGGGATAAGCTGACTACAATAGAGGTAAACCTATTTGGAGCTAGGTAGGTAGCCACATTATGTATCCTATGTGGTAATCTGCTTGTGGCCTCTTCCCTACCAGAGGGATTCTTAATCTTGTTCCATAACATAAATATATTCAAAGGAAAAGCTTCACCTCCCCAAAAGACTTGTGTGACCAGCATAGCATATATGGCTGTAATGCATGTGACATTCTAATCTAATGGAACATCCTCAAGACAATCTACTGAGCAGACACACAGGAGTGTAATGCATTTAAAACAACTATTCTGAAACTGCAAGGAAAAAGAAAAAAAGAGGCAACTTAAAGGGAATTTAATGCAAATAAAACCACTTTGGATTCTGAGAAAAAGCAATGTAATGACCAAAAAAAGTGCAGAAGGGGATAATACTACTTTTGAACATGCACAATTCTGCATTTTTGGTAAAGCAAACAATCTTATGATTTTTTTTTTCCTATAGTAAACACAGAGTTAAATGTTTAAAATATCACTTAAACTTTATAAGGACACATTTATATGAATGATGAAACAATACCTAGTTACCAGGATTGGAATACCGTAAGCTTTTTGAGGAATTTTTATAGGACAGGCAAATAAACTTGAGGACATTTTATGTATTTGTGTAACTGTGCTATACTAATTTTAAAAGGCTATACCAGTTGGTTTGGGGGGGGGGGTGTTGTTGGTTTATTTTGTGGTTTTTTTGTTTGTTTTTTTAATTTAATTCAGTTCCTATCTTCCTTTGGTAGGAAAGTAGTGGCACCAAAAAAAGACATATAAACAAACTGATGTACAATTTCTATTCAGACAACATCTTATGAATATAAGACAGACAGGGATGCTCTTAAAGCAACCTTGCCCGTACTTTACAGTTAAAAGTTCTCAAGCAGCGCCAAAATTGTTATTCCTCTAAATTCTACATACTACTGCTGCAGTGGCATAAATGGTCTTAAGTAACAACTTCTGGAAAGGTACTACTTCAGATCTATCTGTTCCTTCACAATGTTTTTGACCAAACTGTAGTAATTTTATTCACAAAATCATTAACAATGCAAGTAATTAGACACTTCTCAACAAGTGCTAGGACAACATTAGATAACTCTGCTGGTTAAGATGTGTGCTAGTTCTGAAATCTGGTAAATGGCAACTATCCCTTGAAGTAGGACTTTCACTCAGATCTGCAAAGTCAACACTGTCTGTAAAGATAATTTCAGTCTCATTCCACTTACCCTCCTGACAAAGATTATTCTAATCATCCACTGCTAGAGTCACTTCTCTCTCAAAGCACATTACACAGCCGGCAGCTGTGCTACTTTTACTGATTCTGCAAGGTCAACATGCTTTTATCTAAAAAATGTGGTTTTCACTCAACTCTTACATCTCTTCCTATTTCTAAAGTTCAAGATTCTTGACAGACATCTATTTTGATTTACAGACTGCAACTCCGTGACATCTTCAAAATTTAATCTGCATGGACTCCTATCTTATTCTTCCTGCTGAACTGATAACCTCACGCTTTCTCAGAAGCATAAACATGTACATACAACGTAGTTCTAACACCAGCTATACCATTTTGTTCTTAAAAGCTCTCATATCTGGTCCACTTTTATAATAATTACCAAAACACTATCTATAATGTTAATTCTTGTCTTTATACCTCATATTTCACCCCATCCTAATCTGGTCTCTTCTTTACTCATACATTCTACTTCTCCATCACGACAACAGATAAACTTTCTGCAACACTTATCTGGAAGGTCTTATCTATACTTACACCTCTGTTCCTTTCTAAAAGGACTATGACTAGGGAAAGTTAGTCTTTCCTTGGTTGTTCAACATCACTTCATCAATAACAACCCTTAATATCTCAAAACAACATCTTGCTAAGGTTCTTTCAAGACCTGGCCTTCGTCTTCCCATGTTATATGCGAAGGAGAGGAATATGTTGTTTCTCAAGAATGGATACATTTCCTGTAATACCTTTAAGACTAACAGCAGACAGATGGAATATGTGCTATCATTCTACAGCTGACCAGTTTTCCCTAAGACAGATTGATCTACTGGTACATAGCATCAAAGAGAAAACCCGTGGATATAAAGCCTTTAAAAAAATTTAAAGAAAAAAAAAGCAGCTATATTTGCTTGTCAGCATGTGGATACATCATCTAGTCTGAAATGTCACATTAGAAAATAGGGAAAACAAACAGGAAAACACTTTTTTTAAAAACAAGCTATGTCTGTTTTTACAGCAACTAAGTCTGACAGTAGGGAAAAATAAGTATTGCAACTTGTGTTTTAAAAGCACTTCTTTTCCTTTCTTAAGGAAGTATGACAATATACTTCAGAATATTCAACAACAGTATATTAAATATTTAAGCAGCAGTTACCAATTATAGAGCAATTCACTAGGTCTTTATTTGGGGATCCAATTTCACATTGTGATGGGCACAGTTTCTTATAAAAAGCCAAAATAAGAAGTTTCAGATTGTGTGTGTTTGTGGTTTTTTGTCTGGGTTTTTTTTTGTTTAATACAAACTTTGAATACCTAAGCATCTCCAAAAAAAATCTCTCTCACCATGCATAAGACATGTCCAGGTCACAGGCTTATATAGTCGTCATGAGTTTTATTCAAATAAACAACTATTTCTCTTACCTACAGTGTACCAACTGGCATCTGTTAATTTGTTGATAACAGCTTCCTGGTAAGTTCCATCCGGATTCTTCACTTCCACAACAGTTCCTACCTAAAACACAAAAGCCACTTAGCACTGGAGAGCTTCTAGAACAGTCAATGAAGTTAACACTGTTATATTTAGCAGAGTTAATTTCTAACCTATTTCTATGTTAAATATATCATACTTTTCCAGTTTCACTTGAATATATTTGTATCCCTGAAAGCTTTCATTCCTCTAAAATAAGGCAACTGAGCTGATTATTTCCTGCCAGCAGGTGGGGAACAAGAACCAATCTGAGTGATGTCATTCCCTTGTATAAGAGCTTGCCCATCAAATTCTCCAGCTGAGTTTTCCAAAGCAACAGCGACTAAAAATCAGAGCCAGCCAAACTTCTTAACTTTAAGGCCAAAAAGAATAAAGAGTCTTGCATCAGCCTGTACGCTGCATACCCCTTAAATACCAAGCAAAAAGTTAACATGAAGAGTATACTAATTCTAGCTTTGCAGCATTACCTTTTATGCTTCATGATCCTAATCTGCCCTGTGTATAAACTGAACCTTCCACTTTCACCCCATACTGCATATACACATTTATGTCAAATACTTAAAAAGAATGCTTTTCAAAGTGTTAGGAAAATAGGAAACAAATTTATTACCTTTAAAGGACCCTTTATGTGGTCATCCTGCACTTCCACTGTTGAAGAATCATGTCTAAAGGTTACCTAAAAAATATAATTCAACTGACAATCACTTGATACAATTGAGCAGCATAAGCACATGCAGATGTCAACAGCCCTTCTCTTACTCTCATTTTACAGTTAGTCACCACAATCATTCCACTTGCTGAAATCTGGTTTAATTTATATATTTTAGAAATAAGAGGTGACAATTTCTTAGTCATCAAAACTTCTAAAATATTATCTTTCAGAATAGAACCATTACCTCTAAAGGAAGGGACAAACAACAGTTTAGCAGCAATGATTAATGGCTCAAAACAATCACTGCAGTTCTCTTAATTATGTGAATTGTACTGCTCTAGTACCACACAAAGAAAGGAGAAAGTTTCAAGAGTTCTGAGCATAAATAGTTTTTAGGAAGCATTTATATTTCAGTGCTCTGAAATCAAACACTTTTAGCACCTATACCTAACCCTGTATCATGGGTTTTTTTGCTTTTGCTAATTAAAGTGCATTTCCCTCACAGTTAAAAGACTCGCACAATATTACAGCACACTGCTGTCAACTAAACACAATGAACCCAAATAGCCTTTCAGTTAACGTCAGCCTAGCCTACACGCTGCTAGTTAACTGGAAGTAAATGTACAGATGGCTAACTTTTCAGTCTTTCAAAACCAGAATAAGTAAATCCTGTAAGTATTTCCAAGGTAATTTCCTATGTCATTGGCTGTGTCTTTAATCCTACACATACTGTCCTCAGCAGAAAAATGGTCTGGAAATTCAAACTTAATCTTAAATTATCTATATCAGGTGTTACAGATATGCACCATTCATTTAACTCAAAATTAACTTGGCCACACTGAAAGTCACGGGATTCTCCCATCAACTACATCTGAAGTTTTATTTCCAGTCTGGTCTTAAAATTCAAGGAACCTGAGAAGATTCTGGCATTACATTTCAAGTACATATACACATTTTATTACCATACACAAATGATGTTCTGATGTTCACCACAACACACTTGCTAGGTGTAAGTATATGATGTTTTATTTAGTATTCACAATAAGTAAGAATGTAACATGAGATTCAGCCATGTAATAGTACCTCTCAACCACAGCAATCCTCCATGATATCTGAGGACTTGGTTCACTACTGTTGAGAGTTTCCCCACAGCGCACAGCAATAGCAAAAGTTCCCTTCAGAACAACAGCATGATCTCACACCAATTCTCCTACCTAGCCTCCTCAGGAAGGGACTTTAAGGAGTTTTGTAAACTTTGAAAGGAGCAAACAGCTGAGAACACCACCCACAACCAGGACTAAGGAGAGCATACCTTGACTGGCTCATTAGAAAACAACTGTACTAAAATGCTTAAATGCCTTCCAGGTGTTACTGCAGTCATTTTGTACATCTTCTGTTAGAGCCACAGCATATTGTTGTGAAAGCACATTCTTTTTACAGCTGCATCATCCCACCTACTGATAACACTTTCTGTCCACCAAAGAGACAAAATCATACTTTGTAACCTGTGCGCCAGACAAAGGATTCAGGCTAGGAATTAACAGAGCAAAGACCACCCTTCTGAACTTCAGCCTGACAGATACAGTATTTATTCCTCTCTTTTGGGGGATTTATTTGGAACTCAAAAGTTTAGTTCAGATGCAAAGTAATCTGAAACCTGTGGTCACTATTGACTCACATGAAATACCCAGTATATCAATTCTGATTTAGAGACATCCGTTATTTACCTTCTGTAATTATCTTAAATGTATTTTATAGTAAAAAGGAACTCTATGCAAAACCATGAGCCAGCCATGATGTACTACGATGAAAGGTAAACAAAGCAAATTGCTATTGTGTATTCTAGAATGGCTTTTCTTTTTAAAGATGCCTTGGGGCTTTGACTGTTTTTAAGGAGAAGATATTTGATACCAACAGTTTTTGCTTCTTGAGATATTCATATGTACTCAAAAAATACTGGTTATTAACAGAAATATTCAAACTTCAAACTCAGTGGAACATCACTGGTCTTTCCTGAAGCTGAGAAAAGTGACATCAGTATTTGTTAGTGTGGGGTTTAATTCCCACAGTATTTGTCAGTGTGGATCCTTTCTGTCCCAGGCAAAAAGATTAAGACATTCAGCATCCAGATCAACCTGTTTAGATTCAGTTGGAATTTCCCTGTTCAGATTCAGTTGGAATTTCCCTGTTCTTCGCCATCCTGAAAAGACAGTCCTGGTAGGCTCTACACAGCAGATGCTTCACTAGTTTCTGTTTATTAAAGACATACACAGAAAACAGTTTCTTCTGAAACTTCTGTGGAGGGTGCCCAAATATAAGTGGGTGCGGATAATGGTGCTAATTCTTTTAGGAGACACTATCAAAATAGCTTAAATAGCTCTCTAGAAAAAAACTATAACAGATTCTATGAAGACGAAGTGGACTACCACTCTTCTGACACTGAAAGTCTCGCCCTGAAGTCAGATTTGTACCGCCTTCAACACTTTTCACAAGTCCAGGCAAATCTTAAGTTTTACTGCTTTCCATGACAAAGTGCGTAACACAGTTACATTGTTAATGTACAATTCTGTACCATGTACAGAACCTGCCAAAGACTGCTAAACTGTAAAATACAGTACCTATTGATACTGAAGTGATAAACTCATAGCACTTGCTTTAAATTGAATAAAGTTATTAAATTATACTGGTGATGGAAAAGTTACTAAGAAGATATCCCTGAAAATATTCTAGGAAGCAGAATTCAACAGAAGAAGAAAGCAGGTAAAAGGAGACACAATTAAATGTATTTTACTTGCCTGAAGATGACATACTCCATATTGAAAAAAATTTGTTGCCATCCTCCTTTCAGAGCATCTAGTTATAAAACTTAAATGAAAGCTTCAAACTAAAATTGATGTTATGAAGTGAAGTGACTTTCCTTTTCCTCTAGTAGTTCTAGGAGACTAGGGCATAAAATATATTGGGGCCAGAAGAAACTTAAACAAGTGGAAAATAAATGCAGCAAACATAGTACACCTGCTAATAATAAACTTGGCTAGAGCTAATACTGGGGAAAGCCTGCACATGCCAAAAAGAGCTGAAAAGATTTTTAGAGATAATCAAGGGCTCACTGTTAAATTTAGGGAATATACATTCCTGGTGGAGGAAAGACAATGTAAACAGACCTTGTTACTGCACTCATACACAAAAAAACCCCACTCAACCACAATCACATTACAAAGCAACAACAGTACTGGGGCTTAACTGCCCTAAGCTATACAGTAACAGCAAAGACACACACAAGCAAACTTGAATCCACAGGGCTTTAGGTACAGCTTTCACAAACAACTTAGAGTAAAAATTCTACTCCATTTCATTATCTTTCTGTAAAACATTGCAGTGACCAAACTGCTAGTAATAAACCCTTGAGAAAATATTTATCAGCAAGTAAGTGCAAGTGGCCATCTAAGAAGGTGGGCTGAAAGCTCTCTAAAGAGCTGAAAGATGTTAAGATTTCACTACTCTAGGCACAACGCAATTCCTGTACTTAAATACTAACACTTAACATCTTAAATACCAATACTTAGTAGCTTAAACTCAATGGTGCTGTAAAGCATAGACCAGCTGATGCTGTTAAGAGTTATGACTAATGAAATGAAAAAGACCACTAATTTGCTCTAAAGGCTTTTTAAAGATGTTAGATTTAAGACTAACATCTTGTTACAGTTAACATTATTATCAAATAAGTGACAATAGTCCTTCCCACCAGGGCTTTTGGAGATAGCCTGCTCTCTCCCTCATACAAACTATAGGCAAAAATCAGCCACAGCATGAGGGCAGATTCAAGCAATGCATGACAGTTTGTAACAGAGGCACTTCTATATCAGATTATCACTCAGAACTCACACATTTTCACCTATATTTACAGCACATATAAGAAAAATATTCTGCCACTATAACTTGGTTGCAGACCAACTATCTAATTTATTTTTCACAAGTGTTTTTGATCCTTGCTCTGTTATATATCTGTATGAGGTTAAGAGGCAGAGCAGAAAAACAGTACCTGCTCCCAGATTAGAAGCTTTTAGGACAACATTATCCAAACAGAACCGTATGGCCATTTTGCAGTGTAGACTTACTATGTAATAAAAACAAGCTCAAACATTGTTCTCTTTATTTCTAGAAATGATACTTTAAATTTCCAAGGGATGTTAAAGTGTAGTTCTTGTATTCCCTCTCCGCAACTTTTATTTTGTACTGCATGTGGCTTATATTGATTCTTTCAGTCATTAACTAGTCATCATAAAGATTACGTGAGATCCCCTGCTTGCTATTCTGTAGGACTCAATATGCCAACTCTTTGTTGGAAGACAGCAGGGTTTCATCTTATTCCTGAAGCATTACCTAGCTGCCACTGCTAAATGGCTGCGACCTGTGCTCCTGAAGTAAAAGAAACCATATTAAACCTACTTTGAGGAGTTTTCGCTATTTTCTGATAACATTCTCCCATACTTAAGCCTACATATGTCATATTTTGAGCAATTACTGTAAGGTCAGCCTATGGCACTGAAGGCCACAAATACTGGATACAAGGAGATGACAAAGCAGTGAAAGAAACAGAACATATTTAATTGCATGAGGGTGGGGGAAACCCCTCCCAACAAAAATAAGCTTACTGTTACTTCAAAGACCGCATTGCCAGCCTCCAAAGAAAAGACAGCCTCTTAGCTGTCTTTGAGACTATAAAGAAGTTTCACCTTGTGCTATTTTGAACACTGATGACTCTTTCCCCCCCAAAAAAAAGCATTTGCAGGAAAATCACGTACCTTGACTTTGACAAGTCTTTTTGCTGTCTTAATCTTGGCTTCACAGAAGGCTCCTCTATACTTCGCACTCACATCAGTGCCCACTGTGAGATAGGGAGGCTCATCAATGGCCTGGAACAGAAAGGAAAACAACTGTTTTTTAATTACCGGCCACTAGCAATACAACTATCATGGTCTCGCTAGCTTTTGCGGACAGAGCATTACAAAAAACAGCCCAATAAAACTTAACTTGATAGCATATGTATATCACAGCAGTAGAAACACAGAACACAATACTAAGCTCATACAATGACTACCATAAATATAATAAACTGATACCACAGTTGTCTGCAACAAGCACCACATAAACCTCCAACCTCTGCACCATCTCAAGAGACAGCAAATGGCCAGTTCGGCTGCAATGCTGAAGGCCAACCAAGTGTTCTACCTTGTCCTTTAATTGCCTCAAGATCTGATGAGTCTCATGAAGACACAGGTGTTGATTTCCCTCAAATAATTAAGGTTCATTTTTCATTATTAAGTAGAACAAGTCTGAAGAGACTTTGCTTTTTCACTTTTGAATGAAGTAAATTAAATAGGTGGGCACTCATCAGGAGAGCATACTGAGGGGCAGAGTACAGTAGGAGAATAACAGTAGGATAAATGCAAAACAAAGGTGGAGGGCCCAGGCAAAAGACAAGGTTTTGTAACAAGCAACAGAGGAACAGGTGACACCCAAACAGGGAAACAAGAAATAGAAGAGGAGGGAAGTAAGTGGGTTTGGGGGTAGGAAGAGAACATGGGTCCAATTAGTATGCAGAGTGAGCTCATGAAGGCTTTGTTCCTTCAGAGGAAGTCCATCTTCTCTTACCCAACTTCTCCTAGTGTAATCTGGGGGAGGAGATTCTAGATAACTGAGCCACCTTGGTGGTGGTTATTGGTTCACAGAATTTGAGTCAGAAGAGAGAAGGCAGAGGGTGACAAACAACAGGAGTGAGGTAGGTTACCAAGAGCTGCAAGACTCCGCACAGCTCCAAACAAGAGCTAGGAAGAGATATCTAAGGCCCTGTCTAAGCCCACATCCTGTTTCTGCACCCCTATGGATTCAAACACAGCTTGCTGGATGTGTCCAAAGAAGGGCAAAGAAGTTGGTGAAGGTCTAGAGAACAAGTCTTATGAGGAGCGGCTCAGGGGAACTGAGGTTGTTTAGCCTGGAGAAAAGGAGGCTGACAGGAGGGGAGACCTTATTGCTCTCTGCAACTACCTGAAAGGAGGTTGGAGCCAGGTGGGTGTTGGTCTCTTCTCCCAAGTAACAAGCAATAGGACAAGAGGAAATGGCCTCAAGTTGCACCAGTGGAGGTTTAGATTGGGTATTAGGAAAAATTTCTTCACCAAAATGTTTATCAATCATTGGAACAAGCTGCCCAGGGAAGTGGTTGAGTCACCATCCCTGGAGGTATTTAAAAGACACATAGATGTGTTGCTCAGGGACATGGTTTGGTGGACTTGGCAGTGCTAGGTAATGGTTGGACTCGATCTTAAAGGTCTTTTCCAACCAAAATGATTTCAACAGAATCATACAAGAGGTAACTCTGGCACATCCAGGCTCTCTGTGGCAAGAATACAGAGATAATCTCAACTTCACAGGTCTCAGAGCTACTATCTGATACTGAGGTGCTTGCACTCAGCATCAGGTAATTCCCACCGGCTGTTTCCAGCTCCAACACATCAGAAGTAAAGGCATGCAAGTATGTACCCGAATGCTTCAATTAATGATTTTTCAGAAACTTAAGTTTTGCAAAATTTGAAATTGAGAGACATGAGATGCTGCAGTGTTAACTCTGTATTAGTGATGTTTTTACCTTGAGACTGTTCAAGCCTACCTCTCATTTTCAGGTAACAGAATATATTTCAGAGTACTAAAAAACTGTTATCAATCTGCACTTAAGATCATCAGAAACATGAATGTTCTAATGAATCCCTCCCTCCCTGCATGCATGGTACGTGACTGCATGGAGAGTAGTAGCATACACTATTCTGGTAGTAGTGTATCCATGAACACATATTCATTCCTATTCTGGACTTAATAAAATTCAGCTAAGATTAACAAGGTATCTTAAGAGTGTTGGGATTCTGAAATTCATTCCCTCCTTGCTTGTCTAACAGTGTAAATGTCTTCAAGGCAGGCTGCAATGCTTTTCTCTTACTCCCCTTGAAAGGAAGGATACTGAAACAGGGACTCAGTGATAAACTTGGTTTTGCTTAGTACTCTCAGTAGAGTGTATTAAATAGTGGCTGCTTCACACAATGTAAATCTGAACAGGGGAAAGCAGTGATGTATTCTCTTGCAAAGTCAGTAAAGCTCTAAGAGGGGAACATCCCTCCTGCTCTCCCCCACTCTTTAGTGGAGAAACTCTTTCAGCACTACAGTGTTGATAGTCTTTCATGCCAGTTGATCTTCCAAACTTAAAGCGTTGAAGTAATTTCAGTACTCCGCAAGACAGACAGACAGATCCCAGATGGGTCCCCACAGATGCTAGAATTCTCCTATAAACAAACATTTCAAGAGCTGGTTGTGTCAGTATCAGTCTATACCTCCCTACACAGCCAAACCAATTATCTCAAAGACCAACTCATAACGTTAAGCTTAACTTACAGAAGATAAAGAATGTTTCTTCTTCCCTACTACTGAACATCAACTTAAAAAAAAAATATTGGGAACCAAGACAATCTGAATCTCTGGTCTTTGACTGTTAGGAAGTTTATGGCAGAGGAGCAGGCAAGTCAATCATCAAACTTCAAAACTTCAAAAACAGGATTTTCAATTCTTATTAAGAATATAACCACCAATGCTAGTGATTACTTTATCACTACTGTGGCTTATTTTTAAAAGTTTCTTCCAAAAAGAATATTCATTTGAAGAATGAACATCTGCAAGGATTTATTTCTGTTACTACCACACTAGTTAATTTCAACCTGTAATCTAAATCTCCTAAGTTACTTTTACAATAGCTAACTCCTTTCACTAGAATTAGTTAATATTTACCATTGTAAATAGAGTAATTTCAAAGAATAGCAAACACATGGACGATTTGCTTACCACTGTAGGTATGTTAACTAAAAATACAGTATTGGAGTGGCCTTTGAGAGGAAAATTTATACTGATTAAATGCATTTCTTTACCCCATGAATAAACATACATTTTAAAATAACTATATGAAATCTCCAGTGCATACATATAGCAAATTTTTATGCAGTGTTATTATTCCATTGAAACACAAATTATGTGGGCTTTTCCTCCCAAATCACTTAACTGAAATTTTAAAAATACTCCCCTCATTCTGACTGATAGTATTAGCTGAAAGTGATGTTAAAACAACTAGCAAGATGTGATGCACCACAGAGAATGCAAACTAGAAAGTAAACAGTAATGATCAAAGTCCAGCATTAATTTCAGATAATCCTTACCACGACTTCGTCACTTTCACCAACTCTGAATGAGTCACCTGTTCTCAAGCAGGTTTTATTCAATTCCTCCAAAATTAGAGGGAGATTAAAAATAAGTATACAGTTATTTTTACCTTTCTGTTATCCCTTCTCTGCTTTGTGCTTATGTCATTTAATACACATCCTTACACTCAGAGTGAATGTATCTTTGCCTATTAGATTTTTTACACACTTTGGCAGGATTTGTTTTTACTCTTTGCTTTTTGGTGCAGGTTACGAGAAAAAAAAATACGTTAAAATGCAGCTAAAATCTGAGAACATGATTCAGTAATCTTGGAAAAGGTATTATAAGCATATTGAAATTATCTTAACAAGAAGCACTGCAACAGTCATTAAGGACAAGGGGGAAGACATAGCATTGGACTACCCTATAATAAAAAGTTCACAGCTGCTTAAAATTTTTAAAGACTTCATTTTGAGACAACTCTACGATGCTCATATGTTGCTGTGTCCAAATCTCTGGGCTGCAGTCTCAGTCCTCGTTTTATTTTAAAACACAAGGTAATCTGAATTTGCATTTACATTTTATATTCTTATCTACAAATTATAAAGTGTAAGAGATAATCTTTTCAGTAGCATATCATAAAACCATCAATAAGCTTTTGCTCAACAGGAAAACTGAAAAGCATGCCCAGCACATGCCATCATTCATTTATAATGAGATCATGAACTTCTTTCACTCACAGCACTTTCAACGCACACCCCAGATTTCTTCTGTCTCGACCTTTCTATACTCGCTTGAAACATCTTTCAGTTTGCACAGCAAGAAGAAAGGGAAAAGTGAAGCTAATGGTAATAGGTTTGCCTTTTGGTTTTGTTTTTTGTTTGGTTGGTTTTTGTGGGTTTTTTTTTTTCTTAAACTATTGGCAGAAGACTGGTATTTAAGATCCTCATCAAAACTACCCACCAACGAGGCGTTAACATGAGGGATCACTATTTTGTTTGCCTGAATGAGGCCGGGCTATCGGAAGGGGAGCTGACTTTACTGGGTGACAACGGGAGATGAACATCCTTCTCAAAACGGAAACCGGTGGAGGGCTGTATCCGAGGCCTCGCTCCCCGGGAGTAAGGGACCGCTGCAAGGCCGGGGGCACGGAAAGGGAAAGAGACTGAGGCGAGACCTTCCCCAGCATTCGCTGAAGTGGGGCGCTGACTACCGAAAGCTGAACGTTACCAGCGGTTTGAGCAGCTCCCCAACGAACTGCAGACAGCAGGCTCAACGCTCTTAGCTGCCGAAGAAAAACAGAGCCCGGGTGATTTTGTTTAGCTCATTTTAGGGACGGCAGAAGAGCAGACGGGCGACCAGCGTTTCTCCAGGGACCTGCCTCCAAACCACAGGGCACAGGTGCAGGGCCAGCCCGGCCACCCCGCGGAGGGCCCTGCCGCTTTAAGAGGAGGGGCCCGACCCGGGAAGCTGCCAGAAGTTTCTGGCTGCCTGAGCCACCGCCGAGCGCTGCCGCCCGCCCGCGCTCCCCGAAGGCGCCCGAGGCTCCGGCAGATTAAGCACGGATTGCCGTTAAACTAAATTTGTCCCCTTAAGACGATTGCCGGGTAAAGCTGCACGCAGGGCTTCCCGGGAGCCGGCCGCTGCTGGAGCCGTGCCCCGCCGCCACCGAGCACCGGCAGGGCCAACTCCTGGGGTCTGCCGGGTACCGCTTCCTACCCCGCAACTCGGCCCGCCTGGCCCGGGGAAACCGAGCGGCGGCGGGCGGGCCCTGCCGCAGGCTGTAACGGCAAAGCCGCCGCGGGCGCCTTCAAGGCGGTGATCCCGGCCGTGCTGCCCCGCTAGCTCTGCCCGCGCTGCCGCTGGGACCTTCAGTCCTGCGTACCGCCGCTGTGGATGCAGCTCCTCCGGAACAGTACTAAAATGCGTATTATGTTGTACATCCTAACTCAACATTTAAAAAAAATAATCTTAATTTCTGGCATTCTCTTGGATGAGCAAGAAGGGATAAAAAGAAAAGGACTTCCTGCAGTTTTGCACTTTCTGCTATGAAATCCAAACTAATGGACAACTGCCATGCTACTACTACTTAATTTTGTTTATTAATGGAAATAGGATGAACAGTTTCTTTGCTATCTCAATTCACAACTGCTGTGGACAGACAGGATTTTCTATATGCAGCACAGGCTGCCGCAGCTGAAAAGCTGGTTTACCACTTAAATAAGGAGCAGTCTCTAGGTGACCAGTCAGCAATTTCCACCAATTCAGTGGCTGAATTTTCTTTGGCAGGCAAAGCAGGCTGCTGGAAGGGTTCCGCTCCAGCCTTTGAGCTGATTATACTTGGAAGGACTGATAAATGGCCAGATGCCCACATCATAAAACAACCTGCACATCTTCTGAATTTGGACATTTACATGGGTATTAATAGTTCTGGTCTTCCCAAGAGTGAGGGAGGAAACACAGACCCCTCCCCCGAGCACTTTGGAATCAACATTTCAACACTGCAATCTAAAATGGTAGCATCGTGCTTTTACATACCTTTTAAGGCTGTTAAAGAGGTCAGTTTTCCAGTTTTTCTAGACATTTAGATATTTTCCATCTATGTGGGATGAAATCATCCTCACACCTCTTCTTTCAACTGTGCTGCACTACTATATTCAAATTCCTTTGTAAAGTCTGCCATGCTGTACAGCAGCTGATAAAATTGCTTTACCTTGTCCTTTGCCTACTAGCACATCTAATACAGTGTGTGTGAATATATTATTTCTATCTCCTAATCTGTATTCCTCTGCACCACACACACAATGTTCCAACTAAACCACATGAAAACAAGATTAAGCTTCAATCTAGAAACACAGCAGACATGCTTAGCGGGAAAGCCTGCAGGACTGCTTTCAGATTAATATGCAAACAGAAAACTGGGTCTGTACCCTCCTTTTGTCTTTCATATATATAAAGTTTTAAAAGCCAGGATTTCAGCTTGTATTAATTCAAAATTCAGTGTTTATCTACTCTACAAGACTCTTGAGTCAAGAAACTAGTGAAACATTTTCAAAAAGCCACTCCCAAAAAAATCCCAACAATCCCACAACTACTGAAAAGGACTGGTTTTAGTTTTTAAATGGAAATTTAACATTTATTTTCAATAACCAAGGTTCAGAAAAAGCTTGTTAAAGATTCAAGACCCTCTCCCGACGCCCCTGCCAGGCATCTAAATTAATTCTTGAGTTTAAAAAAGAAACATCATAAGGCTCAACATCTAATATTTTTCTCATCCATATTAAGGAAGAGGAACAGTGGCAAAACTTTTTTCTACCATCTACGGTATTTTGAAGTTACCTTTCCAAAGGAAGTGTTTTCTCATGGTTTGTACATCTTCCATAATTTAAAATGGAAGCACCCAGTTTGCAAGTGGAGCCATCCCATACATACTTGACTATTCCAATTGCAGTCATCCTCAGTCCCACAAATCAGTGGGAAAAACCACCAAAAATACCCCACTACTTCAACCCAAAACCCAGCCAGATCCTTACATCCTCTAATGAAGGGCAAAAGTTTCACATAGCTGGTAATTCAAACTCCCATTCCATCTAGCTGAATTAGCAGCAACCCTAAAGTCATTCAATAGGGTTTCAGAAACTTTGGGGGCAATGAAGGCTTGAAAAGACTCAATTTTCAAAATTAGCATCATTTTTTGGAAAATAAGAGTAAATCCAACATCTCCTAAACAAGTTCTGAAAAACTGTTTTCACAAAAACAGGTGAAAAACCCATAAATAAACCATTAAAAAAAACCCTTTCTCACCAATTACTAAGACATTTAACTAAAATGAAGATTATTACCTTAAAGATTTTTCAAAATGCAGTAAGTTCCACCCAATAGCAGAAATCTGCCCACACACTGCAGAATCAATCTCTTAATAAACAAAATTACTGAGTGTAATTAAGAGTGCAAGGTTTTGCTCAACCTGCTGTGGTTAGGTGGACACTCAACTTTACAGTAATAGCAGACATCTTCAGGAAAAAATCTATTACTATAGCACATTTAATATATTATTATCTGCCAAATTGAGTATATTATAGTTGATTTTAAATATATTCCTCATGTATTTTCAGAGTGACAAAGATGAGAAACTTCTAAAACCTTTCTACAAACATTATGTTACTGAGGCACATAACTCCTCAGAGACAAATGTAATATCTGAAACAAAGATTGAAGCCCAGAAGATAAAAAACTCCTTTTAAAAAAAGTAAATCCATTGGCCCATCCTCCACCTCCCCCAAATGAGAACACCACAAGAGGAAACAGGAGGAAATTTTCTGAAAACTTGCAAACTACAACATAGAATGAAGGGCAGTGATGTTTTTCATATGAAAAGGCTATTACATGACAGCCCAAGAGTAAGAGTGTGCTTTGGGCAAGTCCTCTTCTGGCTGAATATCAGATTTTGGCTTGATTTTTTTGTGTGTGTGGTTTTTTTTTTTTACTGTTATTAGTGTTGCCTTTCTCTGAAATGTATAATTTTGAAATTTCTGAAGGAAAATGATTCAATGTTATCAACATTTTGCCCACAAATCATAATCCAGTTATGGTAGGAACATCATGATCAAACTGAACATTCCTAAATTAAAAGGGTGGGGGCTTGTTGTAATAAACCTATTTCAAGTTTCAATTGAAAATCTACAGAAAGTTTCAACTCACACCTCATCAGTCTTGTAAGCAAACATTATACAGCATATAATTGTGGCAAAAAAGGTTTTTTCCCTTTTTTTTTTTTCTCTCTCTCTCTCTCTTCTCCCTCCCTCCCCAAAGCTGGAAGTTGCCAGAACCTAGTGGACAGATGTCTGGAAGTACTAAACCAACTTCTGACACCTTTAGTGCAGGTACAAAGGGGATATTTTCTTTATTTCAAATTATTCAGTTAGATCAGTTCAATGCCTAGCTTATTTAAAGTTCTTAGAGACTTGAAAAGGTGCAAAAGCTGATTTTCCTCTCTGAGTAAAAATGAGCTATGTGGAAAGGATTTACAGGCTCTAAGATCAGGAAGGACCAAGTGACCCAAAACAAGAGGTTCAATTCAGTAACCACAGGTAATATTTCCTTTATTAAATGTACCTGCTTTAAATGAAAAATGGATCTTCATTATTTTTACTTTTCTGTGTGTAAAGTCAAATTTGTAGGGAACTAGTAATCCTGTTACTTTTTTCTTTATTTTCATTTTTGGAATTATGTTAAGTTGATGGATACAGAATTATAAAACTCTACTCAGAAAATGAGAAAGATTTCAAAGAAAAAGATTTAAAAGTCAGTCTATCCTAATCATTGTCAAAGAGCAACTTGATTCTCCATCCAGAAATTTACTGACTAGCGTCATTTCCAAACATTCAAACTGTAATTACCTCATTTCCTATTCAAAACAGCAAATCCAGAAACGTGACTATCCTTAAAAAATACAGTAGGTTTTGGTTTTCTTCCTACCACACTGAATAAAACCCACTGAATTCTGATTCTATTCCTAATTTGGTCACAGACTTCCTGCACAACGATGCAACCCAGCAGGCACGTATCAACTTTCAAGTCTGCAGAATGGGGCTAATGCACATCTAACTCAGAGGTGAGTAGGCATTTGATGTTTCTCTAGTACTTCGAGACCCAAGAATGGAAAACTGCATTCTTTCTATCAGTATAGCACATCACTCTCTAAAATGTTTTATTTAATCAAATATTCCAGAACTGCTGATCAGTCTCTCTAAAAATAATGCCAATTCTTTACAATTCCTTCTATAGGTCTCTTCTCTTGTTCTGTATTGCTCAAAGATCACATGAAGAAAAGATATTTTGAATGCCTGCTCCCGCTGTTTATCCCCCTGAACATAAAATCTTTTTTGAAGTTAATCATTGCCATAGCTAGACAATTGCAAGTTTTCTGTAAGGTTTAACCAAATATTCAAACGATTCAGTATTATAGTTTAGTACTGCAAATGGTGCAACTTTATTAATTTTGCTTAGACTTTTTTTGAATGTTCCAAGTGAAATCTGAACATTAAGTTTCTACGTATGTACAAGTAAAAAAGTAATAATTAACTTGAAATAAGAGCTTCTCAATGAAGACTTCTTTTTTAGTCACAGGTATTTGAAAGTCTTCTTTCAGATTTCATGTGTTTAGTGCAAGAACCAAAATGCATTCAAGTATCAAGAATTTTAAGTCAAAAAAAGGAAGCAATCAATAATGTGTTTGTTATTAGAGGATAAAATAATTTAGTAAAAATCCTTGATACCTGTTTTGCACTTGAAAATAAGTTAGATTAAATCTTTCCTTTGACAAACACTCTTTTTCCAACTAAAAGCTTCAGATAATGCTTTGGAGCATTATTTAAATTATTAGGTCTGGATAACTTGCTTCAGTTTTAAAAATGTGCCACAATTCTGTCTAGAGATGCTGCTTACGCTATGAAAAACTTGGGATGTTTCAAAGCACTGAAAAGAATGATATGATAATGATATGCTTGTGTTCCAAATGGATTGGAACAAAGATTATTTGATAGTTTAATGAAACAAACCAGTCCAGGCTGTTCCTGAGCAAAGTAATGAAGTGACTAATACAGGACTATGTCAAGTCTGAAAAATCAACAGTCAATTAAATCTCAAGAGAAAAAAAAGCACACTGTTTTTAAAACAATTTGATAATTCTTTGACAATATTTCTAGTTCAGTCAAAGATAATTTAATGATTGTTTTCTTTTTAATAAGTTAGTTCTAAAAAAAAATCAGTATAACAGTGTATAGAACAGGAAAATCTATATATGTGAATGGAATTGTTTGTATTCTATAGCAAATCTATTCTAGATAACTGATAAAATACTGTCATTTTGGTTGACAGAAAAAGATAATATTTTTAGATACTAAAACTGATAGCAAGAACAGGAATGGTGAATAGATCAGATCATTATCTAAGAATGTTGGGGGTTTTCATTGAAATTGTAGTATATTAAGCTTCTGTTTATTATCATCTATTTTTAAAACTATTTTCTAATGTGTAAAACTTCAGAAGCAAATTCATACAAAGTTGAAAAACTGAACCTTAAAAAAAAAAGAAAACAACACACACCATAAACCATGACTCCCTTTTCTGCAAATACAAAAGAAAAGTTCTGGCCTTGATTTATTTACATCTTAGTACACCACTTTCTAAACTCATTATTGGGAAGGAAAAGGGGGGAGGATTTATTTTTATTCCTAGATTAGAACAAAAAGGGAAAGCTGAAGGGATGACATACTAATTCAAAATCCCCCAGCAGAATGAGACTCCTCAAATGTTGACCCAAGTCAATTCCCTAGCTACAGCTATGATTTTCTTAATCTTATAATGTTTAAATATGTATTGATAAAATTATATTCTGAAATTCTAAGCATTTATTTTAAGGTTTTTTTACATTAAATTACATAATTACTCTGGTAAAAAAAATACATGTAGCCTTTGGATTTGTTTTTTGCATCATTGCAAACTAGGAGAACAATGGAGGAATACCAAAAGTAATGTCAAAGCTACATGTAACTGTCAACCGATATGAAACAAAAAAATGTAAATACGAAACAAAGTGAAAATACAGCATTTTTCTTCTTAAGAATCAATCCCTCCTAAAGACAGATTATTCAGTAAATTAAGCACAACCGATCTGCACATCAAAGCTATGCACAAATCCAAGCATTCCGGAACTAAGAACGTATGCACTGTGGTTCTAGAGACAAAATGTGTTTGTAGCAGATAGCCAGCTGTACACAAGTGTCAACTGAAAGCATGATAGTATGAAGTAGCTAGCACCATACAACAACACAAGATATTTTAGACAGGAGAGGGAATTTTTAACTTTGCCATGCTCCCTCAACTGCTACCTAGTCACTCAATGTAAAACTACTGGCCAGGGACAAGACATTCAAAAAGAACTATGAAAATGAGTTTAGAAAATACATACAAAGAGACTGAAATAACTTAATCTAACCACTTCATCGAAGATTCAATTAGGGTGGATGAGATTCCTGGGAAAAACAAAAACTTAATTACACATAAAAGGTTATCAAGGCCATTCCTCCTGGTAGGATCATTTTAGCTGTATTATTCATAACAGATGTCTGTCATATTTGTTCTTAAATTCAGGAGTGAACATTCCACACTCTCTGCAGTCAACATAATCCAGTGCTTACAGAGTTTTCCCTATCATCTAAATATTCCTTGATGCTATTATTTCTTATCAATACTGCACATGGAGACCAGTGTGCTTCTGCTTTGCAGCTTTCAACAGATGCAATTCCTTATAATCTCTAAAAGAGGGGGGAACCCCCCCCCAACAAAAAAACCACCCTCAAACCAAAACCCAAACAAGTTATTGTGTAAATTTTACCTACAGGCCATATTTTTAAAACACCATGTATTTCTAATTGCTTTCCTCCGCAGTTTGGTTCAATTACCTCACATATTTATTCCAGTTGGTGCCCAAAAATGGACACAGGTATGGCTTAATTGATTGCGAGAGAAGTAAACAGATTATTTCACACAATTTTCAAATACTTTAACATTCCAGTGTGACATTTACCGTTTTGGCATGACCACGACATTGGCTCGTGTTCTATTTATTTTTTGGCTATTTTTCCCCAAGAACCGGCCCCCAGGGGAGGAGGAAATAGCATGCAGCACGTTCCATTTTCAATAGCAGCGAACTGTTAATGTGGCACATACCATACCATGAAACTCTAGCAAGTGTGCTGACTGCTGATGGCTCCCCAGCTTAGCCTGTTGGCTAAGTTCTCGATTCTATGTTCTGGGAGTCTTGGTTTATTGAATAAAGCACCTGTCTCACTCCTCCAGAGGATCTGGACTACTGCAAGTCCATGACATGAACCACCCTAAAGGAAATGGGATGCCTGAACGAGTCATAGATGCTTGCAGGTAGGTCCTGTGCTAAGCTAAGCGTCCAACAGATTCTATCCAACTTTATAAAGCACTCTTACCTGACTAATTCTCTTTCTGCCTAGCAGACACAGCGTCCAGTGCCACATGCCTGCATCTTCATAATACAAAGGAGACTTCTGCAGTGCCACCACTTGTACTGAGAAGTATCACAAACAGCCGCAGGTTAACTAGCTACAGTCCTTCACGGGATTTGGCCTATAGTGTCAGTCTGAAGTGCTCTTTCACTGCGTAGAAAGAAGCTTGCAAGGTTCTTTAATCTTGCAGTCTAGGGCATTAAAAAAATCCCATGGCTTCAGGATGAACAGAGCTTTTACGTTTAAAAAAACGGATGTTAATATTCTGTGTAACTAGTTACTGGAAGAGATCATAAGGGTTGAAATAAATATTCCATCTCTTCGAGGCTTTAAATCAACAGTCTTACTAAATACACATTAAAGGAATGATCAAGCAAAATTCGAAGTAGGAGTTCAGACTAAGCCTAATCTGGCTATAGGTATTCACACTCAAATTCTGAATCAACAAAGAATTCCCACAATTAAAATACTGTGATAAAGGCAGCTACAGAACAGGAAAGACTTCTGAAGAGTTATCTGTGCTTTTCAAGATTCTGTGAATTACCCCATGTACTAAATAGCCAATTGAAGTGATCAGGAAAACCACTTTGTCCTTTTCCAGCAAAAGAAATACCAGCTTTACCACTTCTGATATGTGCTGATGTGTGTCAAAACTCATTCTTCCACCCCCAGGCACTTGTGCGATGTCTCAGACAGACAGGAAGTATGCAGAGTTTCATCTCTGGTTAGAGCTCAATTTACTTATCATAATACTAATTTTAAAAGTACACCATACACAACTCCGCTCAGCGACAATCTGTTCACTTCTTTAGTTTTAAAAGCTCAACTGTTACAGTCAGTCCCCACTTCCTCTCAACAAATTATCTAGGCCAAAGCTGGCTGTCTTGTCCTCATATTCATTGCTCTGAAATCCTGCAATCTTGTGGCTATTACAGCTGTGGTTTTTTCAGCCTCAGAGGCATCCCATTATAATGGATTAGAATTTCACAATGCATTTTTCTTAGTACTTACAAAAAAACTGGTAACATAACTTGTAGTTAATACAGTTGCTTATTAGATTTCTGAAATGGCAATATTCATAATGCTTTATCTGTTAAAAGGAACAGATGGAATAGGTCCTTTAGTTAAATTTGGGAGGGGAAGAAGAAAAATGGAGGCTATTTAGAGAAAAAGGAATCTGATTTTAAGTGAGAAATTACTAACATACAGTTTCTGCTGTATTCACAACCCAAAATACACAACTACTTGTATAAAAATCAAAATATGAATTTGTCTTGTGTAGAACTGTATAAGCTGACAAAATAAGTAGCAAGAAGCAAAGCATCACAACAGCCCTGAATGCTACAGAACTGACAGGAAATTTGTAAAAACTTAAGTGCTTTAAGACCTAACTGGTACCAAAATAAGTATATGGCTTCTTTATGCTAGAAATCTAATCCAACAGAACTGTTCTGAACACAAGTCACATTCATTTACTTGTTTTTTCCTTGGGAACACTGAATGATCATCAGGATGCAGTTTTGATCATTATGCAAAGTTAGAAAATCAGTCTAGTAAAAAGGGCTGAACCAACCAATTCAGTCCTTTAAGAATAAAGCCAGGAATGCAAGGATAAATATTCTAAGATCTCTGTCTACCTGCAGAAAACAAAAAATGTAGCCATCAAAAATAAATCAAATGGGTTTAAAAAAAAATCAAAGCTAGTGACAGACACTACCTACTGGCAACAGTTCTTCATTCTGAAACTGAGAGGGGAGTAGGGGATGGTGCTACCAACAGTTAAAGAGATGGTGTGTTCTTTCATCTTTCTTTTGTGAGTTGAATTAATAACTCACAAGTGTAAAATGGAGACGCCTTGGCCCTCCAAACTCAAATCTACATGAACGATGCCTCTCCCTGTCCATCCATTCTTTTTGCATCAGTTCCGGTATGCCTTTGGTTAAAGGCTAAAGTCATTCAACTCACCAATTCAACAAAGAGCCATTTGCTTCTGTTACTTTTGCTAAACTAGTTTTCTTCCACTTTAGTGAGCTGAATCATTTCACTATAAGATCAAACAGCAGAGTTAAAGTAGAAGAGGAAAAATCAATGGGTAAATTGGCAGTCTGCCTCAAACTACAACATGAAGTAGCACTCCATAATCATTGTTTAGAATTTGTAAGGTTCTTGCAAAAAATACAGACGTTTCAAAAACCTAGAAAGTATTCCTCTTCTCTTCCCCACCATTTCATGTGTGTATGAGATAGCATTTTCTATATTTACCTGTTGATTGCACACTCTAGATTTCTAACTTATTTTCCCAAATTCTAAAACTTAAATGTATGAAGCCCCTAGCTGGATGAGGAAAATTACATTTGCCATGCTTCTTGATTTTTTTTTTTTTTAAACAACAAAATAATCCAGCTATCTCTTCTTCAAATGATCCTCTAAACTGGGTTTTATCCCTGAATGCAAGTCAGAGATCTGGGCATCTAACAAGCAGCTTTCAGTCCAACATCTCCACGAAATCCCTGAAGTGGCTTTAAACTGGCTGAAAGCACTTCAGTACTGAAGTATATGCAAGGTCAAATGCAAGTTTGTATTCAAAGTCTAATCTACTTGGATAGCACTCAAAAAACAGTTTATGTTAAGTTTTATATCTACTGCACACTATTTGCAAACAAAGCAGGTATTAGCTTTTCCAGTGAAGCATTTTTTTCAGATGAAAAAAATATTGATTCAAGTGAGCATTCTGTAGGAAGAGACTGTTGATTTTTACAGGAAACTAGCAAAACACCATTACCACTATATTACAGAACCAAACAAAATTTTTTTTATTAATCTGTTTTTGTAAAATAAAAGGTTGAATCATAAACTGAGAACTAATTTCAAGATGAATTTCAAAAATTTCAGTATTTCCCACAAAATAGAAACTTGGCTTAATTCAATTTATAAATGGGATCAGTCCTGTCAAAAATAACAGTATGTTTAGTTTCACATTCCAGAAAGTGTGACATTTAATGACTGGACTACAGAGAACTTGTACCAAGATGATGACCCAGTGTTGAGACAATCTTTAAAAGGCCTACAAGGAGCAGAGATCTACAGAAGAACAAGAAAACTCTCCAGAACCACACAGCTGGACAAGCAAGATTCCTCAGAACAAGTCACTGCCTTGCACAGGGAAGGATAAACCTTAACTCCATCGAGTTTTACAGCAATGGCAGACACTAAAGCACACTGAATCCAGAAAACCTGAGTTTCAAGTTACATCCATAATGGCAAAGAGACCAAAATACGAGAAAACATATTCTTTCAATAGTCTCATGGTCTTGTATGGATTTAACCTGTGGCACCCATTAGCACCGTTTGACACAGCACATGCACTCAAAGACACACTACAGTTGCTAGAATATGGCTATGCAGACTTCCTAGCCCCTTCACAGAGCCTGACATTGCTATTAAAAAAATCAACTAGAGGAAGGCTAAATATAACTACAAATAGAATTTCAGTCAATTACACCTCTGGCATCTAGTTTCTTCTGCAAAATTCAGACTTGATGGAGATATAGTCATCTAAGTCCCCATTTCAGATGACATTAAATTAAAAGCACATAGCACAAAGATATTTTACCTACAGAAAAAAGTTCTAGTTTCTCCACCAATTTGCCTTTTGCTTTTCTCCTGCTTTTCCAAAGAAGTTGTTTTCATCTCAGATAAAGCATGAGGATCAGATTCACTAAGATCCAAACACAAGTAACAGAACCTGAAGGTGCATTTCAGAACAGTCAAACCAGGCTCTCCTTTGCTTTCCAGTTACTTGCTCTGCAGAACAGTCCTCAAATTTCTCTGCTGGCTTCAGCAGATTGTGGCATACACAGACCAACAGTCCTTCTTCCTTTCTAGCTCGGTGCCAGCAATAACTTTTAAGATTCTCATTTTGCAAACCAGCCAAACGCAAACATTTTTCATTTGTTTTGCGTTTTGGACGATCTTTGAATTCAACTAGATACACACTAATCCCTGCACTTCTCCTTCGGTTTTAGTGTAAGCGAATCCTTATTTTGAACATTTTGGCAGATCTTCACTCCTGGTCTAAACTAGCCTTTTATTCCTAGTCAGTAACCTGCTATTCTTTAGTCTCCAGGGGAAAACATTACACAAGAGCTAACAAAACACCTCTCATTTGGTTAAAACAACTAATACACTAAGAGTGCAATATTTTGGCTTAAAAATAGTTAGCCCTTATATTTGGCTTTCCTGGAATTCCCTATGCCACAATTATGCATTTGAAACAGCTAATAGAATAAAACTGGAATGAAATTCAAAGGCAAGCTAGCCAACAAACTGAACCTTTTAAAGAACTGTAGATAATTTCTAGATGTTAAAATATATACATATGTCTTTGGGGGTGTGTGTATATAAACAAATGTCACCCCGACCACTGTTACTTTTGCAGCATAAATTTTTGGAAGTAGAGATTAAAAGTATTATGCTTTATAGGTATACCTATACTGGTCTCTTCGCAATGTATTTGGCATGATACAATCTAGATATATTTTTCAGTGTCCTAAAGATTATCCTTTCCTATGGGTTTTTTTTTCCTTTTGCACTTAGCAAATAGTCATTTTTCCTTCAAAGCTTCCTATGAAGAGAATTCTTCTAATAAATTATTTAACATTACATTAATTAAGACACAAACAGCATACAATTACTATACACATTCAAAACATCAGTAGTTTAGGTTTAGTCCAGCAGAGGCTATCTTTTTATTGCATCTGGAGTACATCCTTGAATTGCCTCTAAGTCCTACTACAATACAAATATATAGCTGCATATCTTACTTTGTAGATATATATTTATTGAAAGATATTACATCTTTCAAAACAGTAAAATAATTCATCTTCCTCTCCCAGTAAAAAAAAAATGGGAGGGGGAAAAAAAAATAGGAATTTAAGGTAGCTACTACTATTATGTGTGCAAAGAAAGAGGGAAATATATATATGCAAAAGAATATAATTACAAAAGGACAGTTGCATTAAACAAAGTTTTTTTTCAAACTTTTCAATGTTTTCCCCAAAAATTCCAGTGGAGCTTTATGTCCCTGAATAACAAGCAGACCTACCAACAACACGCAAGCTTGCTTGTCTTAATTATATCCTCAGATCTCCTTAGAAGCAGGCTACAGAACCCCACAGCACCTGCAGATCACTGCTTGAAAACCACTGCATTAAAAACACTCAGAAGACAACTTCTGGAGTCAGACACAAGCAAGGTTAAAGAGAAGTGAAGGATTAGCATGACTATACACATACTTGTACCATGCAGAAGCATCCAAGCAGCACTGAAACAGATTCAAATTAAGTTCAGTCTGCCATTACTATAAAATGGTTGGTTAAGACTACAGAAAGCTCCCAGTCAAGAGGAGCAGACAGTAGATTAAGACTGTAGCTATATAATCCATATAGCCAATTATCTGAGCCTGGAAGAGAAAAGAACAAACATTATTTTCTGCTAAATCTACTAGTGTTTTCTTACCAGTACCTATTGGGTCACTGTTGACATATGATAGATCTACATCCCTGCAGAATATAGATGCCTTAACTAAGGTGGACACTGGATAGCTAGGGCAGCACAGAAGTTAGTACAGCGAGTAATTTACCTAAAAAAAAACTACAATGAATTGTAACTCATGCTGAGCTTTGTACTCTGACAACCTGACTACTTCCATATTGGCACAGGTATCTCTGCACAACACTGCACTCTAAACTTCCCAAGAGAAGCAGCAAGTAAGTGAACCTGAAGTTATTCCAACAAAAAAAATCACAATGCTGCTTTCCCAAATCGCAGCACAAGACAGCCCATACGCAAATCAACTTCTGGTTGGGCTACTACAGGTGATGTTAAATGTAAAGAGCCTTGCTGTGGCAGAATATTCTATTGAATAAATCTTGTTTTCACTAATGTAACCTTCTACCAGAAAAAATGTAGACAATTATTTTTCACAGTGCACTTTTCTTTCAAATGGACAGTTCCTCAAACTGTTAAGTAAATTGTAACTCCTCCCCCCACCTCCCAAGTTGTGAAAAGCCAACAATTTATCTGCAAATCCCACTTTCTCCAAATTAATAGAAAGAAATTCCAGGACTACGCCTTCTGAAGGAAGACATAGGTAACTCAGTACAATTTTACATAGGTTAAAAAAAAAATTTATGACTGAAATCTTATGTCCCTAATTTTTAATTTTTGCCTGGTTTTCCTCATAAAAACTAGCGTTCCTTTAAGAACATTCTTCTATGAGCAAGTTTTACAAGTTCCCTAATTTGTAGGAGTACAATTCATAAGTTGTAGAAATCTAACAAGTATAAGCATACATACAAACTCCTCTCCCATCTCACCACGTTTTCTGAGAATACTACTGACCAAATATTCCTGCATGGTCAGTAGCAAGGATATTACAAGAAAATTGACCATTTCTCTGTTTTATCCCTCTCCACAACAGCATTCATCCTCCAGAGTTCTTCTCTACCTAAATGTAAAAGTTCAGTATTTAAAGTCTAGGTTTGTGAAAGGAGGTTAGGGGGAAAAAAGCTAAATATAATCAATGTGGCAATTATCCAAAGCAGAGATGCAAGCTTTTCTTGTTCAACTAAGTTCTACTATTTGAAAACACTTTCAAGAATTTTTCATCAGAAATACCCACAGCAAACCAAGAATGTAAGCATTAAAAGTAACACAAATATTAAGAAAAAAGAGAAATAACCAGTTGAAGATGAGTTCAAGAGAAGATTTGTCAAGTGCTGCATAATTATGAATAGTTTTAACATATTTTAATTGTATGCAACACAGAAAGTAGAAGTGCCACCATACTATTATAGGGAATAAGAACAATATACAAGCACCTAATATTCAGCTAGATTACCTTTCAAAAGTTAAGGAATTAAAGGATCCAAACTACTTTTTTCATACCTTTTATCCAATTTAACTACCCAGAATGCTTCAGTTTCTTTGGCTACTCATTGCTGCACCTGTTTCCAACACATCTTCAGCTGGCTTAGCCTGTGACTAATGGCAGCCATTTCCAGGGAGTGGCTATTTAAGGAAAGATCCTTGCTCTGATGCCACAAAACTCTTTAATACATTAAAGAACAGAAAGTAAAATTTTTGAAGTTGCATAGGTAATATAAGAGTATATTTACTGCTTCCAAGCGTGCTGAAGCTATTCTGTAAAGCCCTGGGGTTTTTTTCTTAAAAGTCTTTAAGCTTCTTATACTAAAACCTTCATTTTTTTTAGCCTCTTTTCAAAAAGTAACATTTAGGATTACTAAAGTGAAAAAGTCCATCCAAGTTTTACTTGATAGTCTTCCATACATCAATAATTCTACTGTTACTCTCCATGTGATACCTTGTGCTGTTCTCAAAAGTTCAACAAGAGGCATCCCAAGAGGTCTTTGGTACCTAAGACAACACAGCATTCTCGCAATGCCTATCAATAAAATATCAGTATCTCTGTCAAATCAGTAGGTTACAGTATCAACTACATATGTCAATGAAATCCCAATTAATTATATTTTTATGATCAACACTTTTTTTTTCCCTAAGTCTAAAAAGATCAGCGAAGAGAAATTCTTAAATACACTGCTTAAAGAATAAACCTAATCTTCTAATACTACCATATGACTAATCAGCCCACTATAATATCTGCCTTCAGAGAAATATTGTGCATCGCCACTGCTAGAAGCTGTTCACACTGGCCCTTCTAAGCAACTGATGTGTGCCCACATACTCATTCATGTACTTGGCTGGAATGTTGTTTCAGTGGGCACAAAAGCTGTATTAAGAGAAACTGCCAGACAAAATATGTTGCAGTTCCTTTAAGAACTTTAATGAGTTTTCTTGTAAATACAGGATAGTCCCATTTGCAGATGTCATTCAAGTATTCCAGTGTATTTTTTTTCTTCTCAAGTTTAATTCTGAGCAAGCGTAGTAAGGATATCCAGCCACAGCAATAAGATAGCAAAGTTCTGGAACTTTATCTAGATATATCTGGAATAAAGCACCTGAAGTTTACCATTTTATCTTTTTTTTTCCTTCTTTTTTTAAATATATATTTCTATGAAGATCATAAAAGCTGATTTGCTTCCTCAAAATTCCAACTAAGTAAATACAATGTACACAACTAGAGAAACTTGATCAGGCCAGCTTAAGTATCATGAATGATTTTTATTCCACATAATAGATGCTATGTTTGATATTTATTGTCAGACCATAATTAAGATTTTATTACACCATTTCAAATGTTCAATTAAGTGCTGTTGCATAACAAGTT
The DNA here is from genome assembly GCF_028858705.1 of Grus americana. Classification (NCBI taxonomy): domain Eukaryota; kingdom Metazoa; phylum Chordata; class Aves; order Gruiformes; family Gruidae; genus Grus; species Grus americana. The sequence continues at coordinate 83,017,141 of NC_072854.1, forward strand.
ATTCCAGTCAGAAACAGGTAGGATTGTTCTCTACTTTAATGCAAAATAAAGTATAATTTTACTGACCTGAAATTAGTGCTACTGAAGAGATATAAATAAAAACATTCCACTCATTCAAAGCTGACCTACTACCACCTGAGTTGCTATCTAGATGCTACCGATGCCATGTACATTACCAGTGAAAGAAGTCTGTCATAGGGGGACATACACCTATCTCTATCACTGATATACTATTATTACGCTGTCATCAAAAGAGACTTTTTCTTACTACATAGAATGTAACAAAAGTAACTCATTCACTTTACTTGCCTCTAAAAACCTGAATCACCCTACACTAGTAAATGTACATGTAAATATATACTCTGTATTATCCAAGAAAAGTCAATATATGAAATAAGAGATTTATTTTAATACAATGAAATATGTTTAATTTATCAATCCAAACATTTTGGCTAGCATCAGGCAAAGTAAACTGAAATCAGAGTATCAACTCAACAGCCAAAGAATTACCAACAAAGAGAAACTGAATTACTGCAGACAGACATCTAATATACATACTAATACTTTCTGGAACTTAATGTTAAATTATTCCAAGGAACATAGTTACAACAGCAACCTCGGCAGTCCAATTCCAAAATGGATCACCAATAGTGGAATATATTTGAAGTATGACACTTTGCAAGTTCCAGCCCATGTATCCAATACTGTCCATCACCAGGTGACATCATCTTTCATACTACTTGATTTTTAGGAATTAAAAAGCTGCACTAGTAATCTGTAAGTAAAGGAATGAATCCAAGCTTTAATGTCTTTTAAGTTGTCCAACATTGCAGGAAACTAGGCACGAAATTCTGCAAAGCCGACAAAGACACTCCACAACTACCCAAATCATGTTCTATGGGTAAACATATGTGGATTGTCATTATAAAGTCCTGGAAGAGCACCTCAAAATAAATCTGCATTCACAAAATGGAAATTACTTAAAGCTGAATTATTGTCTCTATTTTTGTCTCTGTTCCAGGCAGCAAGGTGTTGGTACATATCAAATTCTAATTTTTAAACTTCACTAAGTACTTCACTATCTCCCCTTGATGCACATTTAGCATGACAACCTTCTAAAGAAATTAAAGTGGAAATTTATAAAATTATTGCAGTGTTTTCAAAAATGCTTTTGTATTTATGGAAGCACAAAGATTAAGAATTATATATATTTTATTTCTAAGTTTAGTGATGTAATTTGATGTAACATTCATTTAATGTTACAGCAACATCTCTCTTTCAATAAGCGGTGCAGCAAAAGAAGTTAAAAATTAAAACACATATTCCATTAGAAATTCCTGAATTCTGAAATGTTGGTATAACATGTACTCATTTCCAAAATTTTTCAACTCCTTATAATTTCTCTCAGGAAAAGAAGTTCCATTAACCTAAGTGTCACAGCACTAACAAAAACATTAAGCTAACACTCTTTTACTTAAACACTCATACAGAATATTGAGAAGCCTATCTTCTACCATTATAAATTGATTGAAAGCATTCTTTCTGATCTTAGAAGAATGTATTCTACATTTATCCTTAAGAAAACATGGACTGTTTTAAATGTACAAATAAGACATTCAGCACTTGTGATCTGCTGTTGAGAGCATAGCTACAAATCTGAAGGAAAAAAACAATTACCACAGTGGATCAGGTTGCCCTGCCACAAACTGAAACACTTCTTTTCAGATCAGAAGATCAGAAGAGAATGTGGGGAAAAAAAAAAAATTCTCTTTATTACATTATTTATTACCAGCTGAAACCTTGCATCAGATACACTTGGTTCTTAACTTTGCTGAAGTCAAAGCCCTTAGAAGGACAGTGTAAACAATGAACAGTAAGTTAGAAGGGTATCTAAGAGGGAAAAGGGAAAGGATCCCAGACAAAAGCTCAATGAGAACCCCAGTTCTTGGAAATAACAAATGTCATCCAAATTTTTGCACAAAGTTTCTGCTAATAAGCAGAAAGCGTCGTACACCAAAAATACCTATCATCAGAATGTATTAACAGAAGTATTAGTTACATGAAGATTGTCACCTTTACAGGACAGAAATCTAATATTTATAAATATTTTTCTGCAGAAAAATATAATACTGTTTCTGTAGTTTAGGAGGAAAAAGACATTATTATTAATGGTATTCTTTCCAACTACTGCATAAGAACTTGGGGAAGGCGGGGAAGCAAAGCTTAGGTTGGCCTCCTTAAAAAATACTTAAAATACTTTATTTTTTGTGTCTAATACCATCTCTTCTTTAAAACCTCTCCATCTTTTGAACTTGAAATCAATGTTTATCATATCAAAAATTAAATTTTGTCACCTTCAAGGCACAGCATCAATTCTATTTAATCTTTTCACTCAACACCTTCTGGAAAACATGGACTTCAAACCTACAGAAAAACGCAGCGTACTAGCTAGTAAGCAAGCCTAGAAAAACCTCTATGGCAATTTCAACGTGTAGACAGTTTGCAAAATGTTCAGCCTAATGACTGCAAACTGCTAACTTGGCAGAGGGATGGGGAAGAACGTGTGTTCACAAGCAGTTTAAACCAATTCAAATCGGTCTCAGTGCACTTCTGCCTTCCTCTCTTTTCTTCCTCCACTCCAATGGTAGGGACCAGCCAGGTCGGGGACTGGCTGCAACTGAAGAGTGTATATATATATGATTGCTGTCGAGTTAATTTCAGTTTGATTCAGTCCACCCTGGGACCACACAAATGGACTGCTGGCACAAGAGACACCAAGAATAAACAGCCAGGAGTGGAAGAAGGAGACAAGACTGCATTCTTCCATGACCATACAAGCTTAATTTGACAAACTACTTATAAAACCAAATCCTTTGCTGTAGGTTATTGGGGGACAAACCAACAGGTCAAACAATAAGAACAGCAAACTCTCTCTTCTGCCCCAGAACAGTGTTATTCAGCAGTTAGTCCAACCTGGGAGATCTGCTCTGCAACAGAGCCCTGTAGATGTTTGCATTCCCACTTAGCTTAAATGACAACTGATGAATGCTGTCTCTAAATAGCGTACTCCTTAAGGTGGTCTGCAGAAGTCACCATCAAAGACTACGTAATCTGGGAGTTCTGGATGCTTAAAGGTCTTTTCTTTGGCGTACTGACTACACTCTTCACTCCAGAGCACATACAGGCTCAAAGACAACAGCAATGGGAGCAAGTAACTCCAGGTTAACTGCAGATGACTACTGGTTTTGCTCACAGTAAGAAAAATGCCTTCTCATAGTTAGCTACTACAATGTTTCTGCTTAGGTCATAAGAAAAATCTTCTTCATAGTGCTCCCCACAGGTTGAGGAAACCCCAAAATAGTACTCCACATTCAGTTATTTAATATACACTCATTCAGGAAGTCACTGTCACACAGTGGTCGCACATAATGCAGGTGGGTCACCTCAGCCCTAGTTTTCTACAGGTAACTCAGCAACACCCTCCACCACCCTGCTCTGACAGTCTCACAACTGCCTTTCCAGAGCTTGCTTACAAACACTTCTTGCTAAACAGGTCATGACTGCTTTATATGCTGCCTTCCAAGCAAAAAAAAAAAAAAAAAAAAAAAAAAAAAAAAGGCGGCACAATAGTGCTTTATTGAATTTCTTCCCTGGTTCAAACTAATCTTCAGAAGGAAAATAGATGTCTTGTCAAGTATAGAATATCAAAGTGGCTTGCTGTCTTTTCCATACTTGAATGTCCTGAAATATCTTCTCATCTGGTCACCTCATGCTAACAAAAAAAAAAGATGAAAACAAAACAAAAAACACGCAAAAACACACCATCCCCCCCAAAAAAAACCCACCTAGATTTATGACTTTACATCAAAATCTTTTAAAATAATTGTTCTAATACTTATTAAATCACTAATATTTAGTTTATGCATAGGGCTAAACAATTTTCCTTAGTTCCCTGGAGGCCTTTTGAAATCTTCTATTAGTCTTTAAAAATCCATTCCACGCACACAGAAGCAAAAATCCAGTGAGTGGTAGTAAGCACAGTAACTGGACAACACTGGAAGTGCTAAATAGGAAAGGCAGAAAAGAAGTATTTGTTACTGAAGCACGTCAACTAAAAAGCAAGCAGCCATACAAGCCCTGACTTATCAACATTTCTCAACTAAGATCTGAATCATATTTAAGGCAAAACCAATCCAAGATCCATGATTATTCAGTTTTGTACATTTCTGTAAAAACAGCTGAAATGCCTATTATAGTAAGCAGAACTGCAGAGAACCTACTATTGCATTTCACAACAGGTTAACTACTTTCAAGTAAATACAAACTGATAAATAATCTAACATTTGGATGGCTCTGTATCACATTAGGGTGCCAAGTAAATCTAAGCTCGAGGTTTTTCTATAAAATTTGTTACCTTTTCCAAATGAGGAAATCTCAAACTCCCACTATTTTTATTCTTCAGCCTATTATAAAAGTATATATTTCTAAGGAAAATGTGTGTATCTGTAGGATTTAAACAAAAATTTGAAACCAATTTGCGACAACAGTATAATTTCCACCTTTCTCAAAGTTAGCCCTTTTTCTTTCAGTTTACATGACCAGCAAAGCATTCAGATTAAGTATTTGACAGTGATTGTAAAGCTTAATACCTCAAAACCATTACATTTTGTTTCAAAAGACTTCTCAACTACAATGCAGAATTCCTTTGAAAACACAGACACACAATGTGTATCACAGCGTGCTTCTGCACTACATGTATACGATACTTGTTTCAAATTACAAAGTGAACTGAATAACCATCTCAAAGTGTTCTAGTGAAGATATGCATATTCATTATTCTGCCTACCAACATTTTTCTTAGACAGTATCCTGATACAATAGTCATGCTGCTCTAAGGGCACTGATCCAAAAATCCTTCATCAATTTTGAAAATAGTAATACAGGCAACTTAACTTTTCTAATGCTCATAGTTTATTACAACCTTAGTCTTCTCAGTCTAACACAGGCTTTCTTCCACTGGGTGGTCTAATTAACTTTGAGTCCTTATCAACACACTCAACTACTGAATAGTCACATACTAAACATGCAGATTTAAGTTCAAGGCTTCCATGTTGTTTAGCCACTGTAAAATATACTAAGATTGGCAGTTCAAAAGTGCAAACAACCAATTTCAAAATAGCACAGATGATTCCAACATAACTTGTAATTGCTTGGTGCAAGTGGTGTTTGCTTTCCTTTCTACATAATTATGCAAGCATGAGGAAGTCAATAATTGCATCTGATCACTTGTTCAAACTGGAACATCAGGACAGAACTTAAGAAGATCATTTTTCATAATACAAAAACAAATGACAGGGGAAAACCACCACTTAAGACGTACCTGTTCTCCTACCTCCAGCACAAAAACTACTCTAATGGTACTCTTCCTTTATAAATCTCCATTTCTGCTGTAATTCAAATAGTTAACTAGAAAGTGAAAGGTCACTACATTCCATGACTGGTTTCCAGCCTGCATAAGAGCAATAGGACTTTCAGCTGACTTGTGCTCAAAGTTGGAAATTAGTGACTGAAACGTTTACTAGATATTTCACTTTTGTCCTCTGCCATACTGGCAGAGAATACGAGCAACAGACTGACTGGCTTTAAGGGAAAGCAGTCAAAGCATCAGTGTGCACCAGTGCTATCTGTGGATAGCTAGAGAGGTCGCTAGGAAAGACTACTGAAACAAAAATGTAAATTCAGGATGAATTAAAAACAAAACAAAAATCCACCATAAACTGTACACATGGCTTCCTTATTTGTTAGTGTGGCAGCTTTGAGCAAGCACTCAGGAATATCTAGGGCTACCAAATAGAAATATCTACAACTATTAAATATTTCCTATTTTACAGACTGAAAAACATTAACATGCAAATAACATCAAAACATTTAAACAATCATTTCAGATCACTTAATTCATAGTAGATTGCTTTAGCTTCTGGGACATCCACTACTTTTATTTCCAGTCAGCAGTGAACTTTTTAACTACAGTGGGTATATCACCCTCGTTCACATATTTAGATATCAAGCAAATGCTGCAATAAATATTAAAAACCTCAGGAGCATTCACAACAGTTCTTAGTACAAATCATTGGTGAAACCGAGCTTGTTTTTATTTCTTTCTTTAAAAGCAGAGACTCTGCTTTCCTGGAGTTTACTTCCTGACTTTGGGGAAAAAAATAAAAACAAACTATAGTAATGTTTTTATATATATTGCTACCTACTTAGTAGGTAGTAATTTGATGGCATGCAATTAGTTTTTAAATAATCAAACAGATTCTACATGCTTTCAAAGCATACTTAATACGAAAAGACCTTATGCACGTGCCTAAGTTAAACAAACAAAAAAAGCTTCACTACAACACACGAATCGTCCCAGCCATTATCTATACAACTGCATTAATTACTATCAGAGGTCATTCAACACATGAAAAAGCCTGATTTAGTAGAACTTCACAATAACAAGCACATTTATGTCAAGACTTGAATACTTCTAGTAAGACTTATTTCAAGATATTTCAAGACTGCCTTCAAGTGGTCTTTGCAGTCTATAGGAGGACTGCTTAACAGGCTAAAGTTACTAGTTTATGCAAGGGACTTTATTTACTTGGATTAAGTTGGGTTACTGCAGGGAGAACAATTACGCCAACAGCTTTGGAGGTGATAATCTCTGAGCAGGCAGCATACCTCTCTTGTCTCAGAGAGTTCCAAAATCCAAGAGCATGAGTGACTTACAGCTTTCTATCAATATGACTTGGTGCTCTTCCTAAATATACCTGTGTTTTACAAAGAATGATAAACATTCTATCCATACTACACAGATGGGAAAAATGAGTCAGTAAAGCTAAAAGAGTTGTTCAAGTTCACCCAAAGAGACAAAGATACGGACAAGGAATCCAGTTCTAATGCTCTATGCACCGGAATACACAACCCTCTGCACCTGAAAGAATGACCAAGACATAAATCAAACCAGAGGCCTCAATCATGCAGTCAGCAGCAAGTCTGCAGTCAGCAGACTCAAAAGTAAGACTAGGCCTTAAAACATTAAATCCTCTACATGCTGAAGCGTCCTTGAGGCATATTCTTTCAATAACTTACAAAATAAATGCACACAAATATATAGTCATATTTAAACAGTATCTTGATCTAGTATAGTCAATGTTACTTTGTGGTGATACGAACAGAAAGCTAATAATTCTTTTAAGCACTCTCCCTTACTGCTTCTTATTGGACTAACTTGTATCCTTGTAAGCTTAGAAAATAAATTACAAATTTAAACCAGGCAGAAAGACTGATGCACTGTATTACTCCTAAAATCTTAAAAACCAGTCTTGGTTAGACTGTTTAATCTCAGAAATTTCTGTTGAGCTACAATTGTTAAAAGTTTCACTGTAATAACTAAAGCTTCAATGTAATGACTTACAGATTAACCTCACTTAACATTACAGGGCACAGTAAATAAAGTACTAGGAGTTATCTCAAGCATATATAAGTTTAACACTACACACACAAATTGCAAAAATTGCAGACTTAAACTTAGCATTTGAACACCCTGACAGAATTAATCCAGATTTTAAAATAAATAAAAATGCAATAGTAGCATGAATCTTATAAAAGGCCATTAAATATGGCTCTATTAATAGGTTTCTGTGTTTGCTACTTTAAATTTAAGCATTTGGTGTACGTTCGGTTCAGCCTAAAGTGGGTATCTATCACTACTTCACAGAACACTTTGCATTCTACTTGTGATCCGACCTCCTCATCCTCCCAACTGTCTATCTACATATTTATATGGCTCTATAACCACAGTATCTGAACCTAATCTCTATGGTAACTGTAAGATTTGTTTACATGGAAAAAGAATATTAGAAATGTATGTAAATTTAGCTGTCATTTAAATAAGTGTTTTTCTTTCTAGAGGAAAAAAGCTCCCTATACTGCCTCCTATGTCTCTTGCTTCCATCTCCTGCATCCCCACCAGGCAATAAGCCACATTTGGAAAGCTCCGCATCACACTACTTCAACAGCCTGTTGTTGTAAATTCATATATAGTTTACTTTTAATGAGAAGGATGTGTGCAGTATTTTAGATCTGAACACTTGTTAAAGAAAGATCATAGGCAGGGCAATTAAAACATGATTTTTTAAAAGATACTGTCATTAAGTCACCAAAGTAAAAAAACACATGATAAACCTTTAACAACTATACAAGAAGACTTAATTTGCTGCTCAGCAACTCAGATCAATCTAGAAATTAAAACAGTCTGTACCATTTATCATTTCCAGCAGTGAATATAGTACTAGGTACACATTTTACATAATACTCATTCACCAACAGTAGGCACAACTCTGACAGTGCAAGACCCTACATACAGACTGCTCTTTTTTATCAATAAATACCAAAGAGATGATATATCACAGGTTTGTAACGATTATTTTTATAAGATTTACAGTATTTGAGATTTAGTGCAGTCCAGCACTACCAGGAGCTGAATTACATGGGGGTCACGGTAACATAAACAGCAGTTTGAGCGAGACCTATCAGCCAAATGATAAAAAAACCTAACAAACCCAATTGTTAAAAACTACTTTTAGGTACACAGTTCTTTACCACACACAGAAGAAATCATTCTACTCCACCAATGTGGTTTTTCTTCTATAAAACTTGCATAATATATTAAAAATAAATAGTCTAAAAAGGTGTAAGAGAAGAAAAATAAGTAACAGTGAGGTAGGCAAATACTACACAGCACTGAGAAGAAAATTAGAACCTGTTTGAAAATCTTTCTGCACCTTACAGCAATCATTCCACTGCAGAGAATCTTTTACATGCATCCTCCCTGATCATATCAAGATTATTCATTCAACAGAACTCCTATTAACAAATAGAAAGTAAATCTACCATTTACGCTCAATTCAAGTAAACACGGCTTTATAGCCAGCACTTCCCCTGCAACGTTACTTTCTCAAGCAGGGTGACTGTCCCCTGCTCCTCCATGAAGCAAGCTCAGCCCAGGCAGCCATGTCCTTATTCTCCTACATGTTTCTGAAGGAGAACAACCCCCACTCTGCGAACTTACAGCTTCCCCCAGCACAACACTGCGGAGCAAAGCCTGCCCCACGGTCAGCAAACGAGCTAAGGCACCAAAACACAGCAGTGGGGGCGAAGCAGCCCGCAGCCTGGATCTGCACCAGCACCGAGCCTCGCACCGGGGTCGGGACAGATGGACTGACAGATAGGACAGCATTTCTTCATGCAACCCTCCCTTCTTTTCCCTCCCAAGCACACACGCGAGTGTTTTACCTTCATGATGAGCTCAGGCTGCGGTAAAAGCCTCGATAGGGGCTGAGCGGCCGAGGCTGGACCTGGAATTTAAAACAAAGCGCTAAGGCACCGCACCAGCCGCTCGCACCGGGCGGGGGGAGGGGAGGCAGGGATCGGGGTGGGGGCGCTGGGCTCTTCCTGAAACTCCCCCTTTACTTCCCCGGATCCCCCCTTTCTCCCTGGTTAACCCCCTCCCCTCTTTCCTCGGCCGCTGCTTCCCCTCCAGCTCCCACAGACCGCGGCTTCCCCTACACTCGCTGCCATTGACGCCATTTCTGTCAGAGGAGGAGAAACTTGCCACAACAACAACCCACCCCCAGCCTCCTCGGCTGCCGCGGGGCGGGGGGGGGGGGGGAGCGAGGCGTCCCTGTCTGCCTCCCCGGGGCGCTGCGCCCCCTCCTCAGGCACCTCAAGCGGCGGGAAGGGACCCGCGGGGGTCCCAGCCCTGGGACCCCCACACACACACACACTTTACCGCGGGGAGCCAGAGAGAGCGAAGGAAGAGAGAGGAAAGGAGCCATTGTACGAGGAAGAGTGCCTGTGTGCGCGGCGGGGGAGCGGGGTGTCGGTAGCAGCCTTCCACCCCCCCTCCCCCCCCCCCCCCCCGACACACACACGCTTTTGTAGGGGCTGCGGCTCCGGATCGCGGCGGCTCCTCCTTCCACACCCCCCCCCCAAAAAAAAAAAAAAAAAGGAAAGCGCTGACTCCGCGGCAAGGAGTTTCAGCAGCAACAGCCGCAACTGCCCAGCTCGGCGCAGCGGGTCCGGGCGGGGGGAGGGCGGGAGGCGGCGGGGGGAAAGAAAAGGAAGAAGAAGAAAAGAAGGGAGTGGGGACGGGGAGGGAGGGGGGCGGGGAGAAAGGGGCCCGACCTGCTCGGCGGGGACACGGAGCGTGTGTGTGTGGAGGAGGGGGCTCCGTCCCCTCCCGGCGGAGGGGGCTGGAGAAGCCGCCGGTCCCTCCCGCACGCAGGCGGCACCCGATCTCCCTCCCCCCCACCCCGCCGCTGAGTGTTTTGGGGAGGGGGGGGGGGGGGGAAGAAGGAAGATCAGCGAGTCCCGCCGCAGTCTCGCTACGAGGAGAAAAACAACCGTCCCCCTCCCCCCCCGCACGCACGCCCCACCGCCGCCGCCCGGCCCCGCGGCCCCCCCAGGCCCCCGCGCCACCTCCCCATCCGCCGCCGGCGGGGCCAGGGGGGCTCCTTCTCCGGCTCGGCGCCGTTACCTTTGTTCCGCGGCGCCCGCCCGCCCGCTACTCCCCCGACCCGAGGCAGGGGGGAGGGAAGGGAACGGGGCGAAGCCTCCTCTCAGCTCCGGGCCCCCTCGGCCGGCCTCGGCCCCCGCTCAACCCTCCGGCAACGGCTCTGCTCGCGGCAGCTCCCCGTGCGGCGGGGCCGATCCGTCCTGCGCGGACCCGGCGGTGGCGGCGGTGACTGCTCGACTCAGAGCCTCTCGGTCCCCCTCCCCCTCCCACACCGACTGACTGACTGACTGACGGACGGACCAGGGCACGCCCCTCTCCCCGCCTCCTCCATTGGGCCCCGGCCTGCAGAGCCCGCCCTTCCCTCAACCCCATTGGCCGTCGTATCGGAAATACTGACATCATTTTTCTCCACTTCTATGGAAACTGAGACTCGGCGCCGAGGGTGCTTATGGGTGACGTTGTTCTCGCTCGCTGCTCTTACCAGCTCGAGAAGCAGCTCGGCGCGGAGGGATGGACTACATCTCCCAGGGTGCACCGCGCGCGGCCGCCGCGAGGGGACGGGGCCTTCGCCGAATGCTAATAAGCCGAGGGGGCAAGGCTGGCGCCTGCGCAGTGGGGTGCTGGTGGCGCATTTTCCCCCGAGAGGGGAAGGTGGCGCCCGCTGGAGCGGAAGGGGGCGGCGCTCTTCCCGCCGAGCGCTGCTGCCACTCCTGGAGCGGAGGCTGCTCGGGGGAGCGGGACACGGCTTCGGCTGGCGGCGGAGGAAGCGAGGTGAGCGGTGGTGGCTGCGGTCCGGGCTGAGGCCGGGCGCACGGGGTTGCCCCGCGCCGCCTGCCCGTTAGCCGATTGTTGCTGGTGGGAGGCGTTGTCGCCGCCTGGCGCGGAGTCTGGGCGGGGAGGGAGGCGCGCTCCTCTGAGGAGCCGGTCCTTTCTCTCTGCGCCGGGTCGGGCGGCGAGGGCGAGCTCGGCTGCGGGGGGAGCGGGTCCCGCGGCCGCCCCGCCCAGGAGGGGCTGGCGGGCTGCCCGGAAGGGGGCCGGGAAGGGGCTGAGGGGAAGGGGGGCCGGAGCCGGCGGTCGCCGTTAGTGCTGGGCGGCGCCGGCGGGCACCGGCGCTGTCGCCGGGGCGGGCTGACTGAGCGCTCGGGGGGCTGGGGCTACGCCGGGCTGGCGGCGGGCGGTGCTTCTCTCCCCGGCGGTTGAGCCCGGCTGCCGACAGCGCAGATCAGAAAATGGGGGTGGACGGCGGGTAGGGGGAGCGAGGAGTCCTCGGCTCTTGGTCTCGCTTTATCTAAAATGGCGCTGGTGAGGCTGGGCTGCTTGCCTTTGAGTTGTGGAAGCAGCTAGAGAGGCTCTGCCGCCTCCGTCGCGTTTACATCTCTTACGTTGATCTCCGAAAAAGGAGCCTCATTTCCTTTGGTTTGACTATAATGTTTTGGGCGGGGGGGTTTGCCATCTGCAAGCAGAGTAACAGCTTCATGTTCTTTGTGAAATGTGAATTTTTTTCTGAGAAACGATTCAGTGGTAGTCACGGTTTCTGCTGACTCGTTTTCTGTCTTCGTGTCAGCTTGCAGCTGAAAACCCCTTCCTGTCCGTCTGCTGTCACAGCATAGTGTGAGGACTTTGACAGCCCAGGTATTGTTGTCTGGTTTCTGTAGCGTTCGTGCTCAATTATATCTGGAAATCCTGTTAAATCGAAGCACAAATCCAGCAACAGTATGTTCTTGCTGTTCTGGCTTTAGTGTTGAAATTGCAGCTGTGGAAAGCTGTTTGTTTACTTAGTGCATCTTCGGGGAAAGTGTATGACTATCCTTCCACCTGTGGGAAGTTGCCTAGCCGTAAGCTGAATACAAGGTTTTGTTCGTATCAGCCTAGGAGGGGTTGCAAGGAGGACTCTGCTAATTAGAATGAGAATGTGGACTAGGGTGACAAGCATCCTGTCCAAATTACATTTGGATTAAGAGCCTTGATAGCCTCTTTGAAACAATACACATTCACAACAGTTTCTCTGTATTCCTTCTGAAACAGATCTTCTCACTCCTACATCTCCTTATTTAGGGTTTTGTTGTGGTTTGGTTTTTTTACTGGTTACAATGAAACCAGTGTCTTGGTGTACCGAGTTCTGCGATGGAGCTGATTTAAGGACTTTCTGGATGGTTCTTTTTGCACTACAGCTCTCTGCTCCTCTGGTGTGTCTCTTTTTTTATTTTCTGTGTAACTGTACTGTGATTGGAACCACTGAGATTACGATGCTTTTTCAAATATCATCTGTATATTTAGCATAGACTACTTTGATGATGATGTTCCCCTAATTTGGAGGAGGGGGAAAATATTCTGCAGAATGGGATGGAAGGGATGGGGTGAGAAGTTGTTTTATAAAGTTCCAAAGTGAAGATTTTTCTTTACATGTTACCTAGAGTTACTATTACTTGCATCCTCTCTAGAAAACTACTAGACACAGATTACAGCTTCAAGTATAGTTTGAGAGTAGGTTCAACTTATGGAAGCCCATGTCACTATCTTATTCTAGTGTGTTATTCTTATTTGTGTGCTTTCAAAGATCGTTGGAAGGTTTGTTGCAGTCCAAAAGACAGTTCTGTGGGCTCTTCGTTGTGATTCATGGCCTGTGCCCATGACACCTGTTCTGTATGCTTATATGGGCATACTGAGAAATAACTGGAAAAATAACTTAGTCATGCATTAATTGAATGCAGCAACTCTATGTACTGTTTTAAAAAGGAAACTGGTTTAAAACACAAAAGAGCCTTAACTGTTTTAATCCTTTGAATAAGTGTACATGTAATCAATTCTTTCACTTTCACTAACAAAAGGCTTTGCATTCTCTTTCACTTACTGTTTGACTCCTGGCAGTTTTACTTTTTATTAGGAGCTGCTGACTGAGATCTTGTCTCTCAATGTCTTCAATGAGAAGACTTTCTGCAACAGTGTAACTTCTGTAGTAAATTGGTCAGTCCCCTAGGCAGGAAACTCTTAATATTAAGCACTTCCCAAGTGTGTCAAATGTGATAGCTTTGTGCAAAAAGCAGTAATATTACAAGTCTCATATTATGGTGTTCTTGCTTACAGGCCTTTATAAGCATCTTCATTTACATATTTCTTTATCAAGTGTCCCTTTCTTTGTATAAGTTTGAGGGGGGGTTCTGCTTGCTGTTCTTGTTTATGTGGGTGTGTTAGACATGTAGCTGTCTGACAAATAATCAGCCTGTTTCTCTCTTCATTAGTGGAGGTTACCTATCACTTCATTTAAAGGTAGCATACCAGTCCAAGAAAGTTTTACTATAGTGATTTAAGCTAAGTTACCATCCAATTTTGTCTGTTGGACCTTTTTTGCCTCCCTTTTAATTAAAAAAATAAAAGTCTTGGCACTTGTGGGAGAAGAGCCTGACTAATTTTCTGCTTATAAATAGCATTTCAGGTGGACTCTTATTAGTTTTGTGAGAAAAGAGGTGAATATTTAGTTTGATGCTGTGTACTACTAGTAAATTTCAAGTTTGGGGATTCTGAATATTGTCTTTAGTGTCCTACAGACAGACAAGAAACCTCCTAATCCCCTGAGGGTGAGAAGAACAACTTAATATTAACTTCTAAGCAGAAACTTTTATGGAGAAGGAATTCTAACCCTAACATCTCTTCCCAGCTCTGTTGGATAGCTAGGTACTTGCAATTGTAAACCGTCTGTGTGGCTTTTTGACAATAATACTCACAGGAAAGTTAAGTTGATAGTGTGTCCTTATATCCATTTCTACCGGTTTCTTTCTGCTTAAAAGATCTGGGGTGGACTGTGATAATCTTTCTGATTTCACTTCCTCGCTGAAGTCCTTTGAGGCTTTTATCCTTGATACCTAAGGGGTACAGTTTGACAGCTGACTCTCAGTGGCAGTGCTGCTTTAAAAGCAGTTCCTATCCCTTCTGTTATACCAACAAGCTGAAAACAAAATAGCGAGTTGAGGGTGTCACATCTGGTTTAGATTATTGTGTGGCCTGACCGCTAGTTGTCCTGGCATACCATGGGATAGGATGGAAAGGCAGTACTATTCATTGTGGCATTACTGCTAAGAAACTATGCAAAGCTTTCCCAAAAGGTCCAGTCTTACGAGCATTTTGTTGGCAACTGTTTGCTTAAATAGCCTTTCTTGCCCCTGAAGTGCTGATGCATTTGATTAACATATGCAGTGAAGCAAATAAAGGAACTGATCCAAACCCAAGCTTGGAAAATAGTTATTAATGCAGATCAGTTCCCAAGTTTGGACTGCTACAAATGCTTATGGGTGTGGAGGGTGGGAATGGGAGTAAGCAGGAACTGATTGAGCTATACTGAAAGGTAAAGGTCGTGAATGTTGAGGAATACCAGTTTGTCCAGGTAGCTTAAGAGGAAGCAGTGCTCTTAATGCTGATCTTCTGAGCTTTTGATGGGAAGGTATTGCTGGATTATTTTGAGCAAGTGTGGAACATAGTTTATTCTACTCATGTTAACCAGTCTCCTTAATGTACCTACCTTACATTAGAAATGTATCAGTCTAAACTTATAAATATCACCTTATATAAATTATCCATAAAAATAACTTTTAACTATTCAGTTGCTCTAGGGGCAAAAAGTACATCCTTTCTAGGATGCTAGCTAAGTAGCTGAGAAATGATGCTGAAGTAGCATGAGACTTTATGCTAGTGCTGCAGTTCCTGTCTTAAAATGACATTAGAAGAATTCTTTTGAGCTGCTGCATCTGCAGTGCAGCAAGAAAGGCTAGAGGTGAAAGGACAGAAAATCTATTGTGGAAAACAGTCTGAAAAAAAAATGCAGATATAGATGACTAAAGGTATGTGAACTGAAACATAATAAAAATTGTTGAGTTATGTAGGGAATGGATCCTAAAAGATTTATCATAAGATTCTATGATGTATATAGGATATGGGAAAGTGTGTAAAGATATCTGTGTGATTAAACAGAGGTAAGATAAAGGTATATTCCTGTTCTACCTTCTAAAACAAGACTGAGGAATTCTGTCAGAAGGTTGATGCTAGTGTTCAACTTGTTTAGCTTGCCTTGGTGTGAGGTGTATTTTCTGCTCTTAGGCATCTCCACTTTTGTAGGAAGAAAGCATTTAGGGAGGTCTAATCAGATTAGTCATATGAGGTTTTATATGTACTGAGTGTCTTCTCTAAGACTTAGTGGAGCTTCATTGTTGTGAATGCTAATGTTTTAAATACTTCTAGCGTCTAAGCCCTCTAATACATATAAAAGAACAAAGAAAGTCTAAGAGTTGGCTTAAACTATTAATGAATAATTAAAACTGTATTTAGTATACATGCTTGTTTCTCTTTTAAATGACATCTGGAAAACTTGTTTATGTAGTGAAGGCAGTACTAACTGGCATGTTCAAAATTGGAGTATTTACACCTAACTTTGAAGTCATCTGACTTTTTATTAATTTTATGCATCTGTTTTTTACTTCCCTAATTTTTGATCTAAATAGTGTTAATAACATTTTCTTTAACAGTGACCTACCTCTTATGAAATAAAGAAATGGATGGGATGGATGAAACATCTAAAAGAATCCTAGAGCCATACCAGTATTTACTTCAACTACCAGGCAAGTTTCTTTGTACTGAGTTGTTTTTAAATATCAAAATTGGTTTTATAGCAACTTCTGTCTTGAAGTATAAGCCAAGAAGTTTTTCCATTCTTGATTTGTGGATTTAAGAGCAATTAAAAGTAACACTTTTCAATATTTATTATCTTCTTTCTCTTGTAGAACCACCCCTTTGGTGAGATTAGTACAATAGCTCTTGAGTGAGTCTGTTGCAAAGTAAGTAGTATTTCAGTTAACTCTGTTCTCTAGTCAGAGTAGCCGACTTGCTACTTTTTAAAACCGATAAGGACAAGTACTGAAGACTTGACCCCATTCTTAAAGAACAAAACATCATCAGCCCTGAGTTTATCTGCTTGCTGTACTAGACTCAGTGGGTTGTATTGTTTTTTTAAATAGACTGTTTCTTTTGTAGTAACTCTCACTAGTATGTGTAGAGCCAGGTGTTCTTATGGCCAATTTCAGCTGTCCCCAGATTGCTTCACTTACCAGAGGATCAACCAGTCCTTCTGTGGTATTGGGTCACTAGCAACACATTCAGATGAAGTTTTCAGTCTTGAACAGTACCTATTTTAGCAGAATTCAGGAGGCAGCTTATTAGAGAACTACTGTATGGATATGCATCTCAGAAGCCTCTTTAACTAAACAGTCAGATTGTTTGCTGTGGCTTTCACTTTTACACCTAAAGTGTAAAGACAACCACAGTCACTTTGGTAGCTTATAACTTTGTAAAAATAATGGTGGAACTAGTTTGTCACTGGGACTATTGTAGGATTGCCTTCTGTCCAGCTTATATTGCATACTGGTGAAGTTGAGAGATACAAAATATGGTAAATATTAAGGAAAATAAATCTGACCAAAATTATATCTGACCAGGGTAGAAGACCTTCTGTCTAGACAAGTAGCATAATGAATTACAGGCACAGTACTTAAGTGGCTTTTGCACATCTGAAACAAGATCTGTGTATCAGCAAGGTGGGTCCTAATTCATTATACACAGGTATAATAAATTTCATTATTAATCTCTACAAATATCCATGATTGTCTTGTCTACATTAGTGATTTCATTTGACTTGGCAGTTAGTACTACTTGAGTTGAAAAATAAGAAAAGGAAAGAATTTGGAACATACTTTTTTTAGTGCCAGAAAGCTCGTTTCCCATTTCCTCACAGTATTTTCTATTTGGTTATGTTGAACTGGGTGGCAGTTTTGCTAGAGAATTACCTTAAGAATGAGTCTACAACATTCCTGAGAGCTTCCTAAGAGCAGGTCCTGAAGAAATTTACTTCCAACCAACACCATCTTTAAGCGTACTTTTTGTTTGGTTAGCTTATCTCATATAATGAAGGTATATTCACAGATTGGTAGGGGTTGGAAGGGACCCTTAGAGATCATCTAGTTCAGCCCCCCTACTAGAGTAGGATCACTTAAAGCAGGTTGCACAAGATCGTGTCAGGCGGGTTTTGAGTATCTCCAGAGAAGGAGACTCCGCAACCTCTCTGGGCAGACTGTTCTAGTGCTCTGTCACCCTCACAGCGAAGAAGTTTTTCCTCATATTTGGATGGAACTTCCTGTGTTCCAGTTTGTGCCCATTGCCCCTTGTCCTGCCACTGGGCACCTCTGTATCTTTAGCTGCTAATTATTTTTTAAGCTATTGTAGGTACCAGCAAAAAAAGCTCAGCTTCCTATTAGGAAATATACAACAGACAAAAAGTGCCAAAGAAGCTTCCATGGGCAAAAGTGCTTGATTAATAGCTCTTCAGCTAGCTTTCATTTTAAATAATGCATCTAGGATATACACTTAAGCTTCCCACCTTGACTCCTGTCGCTAAATTCTTATACTTTGTGAGTGAGTTTAACCCTGATCATGCTATACTGATGGCTTATATAATGTTATACCTACTAACAGTGCAAGCATTTTATATCCTATCTTGCTACAGTATCATAAATCTGACTGTCCACTCTAACATGTTGATCTGTTTTTTAATTTAGTTTACATTTTGGAGAAAGTGAGAGGCAAGATGCACTTCTCTCTATGCAGAAATAGTGGCATGATTCAAAAGGGAACATTTCTCTTAAACTAGGCAGGTAAAAGTGGCTTTCCACAGGTACACCAGTACTGAGTAACAGGTGAAGCAGGGAGGGTTCACAATTGTGTAGCTGGATGTTTACTGCTCGTGAAACACTGGCTTTGCCCAGAGTCAGCTAAGCCAAGTACAGATCAGTAGGAGCCAGTTACTTGTATGAACCTTGGAATCAGTATGAGCATCAATGCTTGATGAGGGGGGAAAATTGGGCATATGCTAGCTGTTCATAATTCGGGTGGAGTCCAAATGAGGTGCCTGAGCTAATCTAACAAGCTCTTGCTGAAAGAGGCAGTTTCATTCCATCCTCTTTATGCTTCTGGCAGTATTCTCCTGCTTTTTAACTTGTGCCAGTTCTCAGCTTGCTAACCAAATGATTAGGTAGTATCAGTTACCTAACCTGTTAAAAACTTGCCTGGTTGATCTCTTCTTGTCTTGTTAGTGAGCTGGCACAACAGTGGGGACAAGGACTTGTTTCTGTGTTGGGTCAGCTTGTGCTCTGAGGGCCTTTTGCAGATAGTTTGGCTGAGTGTCAAAAATGTATACTTATGGCCCTGCAGTAGTCCAGTTGCTTATCTCCTGAAGTTTGTTTTATTAACTAATTTTAAATTACTTAGTAACCTATGAGAACTTGAATGAATTTTGATACATATCAAACTTTGATTACATAAAAAGGGATTGTATAATGTATTAAGGTTGTTTGGGGGCAAGGGTGAAAGGTGCCTGCTAATGTTGTCTGTAGTGTAAGAACACATAACTGTTAAGGATTAATCCCTCAAAATAAGAAGTTGATTACTCTGCTTCCCATTAACGAAGTAAGACTTTTAAAGGTAACAGTTTCAGTGTGATACTTAAACTAAGCTTGTCTATTTCTGACTTCAACAGCACTAGGATAGAGAAGCTACTAGGTTTAGGGTCTTTTTACTATGTTGCTATTTTAACTGCTAGTATTATAATTAATGTTTATTCCTTCACTAGCAGAATTTAGTGCTTGGAGAACATACATTCTGAAACAGTAACTTTTTTTGTAAAATCTCATTGTAGCAGAAAGTTGTCATACTAGTTTATAATAGTGTTCTACTTAATCTAGTATTCTGTCCTTTAGTCTTGTAAACAAAGTGTGATAAATAGGATTAACTTTCACAATTTATAATGTGGTTTGTCTTAAATGGCTTGATTCACATATATGATGAATCTTTTACCTATGAGTGGCTGAGCTAACAGCAGTAGTGGGTTTTGCAGCACTAAAGAGTATGTGGAGTTTTGGTTGCAGTAAAGCTGATGTGGTCAACAGCTTGATATTGAAAGCGGTAGATTCTGATCCCATTCGTGACTGTGCATCTTCCCTTTCATGTGCTCTGGTCTTGGCTGCAATCTTTCCTGGGCTTGTTCACCAAGCTAAACAATCAAGACTGGCTTTTGTTTTTCAGCTTTCTCTGCTGGATTGTTGAACTTGACCATCTTGGTGAAGGAGTTAAGCACCACAGGGCATGATCCCTACCACTGGCACAACTACACTTGGCACATCAGAGGCCTCAATTTGGGCCAAGTTCCTGAGGGAAGCTGCAGCTTTTTCAGCCTGCTTAACCCTGCAGCTCTTCCACTTGAGCACTAATGTGGTTTTTGGAATGAGGGCCAAGGGCATAGGAAGCCAGGTGGCTTTTCTCCATGATCCTCAACCCCCTTGCCCTCACCATCAACAGGAACAGACAGATCCTGCCTGTCAACAACTAGTTAGTTGCACAGCTGATATTGATAGCAGATTTTGGGGTTTATGACCATGGGACTGTAGATCAAGGACTACTAGGAAGAGATAGCATCCACCTACCAAAGTTGGGGCAAAAGTGTCTCTGCCAACAGGTTGAGCAACCTGGTGAGAAGGGACTTAAACTAGAAATTACAATAGAGAGGAATGACTATACACAATCAAGTAAGGAAATGGTGAACTTGCAAATGAATGGTGTAGGCTGATGTGGACAAGAACTTTGCAATCAACAGAGCAGAGCCGAAGGCAGCCCATCCCAAGTCTGTGCACTCAAACAAGGAAGTACAAATAGGACAACACAATGGGGGGACCTCTCACTTTTTCTGGGTAATCTGCAGGACTGGGTGCCTCTACACAAATGCATACAGCATGAGGAATAAACAGGAGGAGTTAGAGGTCTGCATGCAGTTGCAGGGCTGCAGTTTTATTGGGATATCTGATGTGGGATAGCTCACACAGCTGGAGTGCTGCAATGGTTGGATATGGACTGCCTAGGAAGGTGGTCTGGGATAGCAAGGAGTGGGAGTTGCCTTTTATGTGAAAGCAGCTGAACTGCATGGAGCTCTACCTTCAGTCTGATAAGCCTGTTGAGAGCTTATGGGTTAAGATTAGAGGGCAGATCAATAGGGTGATACTATAGTGGATCTTTGCTACAGACCACCTGAGCAGGAAGAAGTAGATGAGGCCTTCAGACAACTGGAACATGTCTCATATTTACAGGCTCTGATCCTCATGAGACTTCAACTTCCTCAGTATCTGGTAGAAGCAACACAGCAGGGCATAGGTAATCCAGGAGGTTTCTGGAATGCGTTGATGACCACTTGCTAACACAAGGAGCTGATGAAGGAAGGCATGGTGCTGGACTTCACACTTAGAAACAAGGAAGAATTGGTCAGGACGTGAAGACTGGGCACAACCTTAGCTGTAGTGACAATGGGATGGTGGCATTCAGGATCCTGAGAAGAAGGAACAAGGCAAAAATCAGGATGACAACCCTGGACTAGTTAACCCTATTTTGAACAGGGGAGTTAAGCCAGACAATTCTGCAGTGACTTTAATCTGTCATAAGCGGCTGCCTGGCTTTGAAAGTGTATATGCCTGCTCTCTTTGCTTGTCTTCCTGCAGTTCAGTTATGCTGGCTGTAGTGTTCTAGTAGCTGCGTGGGGAGGTCTGCTTGGGGAACCTATCCGTTTAGCCCTAATCCTGCAGAGGACAGAGCTAAACATGAAAGTGTGCAGTATAGCTGAGGTAATAAAGTAGCTTGCTTCCTCCAGAAGGGCAATGCCCCTTTCCCCTGGCTCTCAGCACCTGCTGCTTACCCTGTACTAACTCTGGCAGACCTACTTCATAAACTGACTCAGTACATAAAGCTGGTAGAAAGCTAACCTAGCAAAAAGCAGGCAGTTTTCTGTGGAGTAATGAATCAAATTAGCTTAGTGAGGCTCTAATGAGGGATAGGTTAATAGTCCCTCTGCTCTTTCGCATGCTGTTCTAGCCCTTTTATGTACCCTCACTGTAAGTGGGGTGCTGCCCTAAGGGCATAATTTGTGGTCCCTTTATTGCAGCAAGAGCGAAGAAATAAATTCGGAGCTTGTCCAGAGCTGGAGGTCTGTTGGGTTTGGGTCTGTACCCCATCACAAGAACAACTGTGTATATAAAGAGTAAGTCAAGCTGATTTTCATTTTTTTTTTTTTTAGAAGCATCTCATCTGTCTGAAGAGGTAGAAGGGATTGTCCTCAGTACAACATTTTTAATCTAACTTGATCTTTGTTTCAAGGATAAGGGTTTTACATTCTTCTCTGTAGAAGGAATTTCATTAGAGTGAATCTGTTATGTTCTGAATATTTTTTTCTCACCTTTTCCAACCAGCACTACTAAGGAGAAAAACTTTCCATAGTTGCTGTTTGATTTGGCTAGTATTGGGATCTTTAGCAGATTAAACCAAATGCATTTAGCGTAGCTTTGATAAAAGCTTGGTGCAGTAATGTCTATTATAGCTCTATACAGTAGGTAGAGCTTCTAATTTTGGAGTTAGATGCTTATTCTTCAGCTCTACAATAGCCTGCTTAGAATAATTAACAGAGCAGTGACATGTGACAGTGAAGAAACTGGATAATTCTACCAGTATTAAGTTTTACTCCTTTTTAATTTTGTCCTAGTGTCCCTGGATTGTTATCTTGTCTAGTTTGGGAAGAGGAGAGCTGTGGCAAGGAATGGAGGCTTCTGCATCTAGGCTTTTGAGACTAGTGTTAGAGGGGTTGGGTCTTATGCCATTATAGCATGGCTGTAGGCATAAAACATGCATACAGAAAATTGCTGTAATATCAGATAGACCAGGTAGGATTGACTTCAGAACAAGATAAAATAGCATTTATGTAGCAATAATGCTCTTTTAAAGCGGCTCACACAACAGATCCGTACCTATAAAAGGAAAGATGAATGTTTCACTGTACAGATAGTGGTTTTTCCTTGAATAGTCAGTGTTAAACAGCCTTGCTAGTCAAGGTAGACAAGCCTAACAATTCAAATGCTGTCTGTACTAAGGAACTGAAGTGGCTAAATCCATTGTGCATATTAATAATCCATTTACAATGTGTGCTAGTACTTATGTTCCTCATGATAAAATAACACTTGTTGCTGAACATCCAGCATTTTGTAAGTATATTTTCTAGGAAACACATTCAGAAAAACAGAATTAGTTGCCTAATGTAAAAAAGTAGGTGTTGTCTGTATCAATGAAATTTAGAAGTGAATAAGAGCTATAGATAAGGTACAAATCCTTAATGTGATATTATCTGAGTAGTTTTCTTTATGGATATACTGAAATATTTGTTAATATTTAACTGTCAAGCCAAACAGTTTGGCAGATGATTGTAGCTGTTATTCTCAATATTTTTGAGCAATCTTTTTCTCCTCAGTTAACTCATGCAATTATTTTAAAATAAAATATTGAACCTCTGATGCAGGGCACTTTGACCCTCCCTTGTGCAGTACTGGTGGTCACAAGTGTGTAGTGAGTCAGATCAGGGAACTAATCTGACCAAAATCTGGTCTAACCACATGGGGGAAGTCTGAGTGTTTGAAGTGTTTCAAATCCTTCATATCTGCAGAAGATGTTGTCAGAAGCAGGTCTAACTTGAATTAGTGGTGGTGCTTAGTTATCATAAGAGGGTTTTAAACTCTTGGGTACTACTCTAATTTTGTATTTAAATTTGAGCTCTGGTTGCCTGTGTTAATTTTCTGACTTAGAAGTTCACTATTTTATTGATTTAAATAAACAGGTTTTAAAAACAATAATTTAAAACCAGCTATGCACTTTCCTGATAGAGAGCAAGGCTGACATGGGGAGCTTAAAATATCTGTTTTGCTGTTTGAGACAAAACAATTCCTTCCTCCTGCAGAAAGCTATTAGTGTTTAAAACTGATCATAGAAAACAAAAATGGAGAACACAAGCTAATGACAGTATATGTCCAGGTCAAAGTGCCCTTTCACACAGGACAGAGCCAGAGGACAAAGCTGTTGGGGGACAAAGACGGACCTTTTTGTTAGTCCCTTCTGATGAAAACCAAAAGATGGTGGTGATGGGAAGCAGTGGAAACTTTTGAGAACTGAGACAAATATTGAAGCCCTCTGAGCCAGGGAGGAAGGTTATCACCCTTGCTACAGAGCCCAAACCACAAAGCTATTGCTTACCTGGTGGTGACTTAATCAGAAAAGGAAAAATTCTCAGTCCAGTTTCTCCAGGGTATATCACTGTAAGTGAATCTACCCATTTTTATTATTCTGTTCTGTACATGCTGGTCACCAGAGCAGTAGAGAAGCCTTAGAGAGAGATTAAAATGCTGAAATTTCTTCAGTGCTATGGGCAAGATGGCCTCATCAATGTGAGGACTAATATTGCAGAGTCATGTCTCAGTAGATCTTGAGACAAGTAATACAGTACTCACTGTTCTAGGTTGCACTGCTTTGAAGTTTTTAAAACTTTTTCCAAAGGCCTTGTTGATGTAAGCTACATATGCAGACCTGTTTGTCTAAACCTGTCTTGCAGTGATTTGAAGTTCTTACAGCTGAGCTTCTCAAAGCTCAGAACAGCATTGTCTCAGTATGGGTAGGGGGTGGCTTTATTTCATGTTGATAATCAGTAGACACTGAATAAATATTTGTAGATGACTCCTAGCAATTTATTAAAAAAAGCTGACATCAATAATTTATAGGCACATAGGTTAACTTCTATTAAAATTAACTGTCATGTAAAATGCATCTGGATTGAATAATAATGCTTATTTTAACACTAAACTTGGACTTTTGATCTTGTCTTTCATTCCTATGAAACAGGGTGACTGCTTGACTCCACCAAACTAGATTTAGCCAAAGCAGAACAAATCCTGTTATTTGTAGGTAGACTTCTTGGCTATACGATAAGTGTCTGAATTCCTGGAAAGTTCTGTTTAGAATGTTCTGTTCAGACTTTTGTTTAGAGTTACTTAGCTAGTATATCAAATGTCACTTTCCTGTTTTAAAAATCGTCAGTAGCAAGTGAAGAGTACTACAGGAGAAAGTCCTAAAAATTGAGAGAAATATTCAACAAATATGGATATGTTCAACTAATAATGAATCATAATTGAAACTTCTTAATCTATTACATACACAAAATCAACATACCTGGCAAACTAGGGCTTACTTTCAATATTAGTCTGACTGTACAGGTTACCAACGTAAGTAAGGATCACTTACTAATTAAACTGTCAAAACTAAATACAGTAACCTGTAAGTATGTGTTTTGCATATTACTGTGAAATGTTTAAAACTGAAGTTGCTGATAGCTGATGTTTATACAATGAGGAAACAAGCTATACACTATGATATATTTTCTGCTTTCAGGTCATCACATTCATCAGTTTGCTGGTCTCAAATCAGCTATAGTTAAGACACTGTTGTCCCTAATAATGTATTATATGTGGTTTTTCTATAATTGCCTGTAATATTTTTATTGTAGGTAAGCAAGTGAGAACCAAACTGTCACAGGCCTTTAATCACTGGCTGAATGTTCCAGAAGATAAAATACAGGTACTGGCTAATTATTTTTAAAGGGCTGTTACCTTCTTCTAAGACTACTGATAACTGATTATAAATAATCAGAAATCTTAAATGCACTGATTTCTGAATATAGTAATGTAAACTTTCAGGAAAACAGCTTCAGTGCAAAGCTTTGACTGACATGTAACACTAAAGAAATTACTTTTATGACTTGTCTTATGTAGAATAGTTACTTCTTTCCAAGTCTTTTCAATCTTTTAA